>NC_141760.1:9208974-9532585 GCF_982258835.1 Parasteatoda tepidariorum | reverse complement strand
AGATGATGGCAGCTATTTGGCATTCGGGGCACGTATTTCGGAAATCGCCAAAATTATCATGGGTTCCAACTTATGATAAAAAATAAAAATGTTACTTTCAAAACGGTTATACATGGATCCAACTCACAATTCTGGCTTTGTGCCTTTTCCTATTATTTCCTACATAATGTTCTCTGATTCCTTTTTATTAAAAATTTGATAAATTCTTATTTAAAAAAAATGCATGCTTTAGCGTAAATTATATTTGAAAATATCTATATAATTAACTAATTCTCGAATTAATTATGGAATGCTAAACTTTTTTATTTCATCGGATTCCCTGTACATTTTTTACACACCAAGCATCGGTACTTATTTTGAAGGCCGTAAAAACTATTTTTGACGCAATGGATGCTTAATTTGTTGTGATATTAAATATTAATGATGGTGCTATTCTAAATACCGCGAAAATGAGAAGTTATTATACCAATATAGAGGCCACACTCCGGATATACCTTAGTATAAAGTGACCACGCGTCCCGATTTTGGCGGGACAGTCCCGCTTTTTGGTGGACTGTCCCGCGTCCCGCCGATTTTTAAAAATGTCCCGCTTTTTGGAAAATATCTGCATTTCTTATTTTAAATGTACTTTAGAAATATATTACCTATTATTTATTAAGTATTATAGTGAATATAAATAAATAAAAAAACATAAATGCATGCAGAGTAAACTAAATTAGGCAATGTACCGAGTTAGATTTACTCGGTGGTGTTCGATCATTGTCGTTACGTCTCGGCTTAATTCAGATAAGTGCAGACAGTGCGATTTGTTGTTTTCAATTTGACGTTCGGTTTGACTCATTATTTGATTGACGAAGATAGTGGTAGAGCAATAGTTGCCACAACGTAACGGTCAATAAGGTAAAATTCAATACTCTTTTTTAGCCTTTGTAGTAAATTTTTTATTTATTTCTGGTATTTACCCACAGAATAAAAGGTGAGTAAAAAAAGAGAATGGAAATTTAATGAAGAGCTAAGCAGAGAATTTCCATTTATTAAAAAAAACAAAATAGACTATATGGTACGGTGTGATAAATACAATGCTGAAATTTTGGTCTTACATGGTGGAAAAAACGATATTACTAAACATCTAGCGACAAAGAGGCACAAAAGATTTTTGAATAATGCCGCTTACTCATCTAAAATGGAACAGTTTTTTCGCACTGCTAGCTTTGGCAACACAGAAAAACAGCTAGCATTAGCGGAAGGGCTATTTGCTTTCCACACCATAAACCTTCATCTGAAAATCAAAGTTTCAGATCAATGGATTCTACGTCGCAAATGATCAAAACATTATACGACAAAAAATATGCATGTGCAAGGACAAAAACCGAAGCAATTATTTGTAATATTTTTTCACCGTATTCGTTTTCACAGTTGCAGAAAGAATTAGAAAAATGCACATCCAACCACAAAGATTTAAAATTATTTTCCACAATTGTTAGATTTTTTGATCCAGAAACAGGAATTAAATATAGAATATTAGATTTTGTTTCATTGCCGAGTGAAACTTCACAAATAATTTTTGATTCAGTAAGTACTATTTTAAAAAAGAATAATTTGAACACATGAAATGTTACAGATGAAAAAATTAAATGTTGGTTATCAGCAAATGTGGAAACAGACAAAAAAAAAATGGACGGAGTTATTCCTTCATTTTAAACAGAATAATATTCCTTATCAAAATATTTTGAAAATTGTAGAATTCGCGCTCTCCCTTCCAAGAACAAATGTAGCAACAGAATGTGTTTTTTCTAGTATCAATAAAATATGGACAACTGAAAAAACGCAGTTGAACATTAAAACTTTAAAAGTCTAATTTAAGTGTAAAATATAATTTGACCAATTCATGTGAAATATTTCACGACATTTTAATGAATGATCCGAATCTATTGCTAAGTATTCACTCAGATCAAAAATATGACCGTGAAAAAAAATCATATTTTTTTTAAATAAAAAATTTAATTTGATTAAAAATCATGATGTTCAAATTATTATTTTTCACAAATATTTTTTTATAGTTACCAATAATTAATAATAAATACATTTTTGTACAAGTATATGAATGTATACAATAAAATATACATAACTAAATTGTAATTCTCATTTCATCCCATATGTCCCGCTTTGTCTCAATGAAAATGTGGTCACTTTACCTTAGTATCACCATACTACACATTCATAGCTCTTAATACACAACCTTTGTTTTTTTTTATTATTTGCATTACATTGGGGTGCGGCTTCGTACTATAAAATTTACCATAATATTATTCAGAAGTTCAACTCACCCCCCCCCCCAAAAAAAAAAAATAAAGATTAACTATACATGTAGTATTATTTAAAATGCGATATTCAGAATTTACTATATTTTCCCTTTTTGTTTAATAGATAACTTCCAATAAATTTTATTATTTTTTGTTGAGTTTCTATGATTTAGAGATGTTACTATATTATACTATATATATATTACTATATTTCAGAGATATTACTATATGAATAACCGAAATTGGTGGTTGTTGACTTCTGCCGGTGAATGTTGTCAACCACATAGTCGCTTTGGTAAAGGTCCGAAATATATACCACTGCCCGAAATGCCCTACATAATTGTTTTTTTTTAAGATTCAGTGCCACTGCCCGGTATGCCTGAAACTGGTGTTTTTTTAAGGTACGTGCCACTACCGCAAGAACAGGTGGTCGGTTAGAGTTTTCTTTCGTGTCTTCTAACGAAATTGCACCAAATTTGATCCGGATCGGTTCAAAATTGTGGATTTGAAAACATGCATACAAAACATCCTGTTTTATTTATTTGGATAATAATGGTTGACATACGGACGGGTGCTTATTATAGTAAACGCTGTAAACAATCTTTTATATAGTAAACGTGAAAATCGAGTGATTATCATAGCAAAAGTTGTAAACAAATATTTACTAACACAAAAGAAAATTAATTAATCACGTATATTTTTAGAACAAACGTAATAAACAACTTATAAGAGTAAAATACTATTACTAATTTAACCCTTCCAGAGGTGGTGGGCACTTATTTTTTACCATCCCCCACTCATTTTTGACAATACCACTTTTTATTTTGAAAAATGCAAACATAAAGCGAATCGTTTCATAGTAGATAATGACTATAGTTCCCTTGTCGCTTCGTGATTAAATTTCTTGATTAAAATTTTCTGCCCCGCAATGGGTTAAGTTCTAAATATAGTTTTTTTTTCCTTCAAAAATAATGAACTGCAAATTTTGCAGTGTTGTCCAATGAAACAGAATAAGTTTCATCGACCCCCGTCTTTTTTCAAAAATTTATCATTTTAATAGATTTCCTGGAATGAACCTTTATTCAATTGTCTGCAATTATCGACGTCGCCAAGCTAAATTCGTCTCGGCGTCTATTTGGTGATAGTTTTTCACATCATTAGATTATTTTCGAGTAAACGGCCGCTGATAAAAGATAAGGAGAGGATATACCATCAATGAATGAACTCCGAATTAAATGAGTGACACAAAACGGAAGAGTTCATTTTTCCGAACTTTTTTTTTTCTTCTTCTGGACACAGGATGTTGTCTGCCTTATCGTCTCTATGCGGAAACGTCTTGAAGTTTGTTTACGTTCATAGAGCTTGTTTACAATTTTTCACTCCCTAAATAAATATGAATGACGAAGAATTTCACAGAACAATCAATTAAGATATAACTGGTTCATTCATATCCTGAACAGTGTAAAAGTGAAATACGAGTTGGAATTCTAGAACACAAAATGCCAATTTCTGAAACGATGCCAGGATTTCTAAAATATTTCTAACGCATTATTCTAAAAATGCCAAATTTTTACTACAGGTTGATCCTTAAAGTAAGGTTACCTGTCTTAGAGGAATAAGAAAATTCACGTGTTTCCTATAATATTTACATCATTTTAAAGTTTGATTATATGGAAACTGCTCTAATCAATCGCTACTGCAGACCATGCATTTTTATAAACATCATGAAAGATTTTATATGACCATGTCACAACAGCTCCTGGAAATGTCCTTGAGAAAGTAAAGAACATCATTGCTTTATTTTTCCCTAATCGCTATTTGGCTAAATAGTTTTTCAATATAAGGAAAAGGTTAGAGCTCTAAACTGCTTGAGTGTGACGGTTCATATGTTGGTGAACTTTATGCCTGTATGAAATGCAAAAAAAATATAAATAAATAAATGAATAAAACGCTCGGGTCCTGCGCAACTTGGATCTGGAGAAAAAGCATCAAGACCAAATAAAGTATACTCCACAACCACGCTCACCCACACGTCGCCGTGAACCCTTGCTTTCAATAGAACACCGTCACATCCAACCTACAGTCCGGACTTTGCATCAGTGACTACTACGTGTTCCAAAATATGAAAGAGCATCACTACGAGCATTCATCACCGCTAAATACGAAAGAGCATTTGGACAGAATGAGATATAGTTCCGAAGACGAGGTGAAAAATGAGGTCCATCCTTTTTTAAGAAACAGGGTGGAGAGCTGATATGACATGTGTACACAAAATGTATCATCGCTTCAACAAAACTTCGTCTACCAAATAGGCGATTATAAGGGGAAAAAAAGGATAAATTTCCATCTTCCAAAATTCCGTAAATAATTTAGATAACTAGCAAGTTTTTGCATTTTCAACAAAACAAGAGGCTTTTTTTTTAAAATTAACTTTTTTAAATTAATTTTACATTTGATTTTTAAAACAAAAATAACAATAATAACGAGAAAAATAAAATTAAATAAAAAAGCTTACTATCAAAATAAACGAAAAATAAATATAAACAAAATTGTACAAAAATTTTTTATTTACTCTATACAAGGCCTCTAAATTCAAGACAGTAATTTCACGCAACTAATATTATTGAGATATCAGATAATTATCTACGCTTCATGACCCTGATTATTGCGATTTTCTCTTCATAGTTATTCAAAACAAAATTAAGGGACCCCAACAGTTGCGACTCAAATTTAAAACGCAGTGCCCGTGGAAGCGAACCTTGTAAGTTTCTCAGAAAATAACTGTACAACATATTTAGATAATATTTCTCGGTGATTTTACTAATTAACTGTCACTTATCCGTTATAGTTAGGGGCCATTCCAATAGTACTTACGTAAGCACCAAACGTGGAAAACAATTTTGGAGAGTCGATAATGCTTACAGAGATAAAAATCACACTATTAATCAAAAAACGAAAAAAAAATCGTAACAAAAAAGTTTGAAAAAAAAATACTATTGGAATAACTTTTAACTTGATATTAATACCATCTATAAATAACTTTGGTCCAATATCATAACAATTACAAGATTGTATTAGAGCTTAAGTATTCAACGTGTCTTGGTACGTTACCATAATAGGACAACTTTTTAGCTTTTAAGATATGTTGACGTCTTTATTTTCGGAATAACGTTGCGGAGCTTTTGAATTAGGCTGATTCTTAATGGTCCGTAAATATTTAAATTCAAATGCTTTGTTCTTCCTAATCCTGTCTGCTGAAACTGCGTAAAAAATAACATCGACGTATTATTGCGCACTTATTGTAAATGAAATCATATCTAAAAAATACCCGAAGGCAACTGTGATATTTTAATGTAATGGTGAGATGAGGAAAATGAATCTAAGATATCTGTTAGAAAATAATATTGACCGCCTCGTTCTAATCAAGAGCCATTTCAAAATGAAAACAATATTCGTTTAGCTGTAAATATTCAAGAAACTACTTTAGATAAGATAATAGCAATTGACGAAATGAAAGATTTCTTGTAAACACTCAGTTGATGGAATTTTTAGTGAGTCATTCTAGGGCTAAAAATTTCCCACGCCCACTACAAGTATTCTGTGCTGTTTTGAGACTGATTTACATCTTTACATAAACAATAAATAAAAGTTATTTTTTAAGGAGCAGATCTAAAGTAACAGGACTCCGCACTTTATGTAACAGAATTCTTTCATTATTTTTTTAAGAATTTATAGTTAGTTAGAAAACAGCGTTGATGCTGTTTTGGAATAGCCTCTTTTCACAAACAATAAATAAAAGTTGTATTTTAAGGAACAGGCCTTAAGTAACAGGACTCCGCACTTTATGTAACAAAGCTCTTTCATTTTTTTTTTTTTTTTTTAAGAATTTCGCTGTTTAGAATAGTTTCTTTTCGGTAATAACAGTAAGTAAGAAATAAACGTCGAGAAAGTTTTTTTTTCATTGATTGGTGAGGGTTAGAAAGTTATGATGTAACAGTTGCAAATTTGATGTTATTTAACTGAGCAGTTTCCGAACAATATCTTTTTTTACAGTAGCTGTAGGTAAAAAAAGGAACCGTGGAAAAATAGTTTTTTAATGGTTTTGGGTCAGAGAGTATTAATGAAATTGCTTCAAATTTGCTGTAATTTAATTGAGGGGTTTCAGAACAGTTTCTTTTTGACAGTAACTACAGATAAAATAAGAACAAATGAACAGTCCTTTTTTAACGATTGCTGCTGGTCGGAAAGTAATGATGGAGCAGGTTCAAATTAGCTGTTATTCATTTAAGTAATTTCAGGATAGTCTCTTTTCGACAGCAACAGGAGGTCGTAGATGAAAAACAGAATAGTAGTCTTTTAACGATTGCTGGGGGTCAGAAAGTAACGATGAAACAGTTTCAATTTAACTGTTATTCAAATAAGCAGGTTAAGATAGTTTCTTTTTAGCATTGGTAAAAAAGATCGAAAGGAACAGTTGTTTTTAACGATTGTTGCGTGTCAGAAAGTATAGATGGAAGAGTTTCAAATTAGCAATTACTTAATTAAAAAGTTTTGAAATATTTTTTCAAATTAATTGTAGGTAAAAGAGGAACAACGAAATAATTGCTTTTCACTGTTTTTAATGGGTTAGAATGTTATACTTGGAATTTCAGTTGTTGCTCCGCAATGATTTCAACTGGTCACAAACTTAACATTGAAATATTGTTGTCTTCTAAAGACTACAAAGTGTTTAAATGTTGTTAGTGAAAGTTAAGCGGATTAAAAAGTTGTAGCAAAAATATAGCTATTTTCTTCCTACGGGTCCAAAAGGTATAATTGGAGGATTTTTTTCAGCGGCTTAAACTATTATAATATGAGTATAGTTGCCATCCAACGATTAAAACTGTTTAAAAGTTAAAATGGAAATATAATTGCTTTTGGAATGTTGAACACTAAAGGTAAAACAATTTTAGTAAAGCTGCCATTCAGTACAGTAAAATATTATTAAATTGGCAGCTAAATTCCAATTAACAATTAGCATTCTGCTTATCATTAATTGTTTTCATCAAAATTATTTAGAACATTCGAAGGGGAATGTTTTGTTCCACCGGACCTTTTTTTTTCTTTTGTTCTATTGAATTTATGTTAATTTTTAGATCATTAATAGGGAATGTCAAACTTAGAAAAACGTTCCTTTTCGAAACGTCCTACTTCTGGCCTTATATAAAGATTTTAAGGCTGAAAAAGTGGATCATGACATTTGTGCTGTGTACGGAGATGGTGCCATGGTTGAAATCTGAAGAGAAAAATTTGAAATCTGAAGGGGGGGAAAATCACTCGTGCATGATATGTAAGTTCAAAAATGAAAATGTTGACCTCAGAGATGACCCTCGATCTGGTTGCTCAGTTGAATTTGATGAAAAGCGGTAAAATCAATTCAAGCAAGAAAATTCATGTCAAACCACATGGTAACTGAGAGCGAAACGACAATAGAATGCTCCCACTCTTAAACAAACGATCGCTATCAAATTCTTAATTCTAACTTATTAAACCTGTGACATTAAATATATAAAAGTTAAATAAAACAATGCGTAGATATATCAATTAAAAATTGTTACAATAGTTCGTGTCAGCTAAATGCATTTGAAAATTTTCGAACTTTTTTTTTATTCACAACTTTACCCAAAGATCGGTTATAATTTTTGCATAAAAACGAAAGTCGATTTTCCGGTCTTTTTATAAACCTGCGTGATTGAGTTGCTCCGAAGCATCGACACGAAATCTAAATAGTTTCATTCCGTGTGATTAACTTGTTAAAAGAAAGTGAACTCTTTAGGACCAAATCATCTGAGGACCAAAATAAAAAAAATAAAAAAAATGACTGAAAGCAATTATGCAGGCATAAATCACGCAACGCTTTCTTAACAATGAGAGGATTTTCATTATGTGTTTAAAGAAAGCATAGAAAACGGTCATTAGGCCGTTTTAAAATATATAATTTCAAAACTCAAACGTTTACTGCATTGTTGTTTGCGACATCATAGAACTTGTTTCAACTGTGGTAGCTAATATGCATCGTTATGGAGTTGTTCGAGCTTTTTTTTTTTTTTCGTTGGGGAAAAAAATCCTGAAAGCATTTATACCGGTAGGTTTAATGGATTGGAAATAATTCTGAGCGAAAGTACGATGAAATAAAATTTTAAATGAGGTAGAATTTGATTAACATAATGGACACCGTTCCTTGATCCGATTGTGATTGTATTTTTGCTACTTAGTAACTAATTGAGACAACTTTATGTTTCGATTCAAAAATACTCCAATACAAGTTTAGAAATGTACCAAGAGCAAGTAAAATAATAGTAGAAAATAATAATACAATTGAATAAATAATCAAAAGCATTTAAAATTAAGTATGAGTTTTGGATATTTTTTGAGAGAATTAATATCCATGATTGTTGCAGTTTACATCGTTAAAAACTTCCAAATTTTTGTGTTAATTGAGATTCCCGAAAACTGGTCACCCTCATGGTTAAGTCCGCAAGAGAAAAAACCTGTTTTCAAACTCATCGATGTAGTAAAAAAAAGAAAAAAACATATTAAACACAAATTTTTAAACCGATGATTTTTTTTTTTTTTGTAAAATAAGTAAAGAAAAATTAAGAGTTAAGAGTATTTCAGTTTTTAGTTTCCCGAAAGCAGGTCACCCTCATGGTTAAGTCCGCGAGAGAAAAAACCTGTTTTCAAACTCATACATGTAGTAAAAAAAAAGAAAAAACATATTAAACACAAATTTTTAAACCGATTTTTTTTTTTTTTTTTTAGTAAAATAAGTAAATAAAAATTAAGAGTTAAGAGTATTTCAGTTTTTAGTCAAGATAAGTTAAATTGGAAAAGCAAAATTTTTTAAAACTGAACTTATTTGATAAAAGTAGTTATTGTTTAAAGAAAATAAACCGAGCAATAACGTCTTTTTTTAAAAAAATATATAAAAAATGCATAAAAATTCAATTTTGAGAAATGATATTTTTTAAATGATAAAGGCCTGTTTTCAGATATCGGAATTGCTTAAGAAAATATCAGACATCAGAAGTATCAGACATGAGAAGAAAAAAAAATCAAAAAATATAATTTTGTAAAAAAAGTAACTTAAACTGATTTTGAAATTTATTGTGATCATTATCAGAGACTAAAAACAAATTCAATAAAAATTTCGTGGACTCCAACATCCATTCTTGTATATTTATAGCATTTATGTTAAGCTCGTGATAAATATGTTACCATTGATACAAATATTTTCTTCGCCCAGATAAATACTAATTTTTAAAAAAAAAATTATCTACAATATTTATCTTTTTCACTAAATTACTATGCCGTGAGCAAAGAACTAGCTATCAAAGAACTAGCACCGATAATAATAGTAGTTACAATAACAGTAAGTTACGATAACAAAATCACAAACCTCTCTCTCCTTAAGTGTTTTAGTTACATTTGAACTGAAACAAATTGAACATTTAGTTAGCTTTTGTAAGGCAATACAAGAGTTTTGTTTTCGTAAAGATTTCGTAACTGTAAGAAATTGTGCTACGAATTCTCGCTACATCGAAATGTGTATGCAACGAATAGCGTCCACTACGAATGGTCAAATGAAGAATTGTCTGCACGAAGAATTAATCAATTATACCATTGACAAATTGTGTCCTCGACAAATTGTTGCTACTAGTTTTGTTCATGATGAATTGTTGAAATGTGTGCGACATATTGACGCGACACCACTATGTTATGTTTTGTCTAATACAGTGTTATGTTTCATCTAATCAAAAGCCGGCATCGGAAAGCAACAAAATGACGCGTTTTTTTCTAATTACCAACAAACATTAAAAGAATTCTGCTGCCCAGTATATTACGGAGTATTCTTTTGGAACAGATATTTGAAACCGTTAATCTTACGGAGAGTAACAGTAAACCATAACCCGTTCTTTAAAAAGTAACTGCGACTTTCCCTTTTCACTCATTATTGACATTTCTCTACATCTTGATAAATATCTTTCATTACACGAAATCTAATTGGTCCACTTAAAACTAATCATACAATCGATATCAATTTAGAAAATCGTAACCGCATATCGCATTCAAAACGATTTTAACTTCAATGCCTTAACTAACATAACCTGATGTTTTGAGAGGGAAGAAAAATTAATTTTTGATTGAGTTGAAAAAAAAATAATAATAAATCCGGCGGCCAGTGACACGGGTCATCTCACTCTCGAAATTCTCCAAAAGACTACATTATTTAAATGAGACGTCACAATCGATTGCTGCCAATCGATTAAAAGTCACGCACATGCAAATGAATCGCTTTAATCGATTCTAAACATTTTGCTCTCACTTTATCACAGAACACACGCCAGTCTTATGTTCGACGAATTTGTAATCAGTTGTTGTGGACGATGGCGCATCAAACGTGGGAAGAAAATAAAATAATATCCGTTTAAGTTTTACATAATCGGAAACGTTCTCTGAATAGAAATACACATGAATGGTAAAAAGGAATATTATAAAGTCTCCTAAATTGAACAAATATGACATTTTTTAACACTTTAAGACAATTTATTGCATTATTATTTTTGAATATGAAGGGAAATGGACTTTAAATATGGTTTTATACAAATGGCCGAGTGAACCTGGATTACTGATTTTGATGTTTGATACATTAAAAATGATGTTTAATACAATAAAAAAAAATTTTCTATAGAATTGTCATTACAATTAATCATTATGCTTTGGGAAAATGCAGATTGTTTATATATTGGGTTAACAAATCAATTTAAACCAATTTTTTAAAAAATTTTAATGCGTGAGTTTAAGTGCTAAAATTTTGTCAAGTTCCTTAATCGCTTTTATGCTAAAGTTCGTTTTTATGCTAAACGATCAGCATGCTAAAGCTGATCGCTTTTATGCTAAACTTAGCTCTTCATCGAACTCAATCAGACAAACAGAACAAAGTGCATCCTTGAGGTCAAAATTTCCCCTTTTTTCGCCAAGGACACATTAAAAAAAAAACACATTTAAAGTGCCTTGTACTCGAAGCAAACCGAGGATTTTAAACTACAGATATGTTATCTTGCCCTGAAGAATTATCTGGGCTTTAGAACGAACAAATAATTTAAATATTTTAAAAGTTATTAAATGTTTTTAAAATTCGAAAATTTGACTACATTTTTCCACCTAGATGAAAACTATAAAAATCACTGCCTTATTCTCAGCTTTTACAAATTTTTATTACCCCAGATAATGCAACATTGGAGTAAGTTTTTAAATATTAAGGAATTAAACCACAAACGCTTTTCATTTTCTCAAAACTGAGACTTTTCTCCATATTGTCGTTTTGCGCCATTTTCAGAAAAAGCGTAGACATCGCTGGCTTTAGATAGGCTAAACTTGACAGTCATGAGTACTGAGTACTTAAACAGTCATGAGTAACTGTTATAAACTCAGAGCAATTATTAAAATAGCATATTATTCACGAAACAAAATAATTTCCTATGACGACGGAACAACAGCCTGCAACCTGACATGCTAATCACAAGCGTTCCGTTCATCTATGGCATGTTCTCGACACACAGCACAAAAGTCACGAGTAGCTTTTACGACTTTCCTTTGGTTGAAAGCAAGAAGAGGGAAATGTCGAAAATGCTCATTTTTTAAAACTTGATTTTTCATTTTAATGATCTGAAAATTAACTTAAACTTATTCGAAAAAAAGTCTTTTTTTTTTTTTTTAGAACAAAAGATCCTCTTTCGCAAGATCTGATGCATTATGCCAAAAACAATAAATGATACGTGGAACGCTAAAAACAGCAGGAACTTGGAACAGTGGGGGTTGCCAACCCAACAGCTTAATGTGGATATCATAAATAGAATTAGAGATATAATATCTTTAATATCTTTAGTTTGCCATACTATCTTTATGGTAAACTAAACTCTTTAAATTTCTTATATTGAATTATCTTTATAACTCTATAATTATTATTTTAGAGAAATACAGAGTTTTGGTATAGTTCAATAAGAATGAAGAATTTTGAATTGCTTATATCGACATCAACGCTTGTTTTCATTGGACTTAAATATGTTAAATTTCTTCAACGAGACAGTCGTTATGGTTAATAGTTATTACTTTAGGAAAAGGCATACTTTGTCTGGTTTAACATGGAAGTGGTTTTAAAAATATTAATATCGATATCAACCTTTGTTTGCTACGGGCTTTAGTTCAAGTAGATGAACTGTCTTTATAATCTTTTGTTATTACCTTAGGAAAGGGTAAACTCTTCATATGGTTCTATATGGATGAAGAATTGAAATAATTAATATTGAAAATTATCTTTATAATCTAATCAATTAATTTTTAATCCGAATTCTTATTAGAAAATTCATATTTATGTCTGAAAAAAATATTGAAAATAGATTTTAAACACTGATTGATTGTGTCGTTATAGTTAAAAAGGAAAAATATATTTTGTTAAAGTGTTAAGAGTAACACGTCGTCTTATCGAAACCGACAATTTCAAAACAAAGAAGAGTTAGCCGAATTGGGTACTTGCATTTCAAGAAAAAGAAGATCATGTATACCTATGACGTCAGCAGCGGCTGATCGTTTATAAGCAAAATGGCCTGTTAAAGCCGAGCTAAGTTTCTCCACTTAAGTTAGAATGTTAATCAACGTGAAGTCAATTAAACTAAATACAGTGACGTATCACACACCTAATTTATTGAAATATAATTCTTTCCCTTTTACATCTTTTACTTATTATTTATTTTTGTATTTTATTGCAACCGTGATATATTTTTGTTTTGTGTACCTGGCAACTTCGATGCATAATTAGTTTCTTTATGTTCTATATGGCTTCGTGCCCTTCTTTGAGTTAAGTAAGAAATATATAGTAAAAGAACTGAAATCTTTGTGAGAGAATATAGAATGTGTGACTAAAGAATTTATACTTTTCTGTTTTGGCTCAGTCGAAATAGAATGGAAAGAACAGTTGGTAAAATAAATATGTGCCACGTTTCAACAACCAATCAGGATCGAGATACAAACACTACGTCACTTTCAATTATCCCATTAATACTCAAAACAAGTATTTTAACAAGAAATAAAAAATACCGAGAAAACTGAAACGGAAAATATGTATGAACATTTTAAATAAAGCTGCTTTTTAACTTAGAAGCTACAGAAGCTTTTATTTTTCATTTTAAAATTTTTTTTTTAATTATGTAAGATAGAATATTTTTTTTAATGCGCTAACTTTTTATTCAAATTTATTTACAACTCAGCTATATACACAAATAAAAAACGTTCGCAAAGCAAAAATAAAGGCGAAGAAAAAGGTGTTGGATGTACTACACGCGTGTTTATTTCAATTTTCAATTCTTACATTTGTTGAGCTATTTTAAGATTGCATTCATAAAAAATTTATCAAAGTAAATAAACAATAAAAAAAAAGTCTCGTAATTAGTATTTACTCATGCTTATTTACATACAAGCTCAAAAGAAAATGTGACGAGCTGTCAAGAAAGTTGTTAGAATTTCTGAAATTTCTATTTATAAAATAATTCTGAGAGAAAAAGTCGAAATTAATGAGGCAGCTTTAACGTTCTCATTATGTAGCTGGGGAAAATTGAAATAAGGAATAATAATTAATATTTTATGTTGAGGGTTAAGGAGAGAATAGTTGACATAAGTAATTACCTCGTAAAAAAATACTGCATGAAAAATATCTCTTTTTAAAAAAAAAATGTTTTTGAGAGGGTTTATTTATTTAAAAAATTGAATACGCTCACTTGAATGATGGTTTTAATAAATACTGGTAGCAAGTTGTTACATCTAATTCAATTAAGTGAAAGATATTTTAAAATGCATAAATAATTTATTAAACAGTGAAGATGGAGGATTAATTTAAAACTCTTGCGCAAAATTTAGTGAATATTAAAATAATCATTTTGAAAAGTAGAAATTTTTTCAGGTGAAAAATGTCACTATCACGTATGCATATTTTATACAAATATTAATCAATTAATTAAATAGTTTTTTTCTTTTATTAACAGTTCATTTTTTGAAGCATCAGTTCATGTCGTTTAATTGAATTCTAATAAATTTTAAAAAAAAATGCTTATTTTGCTTTTATGCGATTCGAGCTTAAAAAATGATGGCAGAAACTGCAATTTTTACTTAAAACTATGTTTCTTAAAGAATTATAACTAAAACATATTTTTTTAAAAATTAAATGAATTAAATTTAATTAACCTTTTTTTTATATATTTACAAAAAAATTATACACTTTAACTATTAGAAATCTTTGCATATTGTTGGATGTTTTTATAGTGTATTTCTTAACTTCTTTGTCGGGAAATAAGCTCTCCCACTTGACAAATAATATATATATGTTCAATATATATATTATGGAGTTCAAAATTAAGATAAAACAAAGTAAAATTACAGATTAATGAAAAAGGGGGAAAGAAGAAAATTAATAATAAAAATAACAAAAACTGGGGGGGGGGAGAAAAAAAATCCGAAAAAAAGGATCGAATTCTTTTAAAAATCTGGAAAATAAAAGATATAATCTTTTCATCAGCCCACACGATTATATCCGCAAAAAAGAGTGCTTTCTAATATTGTATCAATACAGCCAAAGCAAAATTATATCAATACAATAGTGTGAGGAGCACTCAAAAAATTTTTTACAAAAATTATAACAAATAAAATAGGACACAATAAGTAAAAATAACACGTAAAAACAGAAAATAAAACATAAAGAAAAAAAACAGAATAAAACATAAAACATAATCTATCAAGCGAGTTTTTCTTATTTTTCTTAATTTTTCCGGTGTTTTTTTTTTTTTTTTTATTTATTATGTTTTTTTGTATTTATATATATATATATATATATATATATATATATATATATATATATATATATATATATATATATATATATATATATATATATATATATATATATATATATATATATATATATATATATATATATATATATATATATATATATATATATATATATATATATATATATATATATATATATATATATATATATATATATATATATATATATATATATATATATATATATATATATATATATATATATATATATATATATATATATATATATATATATATATATATATTATTATTATTATTATTATTAAGAAAATCAATTAATTTCATTAACTGTGCATAAGCTGCAAATATATAAAGCTCATAAAATAAGTTCAAAATGAAAAGAAAACATGAAGCTTACTCCAATGCTACACTATCTGGGCTCATGAAAATTGCCTAAAATGAAAATAGGGTATTGATCTTGATAATTTTCTTCATCTAAGAGGAAAAATGTCACAAAATTGGCGATTTTTAATTTTTTTTTTAATGATTTTCAAAATATTTTAGTTATTTTTCAGTTCTAAAACCCAGATAATTCTTTACAATAAGATGGTATGTACAGTTTAAAATTATAGCTTTGCTTCAAATGTAGCATGAAATCCTTATATTAATCCAATTTTTAAATGTTTTAAGACTATTTAAAGGAGCTGTTTTATCAGGTTTGTTAAGAAAATATAATTCTATGAAGAGGAATTAAAGAAGAAAACAAAGTTTTTATTATTGATTTATATTTTACAATAGATAAAAGTAAAACAGGACATTAGTGAACGATTTTATCTTCTTTACAGTGAGTTGTTTACGTTGCTCCAGTGAGGGAAAGTCAGGCATTCGGATCATTTTAACTTCAAGGGAAAAATGGTTACTAAAATTGTTGCTTTTGTTTGTTTTTGTTGCTAATTACTAACTGTTATCTAATAACTATTTAATTACATTTCACTTGGGTTCAACTGCCCGAACAGAATCGGTTGTTACATTCATGTCAAGTTAATCCGGTACTCTTTTTTCCGGTGCTTTTTTTCCCGCCCATCTTCTTTATTTTCTCTGGTGAAAGAGCTACCTCAAATTTTAAAAACAATAAATTGATATACTTTAGGTGGACGAGTGGAAGGGCGAATCTCGCAGTCAAGGAAAACCAAACCGCAAGGAGATTGATGAAATATGGGGGGGGGGGGCAGCATAGCTTATAAACGCTCGAAGATAAAACTTCTAATCCCCGCTGAATCCGTTGTCTATTGTTGGAAGACAGCCCTTTCCATAAATAATAGAAAATCGATCGCTCAAATATTGGATAAAAAGTGACCTCTGGTCAAATCTCATAACTTGGTCACGTTCGGAAGGGAGATGAGCGGAAGAGGAGGGGGATCATCGGCAGAAGTATGATCCGTAAAATTTGAAAGGGGGAGTCATGTTTAGAAATTCCGGATTCGAAGAGGGAGTGGAGGAGAAAATGAGGATATTTCCCTTATATTTCAGGTTGCCGTTATCCTTATAAATACTATTTGCCCGTTGGTTAAGTTTTACCTAGTTGGTTATTATTTTTAATAATAAAATGTGCTATTTTGGAGTTATAATTGTGGCTTCATTTTTATTCTTCGAATAAATGCAGTTTACGTAAGATTCTTTCCTTTCTTCGAAGTAAAAATTAAATAATATTAAGATCTTATTACCCATACCTAGAAATTTAAATAAAGAAAAAAAAATTGAATTCTTTAACTAGTGAGGTTTTTTGGTTCGTTGGTATTGAAGTATTAACCAAACTTTCGACCGATCTCCTGACTAAATTATCAGGACTATATTTTCCAGGGGCGGGATAGCCTGGTTGGTAGAACGTTGAGCTCGTGTTTATGAAAACGGGAGTTTGAATTCCGTCGGCAGAAGAAACCCTGTGTTTTAAATGGTGACTGGTGCACGTTAAATCTGTCTGGGTCACAAAGTCCTCTAAGTTCCCGTAACAAATGAAAACCTCTGGGGGTACTGATGAGGAGTTCCCTTGTCTTCAAAATTTGGATTTGGTTCAAAATTACAAAGATACGAAGTTGAACATTTGTAGTCAAAAACTGAAATTTGGGTATGCTGTCATAAAATAAAAATTACTAAAGATACTGAATAGAAGATTGATCGTTCTCTGGTTCAGGTCACGATTACTTTGTGGATGAATGATTGGATCCGCCCTGTAAAATGGGATTGAAATACGGGATGTTGTTGTGTGGCTGAAATCATATTCTTGGCTATAGATGGCGCAACTGAAAAACAAGAAACGCACCCTCTGCTTTAAATTCGCTTGGTTTCCCAAGCAGTCTTGCTGTTATTGGCAAGTGGCAATAGAAACAACAATAACATATTTTCCAGATTGTGACTACTTCCCCCCTCCTTTTTTTGAGGTTCACAAATCCAGGCCCATGGGGAAAAATGCATGCTTATTCAGAGAAAGTACTTTTTAATGCTTGGTTTTGTAACTTAAAATAAGGCCTGCACTAAATTAACATATAATAATTAACATATGGTTCAATTAATTGTTCGGTGGTCTTAATCTTGAGTCTTAGAACATGAAAATCCAATCAAAAGTTATTCTGGGTATTCCATTTTTTGTCACAGTTCAGTTTTTTTTTATCCCTTTAAAAACAAGATTATGTATTTTTTTAAATAATTTTTTAATAATTTTCTACAAAATAAAGTACTAATTAAAAATAATTTCTCAAGGACAGTTTTATTGTCACAAAAAATGCTAGTTTTATGATAGGTATTCTTTTTAGAGTCTCGGGTCATGTTCATAATTTTACGTATTTTATATTGCCCACGACTGAGCTTACTATGCTTTAATTTAACATTTCTAATAAAATTAAGGAATCCTAGAAAATGGAATTGTTTTTAAGCTTGTGAATTCTGATATCTGATTTTTTAATTGAAATTAAAATTATAAAATGAAACAATCGCTGATTTAATAATTTTAAGAGGCTTGTTAAATTAGTACTTATAAAGAATAACTTTATAAATCAAAAATAGATTAATTAAGGAAACATTAAGGGAAGATTTTTCTCCATTTCCTATTATAATAATTTTTTAGAGAATGGAAGAAGCTGTATTCTCCTTAACATGGTTTTTCGAACCTCTGTCGCCAAGGAAAATAAAAAAAGTCATAGTTTAAGTGCCTGACACTTGAATCGAAGCTATAATTTTAAACTATCTATGCCATCTTGCCGAGAAGAATTATTTGGACGTTAGAACGGACAAATGACTTATTTGACAATACTATTAATTTAAAAAAAAAAAAAATCACCAATTTGGCGATATTTTTTCCACCCAGATGAAAATAATCAAAATCACTAATATTATTCTCAGTTTTTTGCAAATTTTTATGAGATCAAATAATACAGCATTGGAGAAAGCTTTTAAAACGCTATTCGTTTGCGTCATTTTCAGATTAAGCATAGACAGCACCTTCTTTAGATAGGCTAAACGTGTCTATTCTGTTTTGAACTCACAGCAGTCATGAAAATAGCTTAGTATTCATAAAAGCATCATCTGACGACGAAGACTTAACTACTCTCATTAGTGACACTCACTCATTTTTATGTATAATATGGAAATTCAATATTTAAAATCGCGAAAAATGCTTCATATGTCGATTCCAGGATACCTTATCTGTTTGCTCTATCCGTTTGGTTCACATTCATCACCCGTTATATTGCTGTTGCTTCAAGATTCGATTCAAAAAACGGCTTATATGATTTTCAAATTTATTCAGATATTTTCATTATGTTTGATGATGACAAAATTTCAAAATAAATAAAAAAAATTTATTTTTTTAAAAAAAATTTTAAAGGGCAAAAAGAAGAATGACTAACAGATACTTTTTTCTATAACTAAAATGTGTATCTCGCTTATATGAACAAATTGTTTACATTTTGAAAACGAAATTTTAAAATTAAATAAAGTTATTTGTGAGGGGAGTGAAAAAGATTGGAGGGTATAAATCTTAGGCATAAACTTGGTTTCAGGTGGTTAATTTCTCTCACGAACAATTCTTTTTTCAGAGAGAAAATTCATTATCTAATAGAGGAACACTGCTCAACTTCTGTACAGGTTTGCCGGAAGAAAAACTTAGTTTCAGTTGCAAACTGCAAACTCGTAGAATGATGCTCGAATCACCAAAGTCGCCACAAACCTTATCCCACCTCCAGATGCTTACGTAATATTTGAACGGTCCCTTTTATGCTACTTACGATGATTGACGTCACTCAGATATTGAAATTTTAATCATTCAAATTAAAATGCTCGTTAAAAATTTTTTTAAAAATTTTATAACTTTTTTCTTAGTTTTTTGAAAATTTTATACGAGAAATGAGGTATCATTCTGTTCCGGATTGCTTAATACCAAAGTATTACTGACGCCAGTGTTGCTTAAACAATTGTTGTAATTGGTACTGTTGGCATTGTGGTGGAAGGTAATAGGTGCCTAATGTAGACATTCTCTTAATAGGTTTTTAAGGCCTCTCAAAACGAAGCAGTAAAGAAATTTCACGAACAAATCAAAGATTTTACAAGAATAAGCGGCTTTTTAGAACTTAAATTTAAAAAGAGTACTACCATTCATCAAAGCTAATCTAAAATACATCAGTATAAAAGGAGAAAAGTAAAACGAACTCAGATTGCGATGTTGTTGTAGTTCATTTACGTCACACTAGAGCTGCACAATGGGCTATTGGCGACGGTCTGGAAAACATCCCTGAGGATGATCCGAAGACATGCCATCACAATTTTGATCCTCTGCAGAGGGGATGTCACCCCTACTCGGGTAGCCCGACGACTTGCACGAGAAGTGGAGCACTTAACGGTAAAACAGTTTAACGAGGACCCATACTGCACACTTTCGGTCCCTACGCAAACTAATTCAAGTGGTCACCCACCCGCACCGCAGCCACTGATGCTTGACTTCGGTGGAACTGCGAGAACGGTTCCAGAGATTGGGGAGGAGGGAGTGGTGCTCCCCCCCAATTTCCTTATTTACAATAGTTATTGACACACATGTATCAAAATGCATAAACAAATATTGTGTGTGTGAAATTTCATTAGTGGAAAATGAAATGAATTGATGTTCATTTTTGTGAAGAGAGTTATGACTTATTTTGGTTTTCAATATTCATCAGAAAAATCCACACACACACAAAAAAAGTTAGAGTTGCTTATGTTCTGTTTAAAAAATTCTTGCTCAGCCCCTCATTTTTATTGCTAAATAAGAGTTTAAAATCTAAGATAAGATTTATGTCAAAAATTCGGGATTTATTGAATCATTGGCGAAAATAATATACAAGTTATAATTTTTATGGTTTCGTTGAACTTTTATATTGATTCCTCTGGGTACTCTTTGGGTTCATCTTTTTGAATGTGCTCTTGAGTTGGAGTTACATAAATCAAACTAATTAATTAAATTTTGCAAAATTCTCCGAAAATAAAACTCTATATTATATGACATATATTTCTATACACCCCATACATTAACATCTTCAAAACTATCGAACTTAAAAAGAGCATCACTTTAAGAATTATTGTAAGTTAAGGTTCGATTCAGTACGGGCAATGGATATAAGAAACTTAAATATCTATTCTAATCGAAATAGATAGTTTTTAAAACATTAATTAATGAGTGCGAATTAATTAAAAAAATTTGAGAGGAATGTTTTGCTCTTCATAATATTCAACAAAGTAATTCGTAATTTTAAGCAGATCTGAATTTTTTCCAACTCTAATAAATTACTCTTATTGTATGATGTATAGAGAAATAATACTTTTCCAATTCGTAAATTTTAAAAAAAAATTATTATAAAGAAATACTTCATTTTTTTAATTAGTATTTAAATACAAGATTGCAACCTGATGGAATTTGATTAATTGATATATTTTTTACAATATTACTATTAAATGCATTCTAATTTTCTAATATTCAGTTAAAAAAATTATAAGTTTCCTTCCACAAAATTCAAGTAAGATTGCATAAATAAATTAGTTTATAAAAAAATATCTAATTGCATTCGAATAAAATTTTAATTACATTAAATTCGTGCTCAATGGCCTGAGTAAAATCGATCAATAAAATCATATAATTGCTGAAATATTTCATTTTGTTGGTGTTTTTTGCCCATGGTTTTTTTTTTTTCTTCTCAATACTCTTTTCAGTCCTTTTTTTTTAAAGGATTTTTTCTTTTCTTTTTGTGATTATTCGAGATTTGTTAGTTTTGTTTAATATACAAGTTAATGTTTTTTATTTATTTTATTTCTTTTATTTATTTATATACAGTTTATTAAAAAATGGAATGGATTGTTTATTAACATCTGTTGGCAGTACGAAAAATAATTTAATTTGTTGCCTCCTTTTCTATTCAAACAAGCTTTAAAATATATTAATGTATTTATTTTTATGTACAGTGTGCAAAGAAATAAATAAATAAAAAGATCGACCCATCTGAATAACTTTTGATCTAATAATCGGATCTTCATATTCTAGGACTCAATCTTAATAGCTCGAGGGGTCGACTTCAGATATGCTATTTAATAAGTGCAGACGATATTTTCAGTTATGTAATCAGACCCAAAAATGTACATTCTCTGAAAAAGTTTTTCTCCCCGACTTAATTGGATTCCTGACCCTCAAAATATAGAGGGTGCCCGCAATTTAGACCCCTAAATATTAATTTTATTTTTTATTTATTTCGCTATATCTCGAAAACTTTTTAAGCGCAATTATAAAATTCGTTCATCCAAAGATAATTCTATGCAAAAAATAACTTTTAGTAAATATTTTCATTATTGTATTTCAGAATGCTCGTAGAATTTTTGTATTCTAAGGGATACAATTTTTTGCCTCATTTTAAAGAATACAATTTTATATAACAAAATACAAAATTTGATCAAAATGGGTCGAATAGTTCTTGAGAAATTGAAATTTAGATATCTGACTTTTTGAAATTCAATTTCACAGGAACGGTACGACCTATTTTGCTCAAATTTCGTACATTATTATGGAAAATTACGTTCTTTAAAATAATGAAAAAAAATTGTAAGCCTTACATTTCAAAAGTTTTTCGATCATTCTTAAATAAAATAGTAAAAAATAATAAATATGTATTGAAAGTTATCTATAGCATGGAATTGTTTTAATTTCAGAATTCCGAATATGTCGAAAAAAAGAAATGTTTATTCACAAAAAATACGATTTTGTGTCTGATTTCGTAACTTAAAATATTGTCTGCACTTATTAACTGGCATATATGAGATCACCCCTTCGAGCTATTAAGATTGTATCTTATCTTATATATCTTATATAAGACTGTATCTTATGCTTGGTGCTATTTATTCATTTTAAGTATTATGTTATTTACTAACCTTATGTATTATATTATAATGCGCATACTTTCATTTATATGTTATTGCAGACTGAAATATATTAAACTCTTAGTTTGGAAAATAATTAGGAAGCATTTTTATTTAAATTCCTGCATACGCTAAATTTATTTATGTATTTGCTTAATTAGCTTATTTAATATTCTCAAAGCACGTGCTTGGAATCACAGACTCGAGTGTTGTCAGAAATAATAAAAGATTATGTTGTAAAGATTAACATATATTTGGGAGATGTGTTATCTTTTTTTATAGAGCCTATTCATTTAAATTACGAGCTTCTTTTATACCAGGAATGGGAAAAATAATTTAAATATCAAGTGATGATGAAATAAATGAATCTCATATTTTTAAAAGCAGTTGTAAATAAACATCCGTGATGGAAATTAAGTGATGCACGTTCATTTCAAACTATCGCTCACTTGAAAAATCAAAAACCTGCTACACAAGAGAACATCCCAGTTTCGAATTCTACTATTCCACAACGAAGTGGATGAGTGGGTGTGAGGGGAGTGGGGGGAGTTATGACATTCCTTCCAACTGGAAAGGGGGATTCCATTTCAACGAATTCCAGGTGCAAAAGGCTGTTATCCTGCACCCCTTCCCCTCCTGTTCCGACCCCTTATCGTTTCTCGGAAAAAGTCCCACCCAAATACCCCCTTCTTCGAATGGAATCAGCCGTCACTCTCGGCTATTGACCCGTGACTCTCTCTCTCTCTCTCTTCACTCTCTGTTCCTTCCGAATGTCTTTTAGCAACTCTGCTCTCTCTCTTTTAGGCAACAAAACCATCTTCAAAATTCTATAGTTTTGTCTCGAGCGAAAATAGATTTTCAATTTCTGCATCATTTTGATGTTCATTTTGCTAAATAAGTAATCAATTTGCTGTTGAAAATTGCCTACAGAAATTTTCTCAGAGGGAGGCGAGGCAATCAGAAAAAATATTCATCATGTCATTTCAAAAATCATGCTTGACAAATATTTTTTCTTTTATTAATTTTCTTCGTTTTTCTCTTTTTATCCTTTTTGTATTTATTTATTGTGCTAGATATTAAATCAAGAAAAAAATTTTTTTTTCAAATTTATATCAAAATATTTTTAGAAGTTACATTAAACGATCAAATTTAAACTACTAATGTTTACTTTATTGGCAACCATTAAATTTTAATACATAAAAATAATAAATTTGATATTTATATAGTTCCTTAATTACATGATGTATTATTGCAAAAAAATATACTTTAACACCTACTTTTCTGTTATTTATTATTTATTTATTTTTGCTGTATTTTCACATTTGTAAAAGAATATTAGTTAACTATATCATCAGATCAAATGTAACTTATAAGATCTGTGTATGAACCACTGTGAATTTAATATGACACTTAATTCTTGTTGAAATAAAATAAATTAATAACATTTAAAAGCAAAATGTGATTTTTAGTTCTTTTTCTCTCTAGTGGGTGTCACTCAAATGTTGTAAAGTAT
Organism: Parasteatoda tepidariorum; assembly: GCF_982258835.1. NCBI lineage: Eukaryota > Metazoa > Arthropoda > Arachnida > Araneae > Theridiidae > Parasteatoda > Parasteatoda tepidariorum. The sequence continues at coordinate 9,508,465 of NC_141760.1, read as the reverse complement.
GCAAGCAATGTGATAACATATTTGTTAATTCTTGCTTATACATACTTAATAACACTCCGCTTTCTTAATCGTGACCCATTTTTCAATTTTTATCTGTCCTCTTCTCTCCCCCCCCCCCAAAAAAAAAATCTCTATTACAGTGCAACAAGGGAAAAAAAACATTACAAATAACTTATTATTAATTGTAACTAGAATACCATGTAAAAATTTGCTTGAAAACTTTTTCAAATTTTTTCTACCATTTTCAGTAACCGTTTTGTTTTTCTTTTATGTGTTTAATGACAAATTCTGTTTAGGCAAATTATGATAAACACATTACATTCATTCTTCAAAGCAATAATTAGATTAAGAACTCGTATGGGCTGACGATGTTTTTGGTGTTGATCTTAATATTACATCGTTATTGTTAACGTTACATCGTTATAAGGCATAGAAACTTGATATTAGTAAAGAGTGTAGGAAAGTAGAGAGGAATTACGATAGAATAAAAATAAATAAATAAACATTCGGAAATTAGTTCGTAGAGTTACCAACTGTTAAGCTCCTACGAAATAACTTGCGCTCCTCTACAGGCCGCAATATGCATGAGTTTAAATTTAAAGAGTTAAAAGGGTTATATCCGTTTATAAACTAACTTAACACAAGCATTTTTTTTAAAATTCCAATTTATTCAAGAGTTTATTCTAAGTGATCTTTTGCGAATTTTTGCTCACTTTGTTCTTCTTTATGTTATATTCTGCTTAGCGATGCAATATCTGTAAGAATTGTAATTTTGTAAACATACGAACGTGAGTAGAAAAATATTCTAAAAGTTAGATGGACTAAAAAAATTTAACATTCGATTATTTGTTCGAGAATTATCAACTTTTAAAGTCGTAGTAAAAAAAAAGGAGGGAAAATATGTAGGTCGTTTTAAAGTCGTCGGAGATACTACAATTGAAATCCAACTTGCTGATAGGACCCTTTTTGAATTATAAATTGAACTAGAGTTTTTTCCAAATTTCAATTTGTTCGAAATTTATAGCAATTTTATTTGTTTTTAGGAAATTTTGTTTTTGTGAAATAGTAGTTATTTATCTTCTCTCGTGATTTTCTAGCATTCTTTCTAACCCTTAACTATGGTTAAAAAAATAGCAATAAATAATTAAATAAATAAATCGAAAGAGAACTAAATAAAAGACGAACAAATTTCGATGAGTTCAGAAATCTTTCTATATTAAAAAATTTAAACATATGGTGCCGTTGCTCCTTTATTAGGGGTTCAATTTAAAGTTATTATTTGTTTTATTGCGCAAAAATTGTAATACTTAGAGAATTATTAATTACAAATATGCACAAGAAGTAAAATTTAACACTTAATATATTGTTAGAGAGCCAACAATTAAGCTTGTATTAGTAAACAAAAACACGAGGGCCATTCCGCAGACTACAGAAATGCAACTTCAGAGTTGAAACTTGATTCCTCTGAAAGGGCAAATCTTATTCAAAAACATGACGCAAGTTTTTTTTTTTTTTTTTTTTTTTTCGAAATCCAAATTATTCGAAAGTTATTGTAATTTTAAATGTTTTTATCACACATTTTTTTTTAATAATGACTATTTATCTATCACTGTAGAAAAATGAATTCATTTCACCCGAAATCTTACATTATTTATTTTATTGCATTATAAAAGAGTCCTTGAGTTGATATCAAAAGCAACAAAAAAATATAACATATGAAATAAAAATAAAAAGATGGAGACAGAGTAGGTGTTACTATATATAACATTCATATTCATCTTAGAATTTATACTGAAATTTATAAAAATATAAACTTAATTTAAATGCTCGAAAGAAATAAAAACCGTTGTCTATTTGAAATGAAATAGTATCACACAATCTGTTTTCTTTAAATATTTGTTTTTCAGGTACAGATGATTATTTTTCAAATCCAGGTAATCATTCACGTCGTTGCGTTTGAATAAAATTATAACAATTATATATTTTATAGATAAAATTATCTTTGTTTTATCTTACAGAAAAATATTGAATTAAAAAGCACTGAAAAATGAAAAGCAATCAAGGAGGAAGAGAAAATGAGTGATAAGTGAGCAGAGGCTTCTTATTAAAAAAAATAATTATAATACTAACTAAAAATGTGTCAGCCCCGGTGACTCAGGGGATAGAGGGTTCACCTTCTAATGAGGTGAACCCTGGGCTGGTCGTTTGGAATTCCGTAGGTTTTCGTGATTTTCCTCTCCATGCAAAGCAAATGTAGCTTAGTTCCATCAAAAAGTCCTCCACAAAGGCAAATTTCTCCCAATACTTGGTCCAGGAGTTCCCTTGTCTTCTGGTTGGGGTTCGAAATTACAAGGTTACCCAAAATTGGGTTGGCTGATCAAGGATGATTTTAAAATAAAATTAAAATAAAATTAAAAGTATGTAATAATCATATATCATACTTAGATGATTCATTAATTGGACAATGTGTGAATTTTTTTAACTTCCCTGCCGTTCTTCAACATTTAATGAAATACTTAGTCATTCAATTGAATTAAAAACATTTTGTATGCAGAATTTGTTTCTAATCAATATTATATTTAGGTGTAATAGTTTTTTTTTTTTAAATAACAAAAAAAAAAGCAAGATGGCTAAGTAGTGTTGAATAGTTGATTATACATTGATTATTTAATTAGAATAATTTTGTATTTTTATAGAAATGAAAACTCAGTTACGAAATAATTATTTAGATTTATTTTTAATCCTTTTTTAAATGGTCGTTGAAATTTTGAACATAAGCAGCGTTATGGTGCCGTAACGTAAAAGGAAAATTAAAAGTTTTATTTAGATTCAGAAATACTCTTCAACTAAAATAAGCCAGCTAATTACATAGAGGTTTTCAAATCAATTATTAAATAAATTATCTTAACACGAAAACATATTTTGCGATCTAGTTATGAAGTTTATCTGCTGAGAAATTCTACTTAAAAGTACTATTATCAAATCCTATCTCATTATCAACATTTAATCATTCAACAACATTATTGGAATATTTATTACAGTGAATTGATTATCAATTTTTTCTAATTTTCCATAAATATAGGACAAAATCTAACTAATTATAAAAAACATCAACTTAATTATTGAAATGATTTTAATTATTATGTGCAGAAAAGTGATGTGATCATCAAGTTTTAATGAAACATAAACTTAGATATCCAATCTATCTAAGAGTATTATCAAAACCTACATAGTTGCCATAAATATTATACAACCATCGAATTCCGAAAAAAAATTATACAACGAATCAATTACTAAATTATTTTTAATTATTAAAATTATTACACAGATCTAATGATCAAGTTCATCTAATTATCAAAAAGCATACTACCTATCTAATTATCAAAAACAATGCCCAACGATCTAATTATTAAAATAATTCCTATTATACTTAGTAAAGTCATGTAATTAACTCATTTATCTAACCTGTCAAACATAAACTACAAAACCAATCTAAAAATATCATCAAAACCTATTTAATTATCAAAAAAATCATTCAATAGTCTAATTATTAAAATTCTTTTCACTGTTTTAAATGATATTTGAAACATAAATATCATTTAATTTTTTTTAAAAAAGAAGGCGTTTATTAGTGTATACCAATACGAACAAGTTTGATAATCAAAGATTGGCTGGCAACTGAGAGAAGGTACTTCAATGAAAATTTCCTTAAAAAAAAGTGTTTTATTAGTATATACCAATCCGTCCCAATTTGATAACTAAACGTTGCAGGCAACGAGAAAAAGAACTCAATGAATATTTAATTTTTAAAAAAAGTGTTTTATTTGTATATACCAATACGACCTTGCTTGATAGCCAAACTTTGCACTGAGAGAAAGTACTTCAATAAAATTTCATTACTAAGGAATTTTCGTAAAAGAATATCCAAATAAAACTAATTAATAATCCCTGCAACAGCAACAGCAAAAATATCATAATTCTAAACGAAGTTTTCTTAATTCAAAATTCCTAACACCTGCTTGACGTCATTTTGTGATCTCAGCATTATAAAAAATTTAAATAACAATTTCCGGCAAAGTCCGTTATTATATTTTTACTCACAATAGCTAAGACCCACCCTTTTTTTTTGCGGTTTAAAGGGGTAAAAAAGAATTGGTAGAATGAAGGGCACGTTTTCGTGACAGGCACAATTCGGGAAAACCATAATAGTGAAAAACCGCAAATGACTGGACCGTCTAGACTGGCGATCAGGTACCATGACTATAGCCACTTATAATTATTATATTGCGTTTAGATGACCAGCAACGCTAACATATATGCTTCCCTGTCAAACGCAGACTGGGCTCCCTGTAAATGCTACTTCTTTACAAATGTATGCTTGTGGCGGAAAAAGTAAGACGTCAGCTGGATTTGGGTTTTCTTCATTGGCAATTCTCATCACAAACCGTGTTATATATCGAATCAAATCTATCTAATAATCAAAAATATTATGCAACCATACAAAGAGGATAAAAAGATAAAAATGAAGAAAGTTAATAAGTTTTATTAATTATCTGTTAATTACTACTTTCTGTTAATTACTTCTTTACTATTTTGTAATCTGGCAATCTTTTTACGAAAATATTTTAAATCTTTCTTGAAAGATTCCGGTAGATGCAACTTCATTTGAATTCGCTGCTCGCTTTGTAGATTTCGTTTTGTGTTTTGTTCTGTCCTTTCTCTACATTTAATTTTCGATTTTTTGCGTGATATATTTTTTACTTACTTTACTAATTTTTACTCTATTTTGTTTAAAAATTTTTGAGTTCTAATCCCACTATTGAATTGATATATTTTGCTTTGACTAAAAAAATATAAAATATGTAGAGCAAATTACAGAAATGTTGCCAAAATGTGTAATTAGTAAAGTTTGCGATTCAGATATTTATAAATAAATAAATAAATAAATTAAAAAATGTTTCCCGTTAGAGTTTCAATTAGTTCAGCTTTTATATTCTTCTGATTTTAGTAATTACTTTTTTAAATTCAGCGATTAAATTGAAAATAATAAATTTTCCTATTAAAGAGAAAAAGTTAAATTACAGTAACCTTTTATGGACAGCATTTGTATAGTGTCTCAATAAATTAAACTTGTCAATTAAGGAAAAGATTGTAGTCTTTCACAATTTATGATTTAATAATTACTTTGATACAGACAAAATAAGTTAAATGTATGATTTTAAAACCTAAAAAACAATTTCTAAAAAAATGAAATTACATGCGAATTTTGGTTTATTTCGCATGTAATAATCTTCAAAATGAAACAGATAGCTATCCAATCATCATTTTTGTGAAAAATTGACATAAACCTTTCTAATTTTAAAATTGACATAAACCCCCTTGATCTATTTTTATTGTAACAGTCGTTGAACGGTCGACCCAATTTAGTCTTTACGACTACTACTGTTGAACTCCGTAGTCTTGTGATTTTGAACCCAAACCAGAAGACAAGGAAACTCTTGGATCAAGTGTTGGGAGAAATTGTGCCTTCGGAGAGAAGGTTTGAAGGAAATAACCCGCATTTGCATTACATGGAGAGAAAAACTGCGAAACCCTCTCATGGTTAGCCCGACTGCAAAGGAATTCTAACCCATGATCACTGAGAATATTTTTCATCAGCATTGTGGCCGGTGCGAGCCGGGTGCGAAATTCGTAGCGACCAGCACCCGGTTCACCTCATTGGAAGGCGAAAGCTCTATCACCTGAGCCACCACGGTTCCCTTGATCTTCATAGTCATTTGCTAATTACGTAAATTATGGAAAATTCCTTGCTTAATTGTTTTGAATGCAATTTTAAAAACGAGTGTCTTTTTTTCCTTCATATGAGCGTAAATATATGAACTTTTAAAACTAGCTTAACCTGAGACTAAGCACCCAATATGTTATACAATATTTGGAGCCATTTTATCACTTAGGGAATAATATTTCAAGAATATCTATTCTCTTGTATGCTTTTATAAAGTCTTTACATTGTCTATGCCTAATTGTAATTAGACATAATCTCGTTCGTGTAATTTTTAAATTGGATATATGAAAGTGACGTCACGTGTGTGTCAGCCAATCGGGTTCGATACTCACGCATGACGTTGCTCGCAGGTATTCGATTAAATCTGATCCAAAAATTCAGCTTGATAAAAATACCCTTAACATTTATATGCCATGCACAACCACATGATTCTAGACAACCATTTGATTCGTTGCAAGCTCCTAATGAGAATGAAAAATGAAAAGAAAGGTAAAAATTTGAAACAAATAGTCCATTAGAAAATTGTATTGCATATCTTATTATTTGAATCAAGTGCTATTTGTTTCCTGACCAAAATATGAATAATTACACGCTAAATGTAAAGTTATTCCAAAATATGCAAAAAGTATTCGATTATAATTTATCATTTTTCAAGTGATAATTAGAAATGAAGTTAATTAAGTTTAATTCTTTGGAAGAATTAACGAAGTTACTTAACATACTAATTACACTGTATTTAGATCCAAAAAATTCGTTTCAAATCTTATTTAATAAACTATGCACACTTCTACTGTAAAAATTAGCCTCACAACAAATATTACATTATTGCATCTCTTTCAAGTAAATATGCAACACAAATAATGATTTATTAGCGCATTTAGCAATTAATAATATTCAATTTTTATTTTAAATCAAAGCTCTCAAAATTAATCTTCAAAAAAGAATTATGTAGTTACTTTTTTTATAATTTATATTTTAAGTAACTTGAGCTACAAACATTTTAATCTGTATATCTGTATTGTTTAAGAAGTTAAGAGTATTGTTAGTTATTGGAATGATACGATCTAGAAGAGATTCTCCACTTTCTATAAATTTATTTTAAAATTAAGAGGTTCCTCCTCTCCTTTGCCCGTTGCATTCAACAATTCCCACGATTACTTATCCTTCACTAATGTTAAGTTAATATTTTTCAATTAAAAAGGAGAATCACTTTGTTAATTTAATTTATGAGTATAAAAATTTTAAATCTTAGTTTATTTATTAATCGTAACGATATGAATAATTACGAGTTTCTAAAAATAGTCAACTTTCCTTGAGAAAAAAAACGTAAACTTAGTAAAACAAAATGTGTGACACAGTGCAAAGAAATAAAAAAAAACTAATTTAACTCGTTTAAGATATATAACGATAATCTTTGTCATAACATCAATTCAAGGAAGAGACGGTTTTTATTTCTCTTGAACTGATGAATTAAGTTTTTTTTTCTTTTAATAATTTCAGCATTAATGTTAAGATATTATTTCTGGCAACATCTAACCTCTCTCTCTCTCTCTCCCGCTCTCTCTCTTTTTCTTTCTCTCTTTTTGTTAACAATAAATATAAGCTCGTGAGAGAAAAAAAATATTCAACATCGATAAATAAATAGTCATAATTCTAAGAAAAGAAGAAAAAAAACGTGAAGAGTCACTTAAAATTGTAATGGATTTTTCATAAAATTGGAATTTCGACAAAAAAAATATCGGTTTAACGCTTTAAATTAAAATGGTCTTCCCAATACAACAAACTTCAACCCTCAAGTTGCATTTTTACGGGCTGTAGGGCCACCCACTGGGTATTTTCCACTACATATTTAGCCTTTACAAATTCTTGAACTAATAATCAAGTGTTAATTTTTTTTTTGATTAATCGTTCTCTGTGTACGATTTTTGTCCATTCTTTGTGATTTCAAGTTTCTAAGTTTGATAGTTTTCTCACAGCAAAAATTAATAAAGAAATAAATAAAAAATAAAACAAAATAAAATGTAAAGTTCATCACAGAGAAAAGTGGTGGTGCTGTCGCCTACGGTTATATAATCTAAAAGAAATTTTAATTTCAAGGCTCATGATTATTCTTATTACTGTATTCAAAACAAATTTCTGAAATAATAAGCATGAACATGACTAAATTAAAAATTCTTTCAGTCACATAAATTATTTACTTCCTAAGCATTTATTTGCTTGTTTATTCGCTATATTACTTACATTTATTATTGATATTTGCTTTATGGAAATTAATTGATTTCGCAAGAAAGGCATATTCTAACGGTTACTCCTAATAATTATAATTTCTTAAAAGTTTTGAGCAATAACCGAAAATCTAATGGATTCGTAACTAAGCTCCCGCCCTTTTTTCAATTTTTTTTTTATATTTTAAAATGCGAGAAATTGCATTTTCTCTGCAAATAATCTCGCAGTTTGACGCGTATTTCTAAGTAAAAGTTAATTCAATAATCAAACAAAATTTTATTACATCGTACTCATCTGGTCAGCGATAAGGAGGTTGAAATTTCTATTTTTAATCTTGACGCATACCAAACATGAGTTCTTATTCCATAAGAACTCCTACACAACAGAAATGTCACGAGCAGCTTTTATGACCTTAGAGCACTTTAATTTAAAAAAAGATGTAGAAAATGCTTTTTTTTCTTAACTTAAAGTTTTCATTTAAAGATCTTGAAATTATATATTAACTTTATTTAATTTTAACAAAGAGAAGAAAAAAAAAGAAGGAAAAAGAATAAAACATAGATTTTGGTAGAACAAAGCACCATTTTTTTCTAATATTATAAGGGAGGGTGAATTATAAATATTGATATGAATTTTTATTGGCCATAAATTTCTAAATATAAATTTCATTAATGATCTGAAATTAGCATAATTAATCCGAAAAAAAATAATAATGAATAATGAGTTTAGTAGAAACATCATTTCTTGAGTACTCTAAAGCATTTAACCAAAAGCTGTTATTGAATGACATGCGGAATGTTAAAAAAAAAAAAAAGGATTTCGGAAATTTAAATTTTTTCTGATCATCTGAAAATTAACATAATTAATCCGAACAAAAAAAAATAATGATGAAACCCTGGATTAGTAGAACTAAACAACATCTGTTGAATGATCTAAAACATATAACCAAAAGCTTTTATCGAAATGCCGAATTTTAAAATTAGAAGAAAAAAAAGAGAGTAGGAACTTAGTTACCTACCCAATATTTGTTATTTATAAAATGAATAAGTTGATTATCGAATATATGTTTGCACTCACCAGAGTTACGATGATCAGCACCCCAAGTGCATCGACGTTCTCTTACATCCTCATCGTTATCTTTCACTTAAGAAATGAGAAGTCCCATCTAATAAACCATTAAATAACCCAAAAATCCGGAGCGTGATTGGCTGATGCCTTTATACCTCTTAACACTTTTTACTGCCGCTATTTTTATCCGCTTTTTCCAAGCTTCACATTTTTTTTTTATCACTTTTATAAATACTTTTATAACTTTATGGTTTTAATCCCACCGACATGTGGCATCCATAGAGCTTCTGAAAGTCTTCGGGTACGAAACCCTACAAGTATTTTGGCATTAATATCATTACTGAAGAAGGAAAAGGCATATTTGCTAAAAATAAAAAGGAAATAAATGAGACGAATAATAATCGATAGAGACATCCCTATCAGCAACTAATAATATTCCGTTGTTTGTTCATATTTTTATTATTTTAGTGAAGAGTATTACTTCAATGACATAATCTTTCCTCTATAAGACATAGAAGTTTAGGGATTGTCTTTTTATTATTACTTTTTTTTATGCGTGTGCTTACTCATAATTAACTCTTTGGTGACGGCAAAGAAACCTTGTGCTGTCCAAATCTGCTTTAATACAGACAGCTGGAGTATTCAGTTTCCCGGATCTAAAAACGATAAAATGATTACATTGATATACGATAGCGTAAAATAAAACCTAAATAATAATAATAAAAAAAAAGATATAAGCAGATGGTTTTCTGACCATTTACTGGACATTTTGTCATGAAAGTAGGGGAGAGTTAAGCTTCTGTGGTGCATTGTTTTCGTTTTCAGAAGATAAGATTAGTTCGCTTTTATTTATAAGGTTTTAAGTTAATTTCTTAAAAGTTGTTCATTTCTACTAAAGTGGCAATAGTAGTTTCAAAAATGCTTAAAACTTTAAAAATTAAAGTTTGGTTACTAAATACCTTAAAAGCTATAAAATAGAAAAAAATATTCTAAACTATTTATTTGTAACGTAGTAAATGAGAAAATGATAGTCATATAATATTTAATATGTTACAACAGAAGACTGATAAAATAGAATATTTATAAAGAATTGAATAAGACAGGGATTAGAATATGATTCTAAGACAGGGAATAGAATATGACTCTAAGACTCCCAATTTCTTACAGCTACGGAACCTTAAAGGATCAAGCATATTTCGGCGAAACCTTATGCTTATAAATAAAATTAGCAGCTGTGAATATATTTTTTAAAAGAAAATTACTTACTTTTTTGATAATACTTAGTGTGAATTTTTTTCAGTCATCGTTTTATCAAGAATAGACTTAAAACTGTAGGTTAATTCTAGTAAACAGTTCTATCTTTCGTAGGTCTGGACTGGACTAGCTCTGAATATGTTTTTGGAGTAGGCGCATAAGCTGAAAACGAATGAAATACGCTGAATTACTATTTCCGAAAATGAACTGCTATATGCGTTGAGAATGATTATCAAACAAACATAACTCTTTATTCTAACATTTAGCCATTATATTTTATATTGAATACTTTGATAAGAGATAATGATAAAAGTTTTTGCAAATGCGTAACTTTTTCATAATTTATTCTATATATTTAAAAAATGGAAGGGGGAAATATTTCAAAAATTCGAGGAAATATTGGAGGAATGTTTTTTTTTTTAAATTCACCATTTTTTTAAATTGATAATTTACTTAAATAACTTCATAAAAATACTCACAATATCAAATAAATGATGGTTTATTGTTTACATACAAATATAATGACAGGTTTTAAAAATCAATTCCGGTTTAAAAAATTTAAACTTTCAGAACCCCTTTGAACCTTCCACCGAATCCACGGATCACCATTTGGAACCTCTGCTCTAAGATACCTTATAGGTAAATGCTATTTTAAAAAATACTTATGTTGGTCTATCCAGTTAAGTGCAAGATAGCCTATATCTGATTTCAACATGTTATTTTTGACATTTTGGCATAGTTTATTGAAATTACACTTTTTTTAAAATAAAAATAAACTTTTATCCAATATTTTATCAAATCCTTTAGATAAATATGGTAAAAATTAAAAAGGGACGAAAAAAATTAAAAGGAAAACTCTTATCAGAGCAACTTAGTTTTGCTGATCAATATTTACAGTAAATTAATCCACTTACCCGCTAAATTTAACAAAATCAAAATGCTTCAGTTTTATTACAACCTTACACTTATTAGCGAATCATTTAAAAATATATTTACGTACTTTTAATTTTTTTAAAGAAGTCCAGGAAGCTTTTAAAGCCTGCTCGTTCCACTTGCATCTCATTTATCATTGTTTCTCTTTTAAAGTCAGTATTTTCTTCAAAAAAAAAAAAAAAAAAAAAAAACGCTTTTTTTTAAAAAACAAAATATACAATTATTCGTCATGATTATTTTGTCATGGCATTTATTGTGACGAAATTAACGAGTACGTGAATTTAAAAAATAATCCCCTGTACTTCAGGAAAAAAAATTTAATTTAAGAATACAGATTGCGTGACTTAATAAGAAAAAATAAACGAGGAGTAATTTTATTTGCTTGCCTTAAAACATTTCTAATAGGGAAAAAGTTGTTCTCCCTCTTAAACTAAATTTTGTTTTCTTAAAATTTTGATGTAAATGTTGAGATATATTTCACAATATTTTTGTTAGTTTTGACATTAAGTCATGCGTATGCTTGCAAAACAAAGATCTCGGAAGAAAAAAAAAATTTCTTGCAACAATGGATAAATAGTCAATATTTATAGCAAAAAACTGAGAAACAATTTATGAGAAAAGCACTTTAAATGCCTATAACGTAAAAATAAATTGTAAACAGAAAAAAATTCCAGTTAAAAAATAAAAATGGATCTCTAACCATTTAATAATTTCAATTCCGTAGTTGGTTTTTAGTGTTCAACAAATAGGCAGGCATGATATTTTTTTACAACATGTTAATAGTTACTAATTCTCGAACAGTTAATAATTTAATTTGAAGAATAATTCGAGAATCAATAACACAGTTAATAATTCTCGAACTAATTACCTAATTTTATTTTCTTATACCGTCGTACTATCTAAGAAAATTTCCTACACCGCAATGATTAAGTTTTATAGTTTCTTTCATACCGAAACAAAATCTAAGGTAAAGAAAGAAAATATCAAAAATTCACACCCCCCCCCCAAAAAAAAAGGACCCACTTAAAATTGTAATAATTTACGAACAAATTGATTGGAATTTTGAACAAATTTAACTGTTGAAAATTCTCGAAGGAATAATCGAATCGTTTTCTTTATTTCACTTGAACTCCTTGTAAATTTTTCTTCACATTTCAGTAACTTCAAGTTTCTAAGTTTTGCAGTTTCCGGACTGTGAAACAAAATATAACATCCAAAAGTTGAACATCCATAAGTTCAACACCCAAAATGGCGGCTTGCAATTTCTTAAAGTAGAGTTTTATCATAAAATAAGCAATTGTGTTTTTATTTTAATACTTGATATTTGTTTAACTGAAAGTAATTTCCTTACCAGAAATACTCTTTAAAATACCCTTATATTTAATTTTAGATTTTTCTTTTTCCCGCTGTAACATTATGATTTTTGAATTTAGTTAAATTTGAGAGTAATACATTAATTTGGTAAACAAAATTCATCGTTTTAATTCCATTTATTTATTTATATATAGACTACTATTATATATTTTTAGTGAATTATTTTTAAATGTGTATACCTATTTTAAGACTATTCAGAAAGAAATAAAAATGCAAATTATTAAAAAAATAGAAAACATAATAAATAAATAGCAATAGTTTAATTAATAATTAAAAATAAGGCATATTGATTTAGATTTTAATGCTTGAAACTATTTGTCTATTCAAACATGATTTTCATAATTTAAAATACTTTTTACATCTATTTTAATCATATTGATTTCAAGCAAAATAATTTTCTTTTTTCAAGAAATGTTGAAGTATTTTTATTGTTGAGTAAACTTTATCTTAAATTAGGCTTTTATGTAACATTTACAATGCATTTTTTGCATGAATTTAACTTTTTGACTCTTTTAATATTTGGTAGGTTAACTATTGCTACATTTTAACAAAAACTTTAAAATTTTTCTAAAAGAATATACAATAAAATTAAATAAATAATTTTTTTTCTGATATCCTAAGCTAATTTTATATTTGAACGCATACAAAATTTGAACTGAAAAATCTACGCTGAATTGATAAAAAAAAAAATGCGAACGTTTAGATTGTGAACAAAAATTCTGACTTTCACCCCTTATGAAGAGGTTGTTGGATTCGTCCTTCCAATGTTTTGGAAGCATCGTGTAAAGCCTCCAAATCGTCTCCATACCACACACGCTATCACCATGGCGACTGGAGGAGCAAGAGCTGGTTACTATGGTAACAGGAAAAAGATCTTTCATCTTACTATGCTGCTTACTTCAACAGAGCAAACCAGTTCAAAATGCTTTTAGCGCCATCTGTTGCCAATAAAATATTGTTATTTATTAAAAAGTAGGTAAAAATAAATTCTTTTTTTTTAATAATTTTTAAAATAAAAATATTTTGTTTAGTTTTACAATTATAAATTATGCTTTTTAGTTCTTTCTTTTAATGCTTGCGTTGTAATTTTTATGTATTAACTGTAGTTAATTTTAATTTAAATCTTCAAGCTATGCAGCCGGAAATATCTTTTTATTTAGGAAAAGTGCATAAATTAATTTTAAACTTCAAGTACTACAAGAAGTAAGGGATTTCTAATAATAAATATTGGATAAAAAAGAGAAAAGATGAATGAATAAACTAGAATTTAATTCTAAATTGAGCGTCGAACTTGGGCGAAACTAATTATTATAACATTGAAACAGGAAACTTATTACTTCCGATAACTAAGGTTGTTTTAACCCTACTCTAGAAAACTTTTTTCATTTTACTTCATTATATTGAAATTAAAAAAAAAAAAATAAAAATAATTCTTTATAAAGAATATGAAGTCATCAATTAAAGAATAAAAAAACATTTAAAAATTATGTAAGCATTATTAAGATAAGAAAATGACTTTATACTTAAAATTATTTAACTTATTAGTTATTATCACTATATATTGCTAGGTACTCTAACCTGCCTCATGAAAATGAAATGTTTTAAAATCATGAAACTAGTTTTTCTTTTTTTAAAGAAAAAGAAAGGCTGGAATTGTAAAAAGTTTCGTCACTTCAAAAAAGAAAAAAAAAAAAAAAAAAAAAAAAAAAACCGCACCAAGCAATTCATTTTGTAAAAATATTTGTTGATATTACGAATATGAAATATGTTTGTTTCCACCAAAGCTCGAAAGCAGTTAACGAACCCATTACGTAGCTAATCTGCTACATATCTTATCAAAGTGCAGAATCAAGAGTTTTCCTCTGGTAATGTGCACATTAATGACTTCCGTATCACTTAAGTTCATAAGGTTGTTTCATTCCATAAACTAATTTTTTAGTATTATTATTTTGAATTGATTCTTTAGGTAACAAAAAATTTTAAAAAATGATGCATTTTATTCCTTGATTGTAATAATATTTTAAACAGTTTGTTTGTACTATAGATTTCAAATTGATTTGTGATCGATTGTCAGCTAATGTGCTGATGACTAGATTTGTCGTAACTTGATCTTTTAAATACAGTCGAATCCCGATTATCCGAGTTTCCGCTTTAACTGAGCTATCAAATATCTCAAGGATTTTCTTGATCTATTTTATTTTTAAAATTACAGACGAAAAAAATTCGGAATTTTATTTTCTAAACACTTGGGAAAACAAACTAACGGACAACACGATATTACCAATTAGATCGTTAATATTGTCAATAATGAAAGTGAATCTAGCGAAGATGGTGAAGACAGTGACGATGAAAATCAACATATAAAAATCTCCCATACAGAAAGGAAATTGAAAGTCCTATTGGAAAGTGCTATTGAATATATAGAACAGGGGTTCCTACTTACATGAGGCCGGGGGCCGCAATTAAAAACACCAATCAAATGGCGGGTCGCAACTTTATCAAAATTTTATCTAGTACTCTTTTATGTTTGAAGGATAATTAAATATTACTGTCAGATTTTTATCAAGTTGTCCAAAACAAACGCATTGAATTACAAATTAAAATTAGAAGTAGATTGTTAAGCAACATACACGATTATTTTCGTATTTGAATAAATATTTTCTTGGATGCAAAACCTAAGAAATAATTTTTTTTGTCCCGTTGGTATGTTAAATTTCACGGAAACGAAAAAATTAAGTTTTTTTGATGAAGGAAAAGTGTTTTAAACCCATATAGATTTTTTTACGAAAATTGTCCGCAAAAAATGACAACTAATATATTTTAGTTCGCGGGCCACAAAAAATGGCTTCGACGGCCACCAGTTGGCAACCTAAGAAACCTGACAACCTGGTTCCTAAAAAAATGGCGGCAAAACATTGCTGCAGAAAAGCACCAAAGTAATGTAAAATAGAAAAAGAGTAAGGATTTTTTTAAGTAAAAATTATTTTAAATCTCGTGAAGATGCTCCTCAAGAGTTTTTAAGTATTTTTAATTTTAATATGAATTGTATGTGGTGTACTCGCATAAATTTTATGTTTGTTAAATATATTTACATTTATGCCTACTCCTTTTCTTTCCTTTTTTATACTCTTCGCTTTAACCGAGGTTTTCGGTTATCCGAATTAGTCGTGGTGCCCATTAACTCGGATAATCGGGACTCTACTATGAAAATAAATAAGTAGTGCAATGTTAATTTAAGCGTGTAGAAACGTTGTTCCAGCGGCGATCTTATTTTCACATTAACGAGTGATTAGCAGGTTATGTGCAGATTATCTAGGTAGTTAAAAGATTACCTAGATAATAGAAAATAAATGATTTTTTGGTACTTTAATGGACCACCCTAGTTCATCTGCTCATTAGCTAGAAAATCTGTAGAATAATGATTTCTACATTTTAGTGATAGCATTCTTTTATTTCTATCTTTATGATATTCAATATTGGGCACCTCTCATAAAACAAGCCACTTTATGCATTATTGAAGACTAAAATAAAAGACACAATTTGTCAATGACACATTCTTTGAGAGAGCCTGGAAATTTGAATCTCAAAATCCGAAATTATTCATGGTTTTTAGGGATTATCCAATATACATTTTTTTCTTCAGAAAAACTATTATACAGTATACTCTCCGATATCTCAAAGCTAAAAGTATGATAAAAAATAATTTCGAGATTGCGAGTTTTCGAGAAAGTTCAGAATTAAAGATGCTCTAAAAAGTAGAAAAATATATTCTAAGATTGTACTCTAAAAAGTAGAGTCACGAAACATAAAAATAACTACTAATAAATATGTAATGATAGTTGACTATAAGTCTATATTCAGAAATCACAATTTTATTTTTAAATGTAAGATAAAAATAATTATGCATTAAATAGAAAACGATTTGTTTGCAATAAACTTATAGTGTGATTTTTTTGAAAAAAAAATCACGTTCGATTTCGCAAAATATTTGACATAACACAGTTTTGAGAAGAAACTCTTCGACATAGAAATTCAAATTAACATTATGTAAGTATGTAACATCAAGGGGAAAATATTTTTTTGTTATAAAAAGGTTTTCGAGGTATGGATATCAAGAATATACTGCATAACAAATAAATATAGATAAATAAAATCATTTTTGTAAAACTTATTATCTAATTCGTAGGATTTAGAGCATTTCTAGCCCATATTTTTATTAAGTTATTAATTTATTATAAATGATTGTTAAGATAAACTAAGTTAAAATTGATTAAGAAAAACTATTCAAAATATATGCTCAGTGCCTATTGTAGCATATATTAGTAAATAGAAAAAAATTTGTTCCTTATAAAAATTATAAATTTGTGCCCTAATATTAATTTCACATTTTAAGAAGGCAGATAGATGCACTAATTAACATAAAAGAAATCATCGTATTGAGCACTCTACTGATTAAACTATTGAGTCCAAATTTTGTGTATTGCCGCTTGCCCCCTCTGTTTAGAATTAAAATGTGTAAAAAAAAATTTTTTTTCGCTTTTTTAGAGATAGAACGTTTTTGTATTTGATTTTGTATTCTAAAATGTGTTTTTAATCATAATTAATCCTTCATTAGATCCAAAGTTATATAGATCTCAATTTAATTTTGCAACCGGTATTTCTCAAATGTGGAAAAAATTTCAGAAAATGAAAATTTTTCGTTCTGCCTGAAAATTTTATTTCTGTTGGACTCTAGATGAGATATTTTGATAAGGTATTGGGCTCTAGATCCTGTCTCATCTCCTCTTGATATACTTTATTTCATTATGCTCGATTTCTTTTTTGAAAATATAAGCTTTTGAGGTTTTTAGTTCCCTCATTTTCTGTTTCTGCAAAAGTTGTAGGGGAAAAAAAAACAGTTTCTTTTTTTAAAGCAATCATAAAATATTTTTACATCCATGCTTCTTTTAGTAAAATCAGTTCAGCATTGAACTATAATGTAAACTTAATAATGTTACTAATGTTGGTCACAAAATACGCATCGAATTTGCTGGAACCTTAATTAGGTTAAACTAAACCATGTTTCCTAGCAAATGCAACTCGTGTATACTGAAATCAAGTTTCAGAAGCACGCTAATGTAAGTCAACTTAGCTTTACATAAATATTGCTGTAACAATATTATGATTCAACTAATCATTTTGTTAAGGTTCTGGCTAACTCAAGACGATATTATGGTTCAACTCATTCCCAAAAGGTAGTAGCAAGTTTGGATTATATTAAGGTTCAATTTAGCACTGTGTTATGGTAGTGGCAAAATTGGACGATATAAGGTTCAACTTAGTCCCATAATAAATTAGTAACAAATTTAAACGATATTATTTTTCAACTTAAATTTATGTGAAAGTACTGGTAAATTTGGACGATATTATGGTTTAACTTATACTATGCTGAGGTTGTAGAAAATTTAGATTACATTATGGGTCAAATTAGCATTATGTTAAAGTAGTGACAAACTTAAACCAAAGTTAAGTTTTTCAAAAGTATTTTCACATTTTTATATAGTTTTTACACATTGTTATTTTTGCGTAGTTTTTTTTACAAAACTTGCTGAAAGTCATAAATAAGTGCCTTAAAAATTGGCGAAATTTTCAGCCCCTAGTTATCTTGATGAATTTTGATTGAAGTCAAAATCAACAGGCACAGTAAAACAGCATTCGATAGATGTCTATTGCGCAACTTCAAAAACAGACCTTATTGTATATTGCATCCCAGTATATTGCAGCTAATAAATTCTAAATGCAATAACGCACCCATCTTTGGCCACTAAATCCGGGCATTCATGAGCATAAGATCATTAATGATGAGGCCTCGTGAATGAATAATCATGAATATCGAGAATAATCACCAGATTTCTACTGAAATTCAATATAAACGACACCATCTATTGTAATTACAAACACTGTTCGCTGTTGAAGATGAATCAATCAAGTCTCATTATGAGGAAAGTTTACGCGTTATGCGTAGAAATAATTAGCGATGCAGTTTCACCTTTAGTTTACGAACAAGATTATTCCCCGTTAATTTAAATATTCATTACATGTCATGCAAGTTTTAAAAAAAAGTACAACTTGTACATAAAAAAATTACTTTAAATAAAAAGAACACATTTGCTGGTTAACACGCTAAAAGCTTGGAAATTATCAGAACCAATCATTTTTTTAACTTGCGTAAAATGCGTTTAAAAAAATAACAGAAGGAAAAAAAAATACCTGGAATAACTTTTGGTCTAATAGCAATATTCAAGGTAATCACGTACTTACTAGCAATATTCAGAAGATGAAACTTAAATATGATAATTTATTATTGAAAATTATGTTTGAAATTACACTATCAGACACAAAAACAAACCTTCTTAGAATTTTTATTTATTTACTTATTTTTTTCTATCTACGGATTCAAATTCTACACCCATCACAATCCATGTAAAAAAAAGTTGTTAACTGCTTAGTTTAGAGGGTTGTCGGGATTTTAAGTTTGAGACACTTAATGTCAATTTTATATTTGGTGCTTTTTCTTCACTATTAAAAGAAATCTAATAATTTAAATTAAAAACTTATTAGCCTAAATAATTCGACACAAAATTTTTAAAAAAGTTATTTTGATTAAATACTTTTTTAATTGTAAAGATCACAAATTTTTATATTTCTTTCTCTATCGTACTCTCTCAAAGGCTTATTTTACAATTAAATAAAATCACGTAAATGGTTAAGAAAAAAAATTAACCATTATTGATTTATTTTCGTTTTATTAAAGAAAGCGTTTCTTAAATTAATGGCAAAAAATTTTGATGATCTGTCCTCCAACCCCCCTCATAAAAAATCAAAATTCGAAACCATCTCTGAATCTTTCATTTTAATCGATAAAACTGTCTGGAGTTTTTCACTTTTTAAGGATGATTCTCTTTTCCGAAAACACCAACATGGCAAGACATGCCAGCTATCGAACGATTAATGCATGATTAGAAGTCATGTCGCATGTAGAAAAACACATGGAACAATCTTTTCCGATTATCCACGTCCCCCCCCCCTTCTACTCTACTTCTTTTTTATTCTATTTATTTAATCTAATTCTTTTAGACATTATTATTTTTCTTTAATCTATCTTAGCTATATGGTATTAGAATCGGGTATACCGAATCCTCATCTACTACATCTACTGAGGGGGTCGGGAAGAAAAGGGGGGCGACTGGGAAAAAGAATCAAAATAAAACAGTTTTTTAATCTCCCGGTAAATTTTTCCCATACACGGTTCACTGCACTAGTAACGAGAATTTTATGTATGAGTCCTAACCATGCACTAATACATACGTTCCATTTCTTCATGCATTTCTCGTTTGCCCCCCCTCCTCTTGACGAAAGGCTGTTGAGGGGGTGGGGGAAGGATGAAAAAAGCAGGGAGCGGAAAGTAGTCCTGTCAAATTAGTATACCCTGTTAAGAACTGTGTCGCTTGTTAATGGAAAAAAATGATAGCAACGCGAGATGGGTCGGGTTTTTACCTTTAAGTACTTGCGTAATAATGTACATAAAACAATTACAACATTTATTTTCTACTAAGTAGAGTTGCTTTTATACATTTTAAAAATTTTAGTGTTTCTGAGCACTAAAAATGGGGCAACAACTTTTCACTAAAAATGATGCAATGAAACGATTGAAAAACTCTTTGTGTAATCGAACTTTTCTTGTGGAGGATAGATTTTGATGTACTGGAACTGTCACTTCACACCAATTTTCGTGATAGTATCTCGTATAGTTGCTACCATAGTTGGTGTTTACGCTAAAATTTATCAGAACAATGAGATATGATTCACATATGGGTCGATAAAACTGTTTTTTAGTCAGGAATTCGGGATGCATACACACAATTATTCTTGAAATAAAATTATTTTTTAAATTTAACGTTCACTGTATGGATAGAATATTAAGACAAATACTTAGAGCTGTTTAACAAAAACTCCGTCATCATACGAAATGACGCTTTTTTGCGAATAATATGCTATTTTCATAAGTGTTGCAACTGTTACTCATGACTGTTAGGTCAAGTTTAACCTATCTATAGCCAGCGCTATCTATGCGTATTCCGAAAATGAGGCAAAGCGTCAATACGTCAATATAGAGAAAAGCGACAGTTTTGAGAAAATGAAAAGTGTTTGTGGTAATTATTTTTAACATTTAAAAACGTATCTGAGCTTATCTGAGCTCATAAAAATTTTAAAAAAAACTGAGAATAAGGCGGTGATTTTGATCGTTTTCATCTAGATAAAAAAAAATATCCCCGAATCGGCGAGGCACAACTTTCGAGATCTCACTGGCTCTCTATAGGCTGTTGCGGTAATGCTTTATTTACAAAATAAGCTGATCAAATTAAAATTTGTGTTTCATAAAAAATTATTTTTCTTTTGTCATCATCTCAGTAACACTTCAAAAAAAAAGTAAGAGAAGATAAATATTGCCCTTTTTTTTCACCTTTATCAAATCGTACTTTATCTGAAGAGTATTTCACTTAGTATTTAATTTGCCCCCCCCCCTTCTCTCCGTATTGATTACTCTGGTTCTTTCTTAAGGAAAAGGACCATTGCCTGATATTCGCTACACTGATATTTTCCTCATTCTGATATTATAAGTAAGATATTAGCTTGTTAAAGCAAAACTTGTGTCTCATAAAATAATGGATTTATTGTTTAAAGAGAATGCTATTTTCTTTGGTCGTTAACTAAGTAATATTTCTTTGAAAAACAAAAGGCAAGGAAAAAATAATACGAATTCCTATTTCCATGCATGATTTACATTCGTTTAACCATACATTGCCTATTAATCATGCTCTCTTTCAGGTCAAAATTATGATCTTATGGTGCGTGAATGTGTCCTCCCTGTAAAACGGGCTGGAACGTATGAGTGGGAGAAGTTGAATTTGTGGCCATAGATGGCGCGATTGGAAAGCAAGAAGAAGCTCCCCCTCTGCTTTTAAATAGGCTTGTTAGTATTGGCAAGCAGCGTAAGACAACAAAAAAATACTTTGCCGAAAAAGAAATTGACATTGAACTCTGTAAAACAATTTAGTACATCTCATCACCGAAAATGGCGGTAATTACTTGGTGTTATAAAGCACCAAAGACTATAAGAGTTACGTATGGTGCTTCACTGCACGGAAGTTTTACAGTGAAATATCATACGTAAATCTTACAGTTCTTGGTGTTTTCCTACACCAAGAACCAGGGATGGTTCCTGCATTGTTAGAATTTTCATTATAAAATTATGGTCAAATAACTGGCTGCAAACTGTCCATCCAAATAACCGTAAAGTTTACGGTGAAGAGCATTTTTTACCTTTACAGTTTTGATACCGTTTACAACTAGTATGGTTATAAAACCATGAATAAAAAACTATACAATTTTTAATTCATTTACAAGCAGCATTGTATAAAACCATAAAAAATAAATTTCACTGGACATTGGAGCTAGGTTTTTTGTTAGGTAATATGCATTGGAGAAGGCGGGACACTGGAAACTCTTCATGTGTTGAAGGGAAAGGAAAGGAAATAACAAGGCGTCAACGTTGGGACTCGAACCCCCGTTCCGTCGGTCACAAGAGTGACAGATTAGAACTCTCGGCTATAATATAAACTCAGCTGCAAGGAACGAAATTGCTTCATTGGATGAGCTTAGTTGGCTCGATAAAATTTCGATTGTTTAACCGTATTAGGTAAAAGCAGTTAATAAAAGTTTTTTCTCACAGTTAACAATTTGAATACCAGCTTTTTTATGGTTATTTGACTGTTTTGTTTAAATATGGTGAAAAAAACAATTAAATAAATTGTTATTTTACGATATTTTATGGTAAAGTTTTATGTAAATGTTATTTTATGTTTAGGTGTGATACACATACGAGTCAGTTAGTTATTTTTACGACACAATATTTGGTAAGAATTATTAATTTAGGATGCATACACGCACATTCTAAAAATAAAATTTGGTTTGTTAATTAAACATCCACGTAACACAGAGGGAATGTTATGAAGAATTCGAAATAGGCTTAATAAAATCTAGGTGAATATAAACTAAATATTATAAAATTATTTAATACAATCTACAGATTTATGTAAATCTTCTTATGAGAACACAATTATCTTTATTACAAAACTATAAGCATTCATGCCTTTTATAAGAACTGATATTTGTTTCTGTGGAATGTTCGACAGCGTGCGAGACGACATAACAAACTTAGACCTTCTCGTGCTCGATACAATGTACCATAGTTATCCGACGTTTTCAAAGTGTCAATGGTTTCTGAACGTTCTGCCAAAATTGGCGATTTTATGGTAAAGTTTTATGTAAATGTTATTTTATGTTTAGGTGTGATACACATACGAGTCAGTTAAGTTATTTTTACGACACAATATATAGTAAGAATTATTAATTTAGGATGCATACACGCACATTCTAAAAATAAAATTTGGTTTGTTAATTAAACATCCACGTAACACAGAGGGAATGTTATGAAGAATTCGAAATAGGCTTAATAAAATCTAGGTGAATATAAACTAAATATTATAAAATTATTTAATACAATCTACAGATTTATGTAAATCTTCTTATGAGAACACAATTATCTTTATTACAAAACTATAAGCATTCATGCCTTTTATAAGAACTGATATTTGTTTCTGTGGAATGTTCGACAGCGTGCGAGACGACATAGCAAACTTAGACCTTCTCGTGCTCGATACAATGTACCATAGTTATCCGACGTTTTCAAAGTGTCAATGGTTTCGGAACGTTCTGCCAAAATTGGCGAAAATAATTCATGAATAAAATAACTGCATCTAAGATTGTTATAATATTCCTCAATTATTTAAATTTAATTGCACCTTTTAAATTATGTGCGAAGACTCGGTTTCGTTAACTTGAAATAAAATATTTATTTATTGAATATTTAGTTTTACAGCGCATAACACTCTAGTTTTTATAGAGGACATTCACATTTCTTGTAAGGATGGTAACATACGACTAACACAAGTTGAAAAAGCATTATTTCATGATGGGTACTCGATTAGTATTGAACCTTTAAAAAGCAGAAGATATTAAAAGTGTCTGTACATTTATTATCTTTTTAGAAAATTATCCAATTAAAATTCTTATAAAAATTTGGGCTTGTGAGTCCGAATATAATGGATCGTTAAATCTAATTTATTTTTTGATTCATAATATAAAGCCTCTTTGAATATTACTTTATGTTTAATTTTTTAATACGATCTTATAATAATTTTTTTTTTCCCTCATGCTTTTCGTTGCTTTTTTCTTCGTTTACCTTTCAGGAAAAATTTATGAATGCGAATAATATTCAACAATATTTGTGGCATCAAATTAACACTTATCCAATAACAGGACACAAACAAGTTTGATTCTAATTTATGACAGTCGGTTATAAAAAGATTCCTGATAATTCAACACAATCAAAATTCAAACCCTAAGATTTATTACAGCAGTGAAAAATATCAGCATTCAAAGTTTCAATATCCCATCAAGATAGATCTCCAACAGAACAGACATTTAATAAATCACACAATGACATTGAAATAATAATAATAAGAAGAAAAAAAAACTAATCTTTATTTTATAAAGTGATAAAAGAAATCTTCGCTGGGAAGCTTTAATATCCCAAGTCGTCACGGATAATATTAAATCATGCGCATCTGATGCAACTGAATTTGAAGACAGAAATCACCGATAACGTAGAATGACAGCAATAACTTTAATATACATGACAACACTTGCAGACGAGATGGATAAATCGAAAAATTCGATTCCCAAATGGCCCACCCCCCCGACCGTTCCTTCTTCCTTTTGTCCTATAATTAGAGACGTCATGCAACGATGGGACAATCTCAACATAGAGAATTGGATAATAGAGATTGTCCCAAGATAATTGCCCCTACCCACACATCCCCCACCTTTTCTTTATGACTGCGTCTGAAATCTTAAAAATCGATCAGAGTTAAGAAAGGGATAGTTTTTATTCTGAAAGAAAGAATATTATTATTATTTTTTATTTGATTTTGTTTTTCATCCAAAGAAATGTATATTTTTTTCTTTTTCTTTTTAAATCTTTTCTATTTTAAGCAATAGCAAATTTTGAAGAATAACTACTGGCTGTTTTTATAAGCGTAGTGAAACAGCAAGAGTAAAGTTTATTACCAAATTATTAAAATTTATTACGAACAGAAACTTTTTTAAAACTTTAAAAAACTTTTTAAAGATTCTTCCATAACAGTGTTTCCCAAACTTATAACTTTTATGTACCCTTTCTAAATTTTACGCAACGCTGTGTACCACTAATTAAAAAAATGAATGTATTTTTTACTATAAAAAATTGCACAAAAGTTAAAAATAACAACTGTCTGTTGACATCACTAATTACTAACTGTTAACTCTGCAAAAAATAGCCAATAGAAAAATACGTAATCGTAAATTTTCATGGCTAGCTTTGTTTTTAAATAAAAAAATTTGAAATTTTCGTTTGTTGCAAGTTATTTCGCATAAGAACGCGTACCCTCGCTAAACTGCTCCCGTACCCCTGGGGGTACGCGTACCCCACTTTGGGGAACACTGCTCTATAATATAAATAACTCTTTTTTAAAATATAAACAAGTAGTTTTGGTAACTGCTATGAATTGGTAACATTAATACATTAAGTACTAAAGTTTATTGACAAAAAAGTTTTTGCTTTAAAGTTTTTTCTTTCTATTTTATGAGGTAACATAATTTAGGAAATAGCAAGTTGTGTTTATAGATCCTGTGAATTGTGGTAACAGTAATTCAAAACTAAAAGGTTTCTTACCAGAAAAAATAAAAATTGTTTTGCTTTTTAGGATATTTCTATTTAATGAGATAACACGTTTCAGGGAAAACAAACTGTTTTTATTACCATCGTAAATCAGCAAAAATAATTCATTCATAAAACAGTTGAGGTTTTATAATCAAAAGAAAATTTTTTTTTAATAAAACTTTTTAAGGACTCTTCTGGTATACGAAATAATTCATTTCAGCAAATAAGAGACTAGTTTTATAACTGTTGCTAATTGGTAATAGTACTTCATAACTTTTAAGGTTCATTATGAGAAGAAGAAAATATTTATTCGGATCCTAACAGCTATCTTATGTTACCAATTCGAAGTAATAAACTCATCTATGATATGAATGAACTATTTTTTAGCAAATAACAAGTTGTGTTTATAGATCCTGTGAATTGTGGTAACAGTAATTCAAAACTAATAAGGTTTCTTATCAGAAGAAAAAAAATTTGATCTGTTTTTTAGGATGTTTTTATTTTATAAGATAATCCATTTAGGGAATAGCTATTGAGGTTCATAACCAAAAGAAATGTTTTTTTTTAACAAAACTTCTTAAAGGCTCTTCTATTATACGAAATAACTCATTTTAGTAAATAACAAGCTGGTTTTATGAGTGTTGTGAATTGGTAACAGAACTTCATAACTGTTAAGGTTTTTTTTTTCTTTTTTTCTCCCCTTTAATCAGAAGAAGATTTTTAGGATGTTTATTAGATAACCCATTTAGGGAATAACAAGCAGTTTTTATAACATCGTTAATCTGCAAAAATAATTCATAGCTGTTGAGGTTCTTAGCCAAAAGGAAATTTTTTTAACAAAACTTCTAAACATTTTAGTATACTGTGAATAAGTGATAGTAATTCATAACTCTTAAACTTTCGTTTCTGAAGAAAAAAAAGTTTTTATTTGCTTTTTAAGACATTTCTATTTTATGAGATAACACATTTTAGGGAATAACAAGCTGTTTTTATAACTGTTGTGATTTAAAAAAGACTGATTCGTAACTGTTAAGAATTATTTTCAAAAATGTTTTTAAAAAGTTTTTAATACTTTTTAAAATTTCCTTTATTATACGGAATAACACATTTCAGAGAATGATGCACTGTTTTTATAACTGTTGTGTGCAATAGAATTTCATAATTGCTAGAGTCTATTGTATAAAAAAAAGTGTTTTTATTTGCAAATTGCCCACGCGCACCATTTTTGTAGCACAATGTGAACTATTTTTTTAGACCGTAAATGAAGAGAAGAGGTCAGTTGAAAGTGTAGAATAGCGTACGTTTTTTGATTAACAATTTTATAATACTAATTTGAATAATATTTGACAAGTAAATTTTTTTTCTTTATGTAAAATGTTAAATATCGTCAATAATTGTTCTCCTTTTTCAGATAAAATTTTCTGATGGTTCAGGTGTTATTTCAATTTTAATAATCATCTACAAAGTAAAATAATTACCTTATCTCAACAGTAAAAAGGGGGGCAACTACTTTATCCCAATGTGGTGTACTGAAACACCATACATAAATCTTTGTTTATGGTGTTTAACTACAACAGATAGATCATGATTTAGTGAAACACCATACATAAATCTTTGTTCATGGTGTTAAACTACAACAGATAGATCATGATGTAGTGAAACACCATACATAAATCTTTGTTCTTGGTGCTAAACTGCAACAGATAGCTCATGATGTGGTGAAACAGCAAGAAAGCTCTTATACTATATTTTGTGTTAAGTAACTGGCACCATTTTTTGTACTCAGTAACACTAAAATTAGAAATTACAACAAGATGATATGATATGCATAAGCGATGGTAAAGTTATTTTTAATATACATTACAAAGTAAATATCAATAATAAAATCAATGTTATATTTCAATTTACCCGCTTAAACCTTCTTATGAAAACATAATTATCTTTAATGTACTGTTCGACTAAAGAAAAAAAACGGACAACTCTGAATAACTTTTGATCTAATGATCGGATCTTCAGGTTCTAGAACTCAATCCTAATGGTTCGAAGTTGTGAACCCAAATATACTAATTAATAAGTGCAGACGACATTTTAAATTACGAAATCAGACACAAAAACGTACTTCTCTGAATAAACATAATTTTTTTCCCCGACAGATTCGGATTTTTGACTTCCAAAATAGAGGGGGTAGCGGCAATCTGGGAAATTGGCCTGGGAAGTACTAAGAAATATACCAAGGACATTTCAAAATTGGTAAAATTGCTGCTAAGTAAAGTAACTACGGCCTTAAAAAGAGTCAATGCTAATCACATGAAAATTTTGCATGAATTTCCAAAATAGTTTCTTCTTTTATTTTGACCACCCATCCCTGGAGCATGTGTGCTCAACCAACAGAATATTGAGACGGCAACTACATCAAATACAAAAGCAGAAAAGAGAAAGATTTATTCTTTCCATGTTGAGTAACAGCTGTTATCTCAATTCCTACTCACACGCTCTCTAATCCCGGATTTTTCAGAATTCGTTTCCAAATACTTGAGTCACAACATCAGTTTGTTCAGTGAAAAAGGATTTTTGTTTGCACTCGGAATGTGAATGGGGAATAAAAAGAACGTCAGAAACTGAAGACTTATAAAACTGTTGCTACTTTTTGGAAATGTTCTATCCAATAGAATTTTCTAGGATAATTTGAATATTTTGTTTATTTACTTATCTCTGCAAACAATGAAAAAAAAATCTGTGTGCATTGTTTATGTACTTCCATGTGAATGTGATGTGCACTTTCAACGATGATACTGAACTTGATGTTTTCAAAGTCTCGAAATCGTCCACATTAAACCACAAATTTCACATTTTTTTGGGATCAAGAATCGACTTTATTATCGATTTTTTTTAAACATTTTAAATCAGCCTTTCAAACTGACATAATACGAGTTTTGGAACTTAAAGAAACTTTTTCCCTCTTGATAGAACTCAACTGTCGAATGGATGGAGGCGGGGAGGATAAATTCGAAATAAGTTTTTATTTCTTTTTATTTAATTTTCACAAATAAACTGATGGTGGGTTCTATCTTTCGAAATATGCAAAATACAAGGTCATCACCCAATAAAAATTTGAGATATAAGGTGTGCGAAGTTTCAGATTATTTATCCATTTTTTTCTGATAAAATTATGCCAATTCTTTTCTGAAATAAACATTTTTCGAGTGGTAGTTTATTATTATATAACTGTCTATTTTTAGATTTTTGGTTAAAAGTCTTTGATTTCGAGTAATTTACGATATAAAAAATTTTTTGGCGTCATCCAAATCGGTTTTCCTTAATTTAATTTGTAAAAAAATTTTAAATTTTAATAAAGTCTAATAATAGGCATATGTGCAATTTTAAGTTACTTACTGAAAAATGCAGTAAATAGCACAATTTTATTGCTTCAAATTTTTTAGAAAAGTCAATAGAACTTTTAAAAAATTATCAAGCCACATCAAATCCACGCCTTTAATTTCAGTTTTTTCTGAAAAGGATATTGCTGTCAAATGATCATCAAAAATTTAAAAAAGAAAGATAACAAGAAAAGGGAAATGAAAAATTTTACCTAATATCGTTTGTTTGCGAGGAAAGAATTCAGATAATTATTTGAGAGACAAAAAATTAAAGTTTCTTTAAAATTATAGGGCTAGCTTGTCAAGAAAACTTTGAATCTGGAGATATTCAAAGGATATAGTGGCCATTCAGATCACCAGACGTGAATACCGTATAATACGTCTGGTAAGCTCTTGGTAGACCAATATATATTGCTAAAATGATTTGTTTCACTATTTATCGAATTGTCCGAAGAACGTATTTATCCTTTAACTTTAAGTTTTGAGAGTAATTTATTTTATACGAGTTAAACTTTTTCTTAAACTGCTTAAAATTGCTACTAAAAATATTTTCGTATAGTATATGTATGCAAAAATTTCTCGTTTTTTTTATCTCATTATACATTCATGTAATCATTATAAAGAATGCATTAAATAAAGTTTAAATTTATTTAAGTTTTGAATTTTGTGAATAACTTATTTTAATTCCTTGGAGTTTTAGTTAATGACAAAATTTATTGCTACAAATTTTTAAATCAATTTATTAAAATATTCGAAAATTTTTTAAATCAATTTATTAAAATATTCGAAAATTTTTTATAATCTTTCCAATTAAATTTTACGTTTAAAAAGAGGTTCCAGTTTTATTTTAAGATGTATTTTGAATTTGAATTTCTTGTTTGATTTTTCATAATTAAGGTTTGATCAATTTGTTTTTGCAGTGAGTAAAAGCAACAGAACCACTTTCTTAAATACTGATTCGAGAATTTCGTTTGCTATCTTACAAATATTTATTTGCAACGAAAAAGAATTAATTTGTAAATGATAAATAAATAAAGCTATGAAAAAGCTGCTATCTAAATTTACAAACATGCATTTTATTTACAAACGATTTTATTTTTCTCTGTCTATGCAAAACATATATTATTTTATTCGACAAAAACCTTTCTTTTAAACCCCTGATACAGAAAAGAATATTTTATCTGAAAAATAATTTGTTTTGTTTGCTTAAACAAACTGAACTAAAATACGTTTTTGTTGGAAAAATATTAGATTTTTGATAAAATATTCGTGCGAAAGCAAATTTAATATTCTATAAATTTTTATTGCTGACAAAAAAGATAATGAAGCTGTTTTCGAACTAATGAAATAGTGTAGACTCAAAAAAATAAAAATAAAAATACCCGTAACAAATTTCTGTTCGAAGAAAAATTTAATTATAGAAGTCTTTTATTATTATTTTTTCTTTGCTTAAACGAAACAAAAGCCTATTCTTTAGAGGGATGTCTTCAAAAAAATCACCGCCAATAGGTTTCATGACAAAAATTGCAATTAGTCCCGCCTGAAAACCTCACATTCAGCAGCGATCTTCTGTTGCCACGGGAACACACGAAATAATAATAAATAAATAGAACAATGTTTTCCGTAGTCTATTTAACAAAGAGGTAATAGCAGACACCCCCTAACTGTAGTATTATTAATGGACTTTCCCAGTGATATAGCTAATCGTTTCTTTTTGCACAAATGATTAATTGTGGATTATTATCCTTTCTTCCTTTTTTTCCCTTCCCCTCGAGGTTAGGGATGTTTTTTTTCTTCATCCGTCTCTTGCTGTTCCTTTGTTGCATCGCTTTGTGGTACAAAGGATTCGGCTACTTGGTGGCACTGGGGCAAAATAGACTTAAGAGCCCCAGGGTATGAATATGATTTACCGATTGAATATAAAATGACTTAGTTATTAATTTAGCAAGTGGTCCTGTGCAAGTCCCGTATGTCTTTGTTCGCTGGAATGAGTTATACCAGGGGATTAATCACGTGACTGCAAAGACAAAGTTTAAATCGGATATTACTCCATAAATTAAGAGGCTTATCTCCTTTCTGTCTTAGATTTTAGGTTAAATTTTTGATGCTTTTTGGTGAATTTTTCTTAAACTTATCAAAATTTTGGATTTTTTTTCTTCAAAAAAAAAAAAAAAAATGGGAGTATAAGATTTGCTCCAGAGGATCTCTTCTCAAAAAAATAAACAAAATAATTAATTACGAAACAAGTAAATAAAACAGTAAAATAAATAAACTGCTAAAAAAATAAATAATTCAATAAATTAGGTACATTAATTTTTAACTAAAGTTAAGTTAAAGACTAAAGTTTTTCTGCATCTGTCAATATGGTAATTCAAATAAGGTTCCGAAGGTTTTTAAAGCCAGTTTTAATTTTGCAAATTATTGTTAAGTTTTTATTTTTTTTCCTTTTGACTTGCAGTGATTTTAAAGGCTTTATGAAGGACTTCGTAAGTCCTATGAAACCTACATTTATGCCTGCAGTCATTATGAAAACTTATTTGTTATGATTAAAATGTATTCAATCTTTAAAAGCAAAAACATAGTTAATGGAAAAAGTTATACTAGATGGAAATTATAAAAAAAATTTAATTATTTATTATTTTGTATTGCATCATGTAAAAAAAAAACAGCTTTCAGAAAAGCAAATTTTCTTTAAACTATTAAATTGTAAATAACTAAAACATTTTCACTTTCTAACTCAACTTTAGTAATATGGAGAAAATCTCAAAAAAATATTTTTCAAAAAGTTTTTCTTGCAGAACAATTTTGCATTTTTCCCATTTAATTTGCAAAAAAATATACTCACTCATAATATTTTGAAAAAAAATCAGAAAAATCCTTTTTTTGCAATGATTTGCAATAATTTAGTAGATTTTTTTTTTAACAAAATTATTAAACTAAAATAAAATCTACAAATTTGTGAAAATTAAGTTGCTGTTTCACAATAGCTGCATTTCTTAAAACATATTTGCACCACTTTTCTAATACTCTAGCTTTATTTTTGAGAGAAAATAATACATAAAAAATTTAAAAAAATAGGCAAAAACCGGAAGAAACTCCAATTTAAGAATAATTGGCTTAGGATTTCAACCTGTATCAGCATTTGGCGAGAATTGCACGCGTTACATGTTAGTGGCAAATCTAATGCTAATATGTTTTAGCAACGACGAGTGCTCTTTTTCGCTAATAATTAAATGGCAGGTAACTATCTGTTTAGTTTTTTTTTATTCCTTCATTGAATTATTTTCTTTTTCTTTTTTTTTGCATGCATTCAATCAATTATATTTAATTCTTGATTATTTAACTATTTATTTTTATTTCAATTCTTTGCACGGACAAGCGTCACGCGTCCACTTAGTAGATGATCCAGAATATCTGAAACAGCATTTAAAAAAATTTCGAAATTCAGCCTAAAATAGATTTTTTAAATTATTATTTTTCATTATTATGTTAAGAAAATATTCTTAGTTTCTAAATAAAAATAGATAAAGCATGCAAAAGTTTTAAAAACTTAAGTTAACCTTAGGCAACAGTCAATTAACATGACTGATAGTAGCATACCGAATACATAAAATGTTTCAGAAATTTTTTTTTTCTATACTTTAAGTCTGGTTTCGAAATTAATATAATTTAATAAATATAATGCACCGAAAAGTCTCGAAAATTATTAAATATATTTTTAATTTTTGTTCCAAAATTTTTGTTCTTAAATTATTCACTCCATTAATTGAGTTTCGTCATAATTCGTGTGAATAAAAAAATTTTATCTAAAATAATTCCTTCAAAATAAAGTCATCAAATAATCTGTATTGTTTTCGGACAAACCGAACTGCAGCATTTATAAAGGTAGGAAACATTCATTGAAATTTCTGCTTGAGTACAGATAAACATCTTTACAGCCTATATGAAGTTTCTTTTTATCTAATTCTAACCTGCAGCTCCCGTAAAGGTTTTTTTTTTTTACCTTTACAAAAGCTCTTAGAAATAAAACTCTCATTTTTGACGATGCAGCAATTCTTGAGCTGTATTTCTTTAATTTTGAGAATCATTTTGTCACGAAATCACGTGATTTATGACGAAATGCTAACCTAACTCTCAAATATATGACCAAAATGTTTCCTCAACTCGGAAACGCATTGCAGTGCATTGTGGGAGATGTTAATTAAAAATGACGAAACTGGAATGAAGACAAGACGATAGGAACCAGAATGACGAAATATTTCTTCACTTTTGACGAATTTCGTTTCCTCGAAGAAATGACGATAGTAATTTTGTCATTTGGACAAAATAGTTAATTGGAGCATGTACCAGGAAACGGTTGTGTTACCTGAAATTTCATAGAAAACATTAAAATAGTAGGGGAGAGTGGGGTCAATTGTAACATTTTTTACTTAGCTATTTTTAGCTAACAAAAAATCCAATATATTATTAGTATTAATTGACAGACGAGTAAAGTAGACTATCCTCTACTAGAAAAAAAAATAAATACCTGATTTTAAATATTATTTTATTAGTTATTAACAATTTTTGACAGTCGTGCAGTTGTTACAATTGTCCCCAGTTACGGGGTCAATTGTAACAGTTCATAAATTCAACTAAAACATAGTTAATTATACATATTATCATAGTTGTGATATATTTTTTTATTGATTAAAATAGTAGTGATAGTTTAGGAGTAAAAATAATAATGAGCAGAAACCTAAAGGGTTAAACTTTTAACTTTAAGGGGTTAAAAATTTTAATTTATGCTGTGAAAGGTGACAAATAAAATAATGCACGTGCAACATAATATAAATGATATAGGAAACTATTGGTGGTTCTTAAAGAGTTAAGTAATGGTTTGTAAACATAAGATTATTTATTTTCAGCTGTTACAATCGTCCCTTTACTTATTGTTACAATTGTCCCCAAGACGCCATTTCAGCTTCATTTGTTAAAAACAATGCTAGTTAATTAGCAAAACTAATCTTTTTTTTTATTGAAATGTTAATTAAAGTGTCCACTTACATATTCGGTTACTAATTTTTATTTGTTTAAACAAAATTACTTTGTTACAATATAATATTCTAATACCAAAAAAAGTACTTGCGTGGCGTGAAAATATCTTTTGTGATGTAACTCTTTCAAAAGTACATAAAAATGGTTGCCATGAGGGGTGTACATGTAGATTTATTAAATACACCTTGTGCGCCACCTAGGAACCAAATCTAGAACCCGACACTCGAAATTTTTGCTCTGTTACAATCGTACCCTGTTACAATTGACCCCACTCTCCCCTATAAGTGAAGTGTATGAGTTTCACCAATCTAAAAAAATCATTTATTTTCATATTACAAGTGTCGAGTCATCCAAAATATGGATAATAGTAAAGAGCCCTCAAGTGATAGAGCGTTCTCTTCCCAATGAAGTGAAGCGGGTTCGAGTCTCAGCGATGGCTGGTCGATACGAATTCCACACCCGGCTCTCACCGACCACAGTGCTGACCCAAAATATCCACAGTGGTTGACGGATCATGGGTTAGAGTCCCTTTGCTGTCAGGCTAACCGTGAAAGGTTTTCGTGGTTGTCCTCTCCATGTGACGCAAATGCTGGTTTGTTCCATTGAAAAGTCCGGCATGACGGCAAATTTCTCCTCAATACTTGATCCAGGTGTTCCCTTGTCTTCTGGATTGGGTTCAAAATTATAAGGTTACGGAGTTGAACATTGGTAGTCATAAACACAAAATTGGATCGGCTATTCAATGACGGTTCTAAAGAAAAATAGTAAAAAAGTAGTGCAACAAGATACATTAAGAAAAAGCTAATTTTTTTTTTTTTTTTTTTTTTTTTTTTTTAAGTTGATTGATTCAGGTCGAGTTTTTGTGAAGAAGTGTAGAAAAACCCATTACGGGAAAAATATAAGACATAGTTTTTGTTGAGAAACGTGGATTTCCCGTTACGGAGTAAGAAAGTAAATTAGATTGAATTATGTAATCGTATAACAAATTTCCTACTGCTTAATTAGGTCTGATGTAATTGAATAGAAATTGGTTCAATGGATGGACTTGTAAATAGGTTGATTTCGCAAATTTATCTTAGCTTCCGAATGTTCCCGTTCGTAAGATTTGAAGTAATTGTGCATGCGCCCGAGAAAAAATCTCAAACTTACGTAAATGAAAATAAGAGATTTTGCTGAAATCTGTAAGTCAAAAACTCTAATATAGTGGAATATCATTTAATTTTTGGACATAAAATCGAAACAAACATTCACAATGATTGCAGACTATCTCTTCAAAGCTGTGGGACTTACGATTCAAGATGCTTTGCTACACGTAAAACTGAGGTTCTTTGAGCCGAAAAAATTTAGTAGATTAAAGATTCAGATAAATTCAGAGACAAAGAAGGTAGCTTATGATTTAGATTTGTGACCGTGGAGATAATATAGCATCTTATCGTGAAAATAACATCAGACAAATTCTGTACTTATAATCGAATAAAAACATTCTATGGAATTTAAACTTCTTATAACTAAATTCTAGAATTAAGGCATATATGATTTATAATTTTTAAATAATGAAAATATTTCTAGTTTCTTATAGACCTAGTGCAAGTCGACAACTATAATGTTAAACAAAAACCATTAAACAATTTTTTATTAAATCAATCAGTTGTTGTATCATCACACGATTTATTTTTAAATTTCATCAATACATTTAATCAAATTCGCATTCCATGGACTACGAGTTTTTAGTTCGAAGGAAGGCTTAAACAGAAAACAACATTTAACAGCTATGAACAACATGCTTGTAGCTTTGTATTGGTAACCTTAACCACGCCAATATAATGCAAAGATACATAGAATCTAAAATAAGTGCGAGCATGCGCAGTTGCTTCAAATCTTACGTACTTGGAGCGTATGGAAGATGACGTAAAAGTGCGAAATCTCCCAAATACCTTGTTTTAACTTGAAATGGGGAGAAAACTTCCTGGATATTAAAATTAAATAAATGTCATTTTTATAATAACTGGATCTGCAATTTAAACGCTCGATACAATGCCACATGTTTTTTTTCCTATTCTATGTCAATTTCCAAACGATATCGCATTTCGAAAACTACCCCTATTTACGGTCGCACAAGTAACGATTCTATTTAAACGAATACCGAATTTTTATTTTTAAAATATTTTACACGCAGTTCGTGAAAGAAAAAGAAGGAACAGCAATTCGAATCAAAACTATTTGGCACCTCCCTAAAAATGGCACTTCGATGTACATACACAAGGCGCAATAAAATCGATATCTCTTTTCGAATGCTTTCGAAAATCGCCATTTTCCTCTTTCTAATTCACAGATGCATCCTCATATAAAAGTACTACTCTCTGCCAGTGATAAAAAGGAAAATCAATTTAAATTGGCTGTTATGTAAGTCTCAGTGCTGGCCAGCACAGACTCTATGCATCTGACTCTTCGGATCGTCTAGACCACTTTGAAGAACTCCCGTTTTCACCTAGCAATAACAAAGCAGTTATGAGGGGGAAGCGCGAGAGTTGTTTCCATAGCAACTGGAAGGAAATCGCATCCCTCGTCCGTATCCTCAGTCAAATGTACTTAGCAGTGAAGTGTAAGGTGTGTTGCTTCCACCTTTTGTATCTGAAAAGCCCCCTCCCTCGCCTTCGCGTTATTATCTGGGACTCCATAATATATTCCTTTGGCGAAAAAGGGAAGTTTGAGGGGAGATCGTGGAGTAATAAGTTAGTTACGATAATAAAAAGATAGAAAATGTAATTTATAAATTATATACCCTTGAAATCATTTTCACTATCTCATTCCTTATTAGTTTAATAACTAGCTCTCGTGAATTTAAATTAGTTGAATTACAACGGAATATTTCAACTTAAGACACGATAGAGTACTTTCTGTGAATAAACATATTTTTACCCATCGAATTTCGATTCTTATACCTTAAAATAAAAGTCCTAAGCACAAACTGGAAAGTAATGGTTCGTAATAGTTAGTCAGGGGAGCAATCGAAAATTTGAATCACGGAAGAAAAAAACACTGGAAGAAAAAAGTACCGAGAAAAAAAAGAACCAGAAAAAAGCACCTCATTACTATTTTTAAATTTAACGATAAATTCGTGTCTGACTGTTAGTGGGGTAGTTGAACCTGAATTTTTAAAATCAAATGCATATTTGAACTTAAATGAGATATTTTTTAAAAACATCAGTAATGAGATAAAGACTAAATTGAGTGAAATGATTATTTAGTAATTCATTTCTCTTCAATATTAAATACAATTACTTAATGGATAAAAGTATAATTATAAACAATGTATCGAATAACAATTGTCTCTTAGATGGTTAATCTTTTGATAAGTTAAAAATATTAACAAAAATGATAAAATATTACTCCAACCCGCACATTTTAAGTTAATCCTGATTTATTAATTCATTTTGAATGAATATTTAATTTCATTCTAATAAATATATCATTACATTAAATTCAGACTCAAAAGACAAATTCAGACTTTTTTTTGGCGCTTTTTTTAAGTGCTCTTTTTTTCGTCCACTGAAAACACAAATGGTTTTGGAATTAAAAGACGAACATACACCTTCCTTTTACTAGATATAATTCCGGCTCATATGTCAGAATTGATGTTTGTGAATTCATTTAATTACTAACGAGGTGATTTCCCCCCATGCCTTTTCTTTTCTAGTACTTCGAAACTTTAGTACTTTTCTAGTTCTTCGGTTCTTTTTTTTTTCCAATTGCTTTTTCCTTAGGTACTTTTTTCCACTGCTCCCTTTTCCCTCTATTGGTATAAACGCTTTAACCTCAACCTGTTCTGGAAAGATAAGAGAAACACATACGAACTCTTCCCTTTATTACATTTAATTCCAGCTCAATGGCCAGATCCAAATCTTGCCATGAATTTATAATTACTAAGAAGTTGATTTTTTCCGGTGCTTTTTCTTTTGGTTCTTTTATTCCCATTGATTTTTTTTTACGCTATTTTTCCGCTGTTCTTTTTCCTATCTACCGGAATAAACGCTTTAACCACAACCGTTCCAGGAGTGATAATAGGGAGGTACGTAAACTCTTCCATACATTACATTTAATTCGGATTCAACGATCAAATTGAATCGGTTCATGAATTCGTCTAATTACTAAGGAGATGATTCACCCCCTCCCCATGCTTTTTGCGGTGCTTAAAAAAGCACCGCGACCGGAAAAATCCGGTCGCTTCTTTCTTCGGTACTTTTTTTCCGCTGCTCTTTTTTTTTTTCGTCTACGCTTTACCCCAACGCTTAAATATACGCCAATATACGCTTTAACCCCTACCTGTTCCGGATTGATAAGAGGGAGACACACGAAATCTTCCATTTATTACATTTAATTCTGGCTCAAAAGTGTGAATTGAATTGATTCATGAACTTATTTAATTACTCGCGAATTGATTTTTCAATCGTGCTTTTTTCCGTTGATCTTCTACCAGACCGCACCGCTGATCTACTTACAGCTGCCAAGTGCTTTAACCATAGCTGTTATAAGGAGGACACGTACAAAGTCTTTCTTTTATAATCATAGATTATGCATGTAAAATTTGATGTTTGGTTTATATTATAAGAGCAACGTACTAGCATTAGAATCTTTTCATTTGTTTACTCATTCTTTAATTTTAAAAAAAGCAAATAACCGACAAACAATTTTTTTTTCTTGTTTCAGTATATGTGGAGGTTTTACTGAAATTTATATTTAGACGCGACGTTTCTTAGAAAACAACCAAAGTAAAAAAGTAAAGAACAAATGAAAAAAAAAAAAACTGAGAAGCAAACCCACCCTCGTGGAACATACCAAAGCATATGGAGGGGAAGAAAAAGAGCGAAAAAAGTTCTAGAACGAAATTCATTCACATAGTGCGTGACTCTTTTATCAGAATGAGACTTAACCTTCTGACGGTCTGGAGGAAGGAGGGATAAGGAGGGGGTGTAGATGTCTCTACGAGAGACAATGGAATTCGATAGCGACGCTGTGAGAATCTTAGAAGATACTACACCCCCTCCTTCATTGTAGAACCACATGGGGAAGAATGGGAACAAAAAACAACACCAAAACATTCGAAGGGGTGGGCCCAAGCAAAAAATAAACTGGAACGATTTCGGGAGCATCGGAAAATGCTGGAAGAAAAAAAAAAGCAATTCCTAGAGGAAAATTTGGAAAAATCTCACCCGCTCACCATCCCCGTTCTTTTATTGTGCGATTTCTCAGAACTTTAGACAGACGTTTTGGAATGCTACGTACCTCTGAGAACGGCTTTTTGTTTGGGTTTATCGTTTTCTTTTCTTCAACATTTACTTACTTTGTTCCTCAAGAAATATCGCCTGGAATGTTTTATTCGGAGTCAGGAAAAGTTTTTACTGCGAAAAAAAAAAGTTCTAAATCTTGAAAATCGTTTGGTGAAAAGTTTGAATAATACAAACTTTACATTAGGGTAACATATTTAAAATTATGTAAGAAATTAGTGATTAAGAAGTCTCAGAGATGTTGAGGCTAGCATCCTAGAAGTAAAATATTTGATCATCCTACTGCAGAACACATTTGGTTTACAAATAGTGATAGAACCCAAATTTCTTTTGCTATTTGTAATGTATATGAGGTGCTCAATAAAATTCACATTTTTCGTCTCACACCATGTTAAAAACACAAAAATAATTAAAAATGTTTAAAAATACAGCAAGGCAAATGTATACTCTAGTGATTAACTAAACTGATAGATATATGAAGAATATATATATTTTTTTTACCTTTTTAACTTTATAAGTTTAATTTGTTTTGAAAAGAAATCGTTTTCAAAATATAGCTCGACTTCTAAAATTTTATTTTATTGAAATAAACCTATCATAATTTAAGCATATACTAAATTTTAAAGGGTCTAGCTGCAATAGAACTGAGAATATTTGCACGGTATATCTCAAAATATTGATTTCTTTTTTGAAAAAAAGAATAAAGGAAAAAAAGTTTTACGATTGGGAATTGGTTGGATTCGATGAATATGTGTTCTAAAATATTAATAAATCAGAAATTTTTATCAGGTAGAAATTAAGTTTCTATGTCAAATTAATCAAGAAGCAGTTGACAACTTTTTTGTTATTAATCAGCTTAATAACAATATAGATTTTTTTTCTCGAAAAAAGGGGGAATTTGGATCTGAAACACACTGAAGTCCCATAAATAAAAATCATAATAAAGAATTTTAATGCTAAATTTTATAAAAATGTAGGTAATTTACTATTTGGGTTGGGTGTTCCACCAGGGTGGGCAGCGCAGTTGCCATATGAAATTAAAATCCTAGCTGTAAATGCAGCATGTCGAATGACCATCATAACTACCTGATGCCTCATCTAGTAAAAAAAATTGTTTCAGTAAGTTCAAATTAAGTTTGCGAATAATATAAAGATTAAGATGTGAGTCATTAATCAGTAACAGGCTTCCATTTTTGCTTAATCATTCTAACCAGAATTCGGTAACGAGATTAAAGCGAACATCCGTTGGATTTCAGTCAATAAATTAAAATACATTGTGATTTTAATTTCAGTTTTAATTTATTATGATTGACTTAGGCAGATTAAACTTGCCAAATTTCCGTATTCTTCCTTTTTTTCGCATACCAGATAGCAGCATGATCTTCCTAGTGGTCAATCTTAGTCAATGTCTTGTCCATTTAAACCTTTGTCCAGCAATAAATTTAATGATATCTGGCCCGTTAAATAGTTTATCCAATCTTTTAATATGCCCACTTCCTAGTGGCTTGACAGTTGTCCAATCTAAGTAGATGTCCTGCCCAATTAAATCTTTATATAGCAATACATTTGTTGATGTCTGGCTCTTTTAACAGTTTATCAAATCTCATAAGGTATCCTGATTCCTAGTGGTTCGACAGTCATCCAAACTTATTAGGTGTCCCACCCATTCAAAAATATCAGATTTTCTCGTATGCATTGAATATCTTAGACATTTGACAGACACTTGTTGATTTATCTAGGTAGGGTTAAGTTACTCTAATCAGTTGCATACCTATGTTATTTGCACACAAATACCTATGTTACTGTGAATGGGTAGTTGTTGACTTCACCGGAGAATGTTGACAATCACATAGTCCCTTCAGCAAATGTCCGAAGTATATACTAGGTCTAGTTAAAGCCACTGCCCGGTATGCCCTACAGCCATATTTTTTAAGGTTAAGTGCCACTGGCCCAGTATGTATTTAACCGGTACTCTGAACACTGATGTTTCTCCTAATCTATACTCAGCAGATATTAAAATATCGAACAAATATAATAATATCAACGAATAAATTAATATCAAATAGGATTTAACAAATATTTCGGACATTGACCAAAGCGACTATGTGATTGTTGACATTCGGTCATTGACGGTAAATTGTTTCCAGCTCTTCAGTGCACTTTATAGAGTTCATAGACTTAAATTTTTTAATTTCAGTATTGTTCAGTTCTTTTGGTGTCTTTTATAAAGTTAACAATAGTAAACTTTTAACTTCAATAAAGGGTCATAAAAAGTGCAGTATAAAATACATTCCCCAGTTCTACCGATGTTCATCTCTCGAGTTCCATTATCATCAAAAACTGAACGAAGCGGGAAACCTAAAGCTGTCTGTGGTCAAGCTGTCCATAAATTTCGTCTCTCCAAAAGGAGAGATGAACAAAGAAATCCTTCCAAATCCCCACGGAGAAGAAAAACAGAAAGTGTAAACATAAATAAACAAGAGGTTTCTCATCATGTCACTCCCACTTAAAGTTGAGCACCCAAACAAACAGCGCAACAGTCGAATAAAGAAACTTTCAATTTAACCTAATTGTTATTATTGAACTATATTCGGAATAGTTTCGAATATGTTACTTGTAAAAAGTAATTATTTAAAATATGCAGTTTGAATGGTCAAGAAATATGCCTTCTACCTTTTATTCTGAACTCAACTCGAAATGTGTGCTTAAGAAAATGAACATAACTTGA
The DNA here is from genome assembly GCF_982258835.1 of Parasteatoda tepidariorum. Lineage (NCBI taxonomy): Eukaryota > Metazoa > Arthropoda > Arachnida > Araneae > Theridiidae > Parasteatoda > Parasteatoda tepidariorum. The sequence continues at coordinate 9,466,536 of NC_141760.1, read as the reverse complement.
AATTCGTGTTTTAAAAAAATGAATCTAGTTCGAAATGCGTGTTTAGGTAAAGAGACACAATTCAAAACGGATGTTTATGAAAACGAACGCAAATCAAAACGCGTGTTTAGAAAAAGGGACACAAATCAAAATGCATAGTTAGGAAAAGGGACTCAAATCAAAACGCATGGTTGGTAAAAGGGACACAAATCAAAGCGTGTGTTTAGGAAAAAGGACACAATTCAAAACGCGCGTTTAGGATAAGGGACACAATTCAAAATGCCTGTTTAAGAAAAGGAACACAAATCAAAATGCATGATTGGTAAAAGGGACACTAATCAAAGCGTGTGTTTAGGAAAAAGGACACAATTTAAAACGCGTGTTTAGGAAAAGGGACACAAATCAAAACGCGTGTTTTCGAAATTGGGCATAGCATTTGATTCCGCTCTTCAGTCTTCTTTTATTAAAATTATTTAATTTTTTTAAGAACAAACTAAGAGATCCAAATAAATTCGTAATGTTATTTTTTATATTTGCCCTAATCACTTACAACATTTTCAAATTCGTCTCTTTTGAAAACATTTTAAAAGTCAACAGCTCTTTTTATAGGGTTGTCACGGGTCCTTTAAAGTTATAATAGCAATATTAAATTTTCGTTGTATGAATACAAGTTTTTCAAAACCACTTAAATTATTTTGTGTTCTTAATGCGAAAAATTGCATAAAAAGGTACATCTCTGTTATTTCTAGCCACCCCGAAACATCCCCCAGTGTTTAAAAAAAAGCAAGGAAAACGTTGCTTACGTTTGCAACTGTTCTTTCCATTCTATTTCGAGTAAGCCAAGCACGTCAAGTACCAATTCTCTTAAGTGACACAACCTTTATTCTTTTCTTTCACAACTCTTTAGCAACATATTTACACAAATACTTAACACGAAGACAGGCAAGAAGTCGTGTAGAACATAAACAAACTTATTATGCATTGAAGTTGTGAGGTACAGTAAACAAAAATATACCACGGTTATAATTAAAAAAAAACATAAACAAATAATAAATCTAAGTAAAGTAAAAGAAGCAGACGAAAAAGAATTATATTTCAGAAAAATTCGATGTGCGATACGGCTCTGTATTTAATTAATTTAAAGTTAATTAACATTGTAACTTATGTGGAGAAACTTTAATATGCGATTTTGCTGATAAAGATTAGCTGACGTCATAGGTCACATGTGTGGGTATGGGTAGTCTTCTCCTTGGAGATCAAGTACACAATTGAAAAAGAGCACTTTTTTTGCCGTGTTCATTATTTTAAACACTCATTTTGAGTTGTGTCCATCTTCTTAAGTACGCATTTTGAGTTATGTCCATTTTCAAACACTCATTTTGAGTTGTGTTCATTTCCTTAAATACGCATTTTGAGTTGTGTCCATTTTTAAACACTTATTTTGAGTTGTGTCCATTTTCTTAAATACGCATTTTGAGTTGTGTCCATTTTCAAACACTCATTTTGAGTTGTGTCCATTTCCTTAAATACGCATTTTGAGTTGTGTCCATTTTTTAAACACTTATTTTGAGTTGTGTCCATTTTCTTAAATACGCATTTTGAGCTGCATACGGAATATTCACCTACTATTCATTTATATTTTTTTATTAGCTTCATGCCAAATTCATCTCCGTAATTTCAATTAATTCAAAATTTAGAAATGTGTCTCGAAATAAATGTTTATCGTTATTCAGTTACTATTTTAAGCGAAACAGAAAGTTCGAAAAGATTGCAGAAAAAATACATAATTAAAACTGATCTCTTCTTGGCTAAATTTGCAAGCGAAAGAAAACAACTGTGATGATTTTTTTTAAATCAATGATACTTGAAAATGTAACTCTTCCTGTAGTTTCTTTAATGCCTTTTTCTTTTGGCGTTTATCAAAAATGAGTTAAAATATGAGTTTAAAAAAGGAACAGAGAAAATGTTTTTGAAGAAAAAACATCCATTTCTTTATCGGATTTAACGAAAGAAGTGTTTAAAAATGAAACTTTATTTAAATCATCGAAGGAAGTAAAAAATAATTGATTTTCATCCGCAGAATCCAATTAAAATGAGAAGAGCAAAATAGCTTTCCAATATCTAATTAACGCTTTTATTCTAATTGCTAAATTAATTAACTAGGATTACATGATGTTGAAAGAATAAGATTTACATTCTTTTTTTTACTTTTAAAAATCTACAACTTGTTATTTTTTATAATTAAAAGAATGTTGGAAAAAAAACCCGAGCAATTTTAATGAAAACAACGTTCTTATAAGCAAGACAAAAAAAAATCAATATTTTTTAATATGATTCAAGATCTAATGCGAAAGGATTGAATGTATAGCTTTAAAATGAAATAAAATACTTAAGAAAGAAAGATTTTGCAAGAAAAATTGCGCTCTAAATTTTGTTTAAAGAAAATTTCTCTATCTTTTAATACAGTAGAATATTTATGCAATCACCTAACTAAATATACATAAACACATCTCATTTCTATATAAATAAAAGCAAAAGTATGGTTGTTCGTTAATAGCTCGATAACAGGAGAACCGATTCGGACTGCAATTGTCTATTTCTAAACTTTGGAAATTTTAATGGGGTGTTTTGTAAGCCATCACCACTTTTCGGTGTCATTGAAAAAAAGTTTACGCTTGAAATATTGAAATACGACGTTTCATTGATGAAATCCATTGTAACAGATTAAACTTTCCTTAATATTTTTTGAATTGCTTCATAGGTTTTCATTGTTGAAACATATTCTAACGAAATTTCATTGTTGAAACCCATTGTAACAGATTAAACTTTCCCTTTTTTTTTTGTATTGCGTCATGGATTTTCATCGTTGAAACCAATTCTAACGAAATTTCATTGTTGAAACCCATTGTAACAGATTAAACTTTCCTTAATATTTTTTGAATTGCTTCATAGATTTTCATTGTTGAAATCCTTCTAACGAAATTTCATTGTTGAAACCCATTGTAACAGATTTTACTTTCCTTAATATTTTTTGAATTGCTTCATAGATTTTCATTGTTGAAATCCTTCTAACGAAATTTCATTGTTGAAACACATTGTTACAGATTAAATTTACCTTAATGTCTTTTGTATTACTTCATTGAAAAAAAGTTTACGCTTGAAATATTGAAATACGACGTTTCATTGATGAAATCCATTGTAACAGATTAAACTTTCCTTCATATTTTTTGAATTGCTTCATGGGTTTTCATTGTTGAAACATATTCTAACGAAATTTCATTGCTGAAACCCATTGTAACAGATTAAACTTTCCCCTTTTTTTTTTTTGTATTGCGTCATGGATTTTCATCGTTGAAACCAATTCTAACGAAATTTCATTGTTGAAACCCATTGTAACAGATTTTACTTTCCTTAATATTTTTTGAATTGCTTCATAGATTTTCATTGTTGAAATCCTTCTAACGAAATTTCATTGTTGAAACACATTGTTACAGATTAAATTTACCTTAATGTCTTTTGTATTACTTCATTGAAAAAAAGTTTACGCTTGAAATATTGAAATACGACGTTTCATTGATGAAATCCATTGTAACAGATTAAACTTTCCTTAATATTTTTTGAGTTGCTTCATGGGTTTTCATCGTTGAAACCAATTCTAACGAAATTTCATTGTTGAAACCCATTGTAACAGATTTTACTTTCCTTAATATTTTTTGAATTGCTTCATAGATTTTCATTGTTGAAATCCTTCTAACGAAATTTCATTGTTGAAACACATTGTTACAGATTAAACTTACCTTAATGTCTTTTGTATTACTTCATAGATTTACATACGTTCTTCGCTCCAAAATGCACATATTTTTTTAATCATTTCATAACTGTCGTTGAACATCTGACCCAATTTAGGGTTTACGACCACTAATGTTCAACTCCCTAGTTTTGTAATTTTGAATCCAATCCAGAAGACAAAGGAACTCATGGATCAAGTATTTGGAGAAATTTGCTTTCATGGAGGATTTTTTGATGGAATTAACCCACATTTGCGTTACAATGGAGAGGAAAAACATGTAAACCTCTCCCCTTTAGCTTGATGGCAAGGGGACTCTAACCCATGATCCGTCTAAAGCTGAGGATAATTTACGTCAGCACTGCGGTCAGTGCGAGCCGGGTCTGAAATTCGGTATCGACCAGACATCTCTGGGCTTTGAACCCGGTTTACCTCATTTGAATCATTTTGCTATGTTTTACACTCACTCCTCTACATTGAGTTGCTTGCATGGAATATAGAAAAAGCACTATTTTTTTTATGGAAACAATACAGGAAAAACGTTCTGTCATGTAAACAGCATCGTTACAAAATATTTAAGAAATAGAAGACAAACGAAATATCGAGAAAAAAAAGGACTTTATTACAGCTCGTTAAACTTATAGTCTAAGGGAAAACGGGAGCTAGAAACAAACATTCAGGATAACATAAATTTTCGAAAATTGAAAAAAAAAACTATATTTAACAGTAAGTGGTAATTTTAAACATTAATTCTGCTTATTATATTTCTTCCAAAAGACATTTTAATTTCAAAGCGTCTAAATTTATTAAACTCTAATTCTAAAACTTTTTATAACCGACTATTAATAATATTAATTGATTGTTATCTTTTTTGAACACAATTTTTTTAATTCTCATATTTGATTATCCGTAAAATGAAAATATTATGAACTTATTAAAATTGAAGAAATCCGTGCATCGCTTATAAGGATCATGATGTCAAGAAAAGCAACGCCAGGTTCGTATTTATGCTGGTCTTCAGCTACCGATAAAACTCATAGGTGCATAAAATATGACAATATCATGAATATTATACAAAGCGATTATTACTGAATGCGATAATATTGCGATGGTTGTTAAATTTTATTTGGGGAAAAAATATTACCCAATGTAAAAATAATAAGCATTAACTAAATGAGGAAAATATCACAATATATTGTTCTTGAGCAGCGATGGCTTAGGGGATAGAACATTCGCCTTCCAATGAGGTGAATCGGGGTTCGATCCCGGCGATGGCTGATTGATACGAATTCCGCACCCGGCTTGCACCGATCACAGTGCTGACGCAAAATATCCTCAGTGGTAGACGGATCATGGGTTAGAGTCCCCTTGCCGTCAGGCTAACCGTGGGAGGTTCTCGTGGTCTTCCTCTCCATGCAAACGCAAATGCGGGTTAGTTCCATCAGAAAGTCCTCCACGAAGGCAAATTTCTCCCAATACTTGACCCAGGAGTTCCCTTGTCTTCTGGATTTTCAAAATTACAAGGCTTCGAAGTTGAACATTAGTAGTCGTAAACCCAAAAATTGGGTCGGCTGTTCAACAACTGTTATAAAATAAAATAAAATATATTGTTCTTGAGCCGTGGTTGCTCAGGGGATAGAGCATTTGCCTTAGAACGATTTAACCCGGGTTCGAATCCCAGAGATAGTTGGTCGATACGAATTTTGCCCCCGTCTCGCACCGAACACAGAGCTGACGTAAAATATATTCAATGATAGACGATAATGGGTTAGTCCCCTTGCCATCAAGCTAACCGTGCGCACATGAGTGGAAAAACTTGTAGGGTTACCATTATACGTGACTTAGCAGCCAAATAACTGCCTGGCCCAAAATACTCTGAAATGGCGAGCCTTCGGATATGTGCTACCCGGTCTCAGCCATGGCCAACTAGAAGGGTGAGTCTAGTTGGCCATGTCTCAGCCACACTCTCCTATGAGATCGCACGATTCTTCCTTCACGGCCCACGATATAAAAACAAGCCTTTCTGACAGAAACGATCCACGAACGTTATTTCAATATAGTACTCTCATCTTACACCTCGTATTGGTACTTATACTCTCGGAAAGTGTCTGCTTTTTTCGCATTTTTTCCGATCGTGAAAGTATTAATATCATTAACAGCACAATGAAAAATGTGATGTTAAATTTCTGAACAGTTACACGTATAGCAACAGTATTATAAATCTGTAAAATGTTAGTAGAACATGATGTTACATGATACGAAGTTCAATCGTGAATTTTATGAATGCTCCTTGCTAAGATAGTCACCTTTTAGAAATCTACAACCAACTTCCTTCTTCTTCGATTGCAGCTTTCTACATAGTAGATATTGGGATAGATCGGTCTATCAAATCACATGACTAACCAATAATTACGACTAACCAAAAAGCTCATAGCTCAAATGTTTTTCATCCTTTTTTTCACTTTGTTAATAAGAAAAAACAAATCCTACTATAAGGATATTGACTCATGGAATTTAATGAAATAGTATATCATTTCAGAACACGTTTTACGTTTATTTTAAGGTTTTTTGATGTTGAAAAGTCAGTTTAATTAAAGACTTACTCACCAGAATAATTAAACTCTTTTTTAACAGATTTCTCAATTCTTGCCGTCCTATTATCACAATTACGAGATGAGAAATTTGGGATCGGATGAAAATTAGTCCTGAAGTACTAGTTCTATGCCGCTTCCGATAGTTCGGATGCAATCATGTACTAGTATAGTTTAAATGGCTTGAGAATCGACTTGCTCGGTAGTTAAAGTTGACACATTGCTCCTAGGACTGCGCACAAGCTAGGATTCAGGCAACTACGCAACTAAAGTGGTATTCTAAGTTTCAAGCAACAGTTAGTTAATAAAAAACTTGTAGAACATAACAAAATAAGTTACTTAATAATTATATGATGCATTTATTAATCACTAGCCACCTAAGGCGGCCAGCTGTCCGCCACTCTGAAGGTTTTCACAAATAAAGTTTTCTAAAACATAGCAGGAAATCTGAAGATTAGTGGACAATTAAAGTGTTCCTGTCCAGCAATTTTGTCTTCATATCCAGTTCTGCTGCAGATGTGTTATAGCTCTTGAGGATGTTTGAAATTATATAGCTACAACGCTTAAGAAAAAAAAAACTAAAATGCTAAATACATGAAAATAACACGAAAACGAATAAATTTTTTATGGTATCAATTTCTATTTCTATATAATTTTTTATAGTATCAAATTCTATTTCTATATCTGCTACGTCAAGCACTCAGGTATTATAATTTGATCTAGTTGTGCTTGTATAATTTTGATCTAGTTGCGCTTTCTACGTCATTTTGTTAACATCGTTTGGTTTGTTATTTAACATCGCTTGGTTTGTTATTTCTAAGTTAACTTTCAAAAAATTGGCTGGCATCAGCATTTTTATTCTTTAAGTTGTTTATTTTTTCTTTTGGAATTCGTTCCTTTTTAGCGAAATGTTTTTAAACCTAATCGAATTCTTTGCCGACTGTTCTCTGTATATATAAAGAAAATAAAGTAAATATTTTTAAAGTGTTGTGAAAAGAATTTTTAGTTGTACAAAGTACTACAATATCGCTATAAAAATTATCGTCTTCGCTTAAGAAAAAAAAAATAGAGCGTGGAAAGAAGAAGAAAAACTTATTATATCAATTATGAACAGCGACAAATATATCAAAGCGAAGCGTTCTATTTACGTATCGAATATGTTGCCACATTTTTAATACAAAAGTTAAACTTTTCTCCACTTTAATAAATGTAAACTAATGCGAACTTCATAATTAAATTATTAATTCCTTCGTATATTATTGGTTTAAGTTGTCGAAAATTAATATTTCAATTGTGAGGTTCGCATTAGCATACATTTATAAGAGTGGGGAAAAGTATATGCATTTTTTAATAGTTTTTTGAATATGGCTCTTTGAAAACGAAAAAGCAGACGAAAAGCATAGACTTACAAAATGACTGATAACTAAATAACTAATCAAAATTTTTGAAAAAGAAAAAAAATACTTCTTCATTATGTCAAAACACAATTATGTGCCGAGTTTCGTGCCTGGGCGAGGCTTCTGGGGCGATATATTGTGATTACAGACACACACACAGCCGCGTTTATTATTATGTATAGATTGCTTTAGTTCTGCTTGATAAAGCGTCCAAAAACTATACTTAAATCTTGTAAAACCGATTAAATTAAATAAAAACTTAACACTTGCCCACGGCGACTTGATTCTTCTTTATAGAAAACATGTTAAATTATATGCTAGAGCGTTCTCAACACAATGCAGATCAGCGGCAGTACAATTTGAAAGCGATATGCTTTAAACAACTTCCTCTATTTCGTCAGACTCAATGTAGGTTTGATATTGCGTATGACTTATGTCATCTGACGTAATATATATTTCATCAGACGAAATATATATATCCTCTAACTCACTCTATGTTTACCTGATCTAGAAAACTACCTATTTATTCTGACGTTATATATATTCCATCTGATGCTGATATATATTAATCGATATTCATTTCATGTGACGCAATCTATATTAAATATCACAGAATATGCATTCATGCGACGTGATATTTCAATATGACATATTTCATATAATATATCTATTTCATATGATATATCTATTTCATGTGACGTAACATATATTTTATCTAAAGTAATCTGTCATTCATATAATATATATTAGGATATAATATATATTTCATATAACATAATTAATAGAGTTCATTTGATGAAATGTATATTTCATCTTACTCATGAAAAATTTAATATTGTTATTACTTGAAAATTAATCTATAAATCTATCTTTCATATAATATATATTGGGATATAGTATATATTTCATATAACATAATTAATAGAGTTCATTTGATGAAATGTATATTTCATCTTACTCATGAAAAATTTAATATTGTTATTATTTGTAAATTAATTTATAAATCTATCTTTCATATAATAAAATATTGGGATATAATATATATTTCATATAACATAACTAATAGAGTTCATTTGATGAAATGTATATTTCATCTTACTCATGAAAAATTTAATATTGTTATTATTTGAAAATTAATCTAAAAATCTATCTTTCATATAATATAATATTGGGATATAATATATATTTCATATAACATAACTAATAGAGTTCATTTGATGAAATGTATATTTCATCTTACTCATGAAAAATTTAATATTGTTATTATTTGAAAATTAATCTAAAAATCTATCTTTCATATAATATAATATTGGGATATAATATATATTTCATATAACATAACTAATAGAGTTCATTTGATGAAATGTATATTTCATCTTACTCATGAAAAATTTAATATTGTTATTATTTGAAAATTAATCTATAAATCTATCTTTCATATAATATATATTGGGATATAGTATATATTTCATATAACATAATTAATAGAGTTCATTTGATGAAATGTATATTTCATCTTACTCATGAAAAATTTAATATTGTAATTATTTGTAAATTAATCTATAAATCTATCTTTCGTATAATATATATTGGGATATAATATATATTTCATATAACATAACTAATAGAGTTCATTTGATGAAATGTATGTTTCATCTTACTCATGAAAAATTTAATATTGTTATTCATTTGATGAAATGTATATTTCATCTTACTCATGAAAAATTTAATATTATTATTATTTGAAAATTTAGTGGGCAAGTATATATTTATAAACATTATTATGATCCTAGAGCAAAAGTCATCACTAAGGCAAACATGCATTTAATGCTCTATTAAGTTTATTCTGGCAAAGTACACCTCTTGCAAAAAAAAAAAAAAAAAATTATGAGAGCAACATATCTCGTGATCTCCGACAGAAAGAAAAAGAGACAGTCACAGTCAAAAAGAAGTTTCTCTCGGTCATTATTCATTTCCTTCAAAATCAAATAACCATTTTTATCCAATCTTCCCCCATCACTTCAGATGCATCATAATTCCAAAAAAAGAGAGATTTTTATTGCATTATATTCTTTTAAACAGAAGTTCGAGTCCGTTTCCTGGGGTCTACCCCCCCCCTCCTTTACCATTTCTCATTAATTCTTCCGTCCCCTTTACCCCTCTGTAAAGTAAATGGTGGGGGAGGGGGTTAGAAACAAATAAGCCTCTTCCATGTCTTCTTACTTGGATGATTTGGGAGGAAGAGAAGGGGTTTTCTAAGCGTCCGGACGTCCGGCCCTATAGTTTGTCATTGCTGGAAGAAAAAGAAAAACCGGAACCGCAAAAGGCATCTGATTCCATTTTTGGGATGGGTCTCTGACAGCCTACAACTTCGTTACGTATGATTGGAATAAAAAAAAATAAATAGATCGAATGAAACTAAAAGAATTTTTTGTTCTTAAATAATGTAATTTATATGAGAAATTTATAAGAAATTTTTGTTTTCTGAGAATGTTATAAAAGAATATTACAATTTTTATTCTCGGAAAAAGTGAATTGCATTTTTATTTCTTTAAGGAAAGAAACCTTTTTTCTAATAAGATACCTGATGTCATTCTTTCAGGAATTTTTAGCATCAAGCATTTTAAAATGTTTTTTCTTTCTCTTTTTTTTTAAATTTATTTTTTGTTTTTGTTAAATATAAATCTTGTTTCTCGAATATAACTTACAAGAGCAACTTAAAAGTGTTTAAATCTCAGATCCCTTACAAAAATTTAAAGTGTTTTTGAGGTTCATCTGATGTTATTTTGAAATGTTAAAGTTGTTTTAAGTTATATTTGAAGTTGACTTCAAAAACAACCATAAAAAATCAACTTCAAGAGATTTCTAATAAGGGTGTATGAACTTCTTTTAATCACACTTAAGGTTGACAGAAAACTACCTTAGAACAATCGGCTTAGGGCGTGTTATTTATTTATTTATTTATTAATTCTTTTTCAATTCAAGCAAATAAATATATTTGAGGCGTGAATAATTTCTCCCAATTTCAGCTGAAAGTATACCTGAGCTATACACGAGTTGATTTTATGAGGTGTAAATGAGGTTGAAATTGAGGTTCATTGGTGAGGTTATTTTTGGTGCAAAACATAACCTCATTTTATACTTCAGGTGTATTTTTTTTATACCTGTCAACCTCAAAAACACCTCATTTTTTTGTAAAAGATATTTTAATAAGAAATAAGTAAGTTGTTGTATTTTTTTTCCAAAGTAATGTAAATTTTAATTTTAACAAGAAAAAAAAATTTGTTTGATACTTTCAAAAAATGTTTTCAAAGTTGAATCATAATATCGACAGGGTGAATGCGTGTGACTGGGAGCACTACTTCTATTCATTTTTATTTCAGAGTAATATACTCAACCAATGTCATACGCAAAGTTTATTTCTTTTTCTTATCTTAAGCAAAAGTTTAAGCAATTTTTTTGTTTAAAATTTTATTTTTAACAATTTTTAATAAATAAAACTGTCGCAGGTGAATGATGAAAACGGAGAGTTGATTAAATCCCTAAAATAGACGATTCAATTGACGGAAGATGTTAAAACAACTCTGTGAGGTGATTTTCTTAGAAATTAATTTATAAATTAATCTTCTTTAAGATTAAAATTAAGATTAAGGAACTAATTTATAAATAAATTTTTTAATCTTAATTTTCTTCAACGCAGTAAAATTTTTAAAAAATGCAACAAAAAAAATGTATTTTTTGCTAATTTTTCGTTACAAAAATTATTGTATCAAAATGTTAAATAGATTTTTGTAAAAATGTATAGCAAAATATGTATAGTGAGATGCTTGAAGCAGGAGCACACTACCTCCATGCTGTGCAAAGCGTCAATCTCACTGTTACCCTGGATGTGTCATCGTGCTGCTCTCCTCTGTATTGTGCTATCTGTTCTTCTATTTGACAAAGGCTTATAAGTCTTAAATTGAGCACACAAGCCTGCATATGTAAATCCAATAAACAGTAAATCTAACATCCATTAACAAGTGTACTTGTGCTCTCAGTTGATTAATGAATTTGCTCATTTAGTGTATCATCCAAACCATTTCACTAAAATAATTCAATTAAATTCTGTAAGAAAAAGAACTAATGGTACTTGGAATATAAACAACTGAAAATGTTACTTATTTAGCTGTAATAATTTCAATGAATGTTGCTAGGTGTTTTTGACAGTTACGGAACAATGAGAAGTAAATGTAGGGACAGCAACTCAAAATGAATATGACTGTAGAATTTCGGCTTCCACATTAAAAACATATGAGGCGTCACACGAGGGTAGATTGATCAGAAAAAAGTCTAGATTTGTACTTGAGACAACTGAAAGTGGAGAAGCATCTTATGGACCTGGTATTGATGCATTATAGTTAGCTGCAAAATTTTCAATATTTATATGGGAGCCGCGATGGCTCAGGGGATAGAGCGTTCGCCTTCCAATGAGGTGAACCGGGGTTCGATCCCGGCGATGGCTGTTCGATACGAATTCCGCATTCGGCTTACACCTACTACAGTGCTGACGTGAAATATCCTCAGTAGTAGACGGATCATGGGCTAGAGTCCCCTTGCCGTCAGGCTAACCGTGGGAGGTTCTTGTGATCTTCCTCTCCATGTAACGCAAATGCGGGTTAGCTCCATCAAAAAGTCTTCCACCAACGCAAATTTCTCCCAATACTTGATCCAGGAGTTCCCTTGTCTTCAGGATTGGGTTCAAAATTACAGTTCAAAAGTACGGAGTTGAACAAGGCTACGGAGTTGAGTAATCGTAAACCCAAAAATTGGGTCGGCAGTCGAACGACGGTTATAAAATATATTTATATGGATTATTAATCACCAAACTGCCGACCGGCCTGTGTAGGGGTCAGGGAACTGGGCTTGCGACAGAAGGGTTCCGGGTTCGAATCCAGGGCAAGGCATGGATGTTCTTTCATTCTCTGTACTATCTAACCTTACTGTGGGAGCAACATTGGTCCAAGTAATATGGTGCCCCTGAAAGAGTGCCCAACAAATCCACCCTTCAAATGCCTGTATGACGATGGGTCATTTCTCCAGGTGGGCATTGGAGAAAACAAATTAATAACGAAACTTAAAAACGCAATTTACTCGAAAATATGTTTGTCGTACTTGCTGTATCCTCGAATAAATTCAACTAATTTACTTCAAATTTTTGACGCTGTGTTTGCTATAAATGCAGGTTCTGGTTTTGCGCAATAGGGAACTTTGAATTGGATTTACTGGTTTTGAGCAATGCTCGAAAATTAAACTTATTTTACGTCATTTTTTTATATTTGTTTTTTAAAACATGGCAATTTTGAAAACAAAAATTATTTTTTGAAAGTCCTACACGCAACGAAAGCTTTAATCATGTAGTTTAAAAACAAATCAAAACGGAATCGAATTTCGATAATTTTATTTTCAATTTATAAATACAGCAAGTTATGAATAATTTAAGAAATAAGTAATAAACATTGTTTTTTTCAATGCCCACATGATTGACATTCGTCATTCAGGTTTCAGTAGGGAAGATTCGTTGGCCACTCCTTCAGGGGCACCATAAGAGGTCAGCCTAAGTTGCTCCCCCAGTAAGGACAGATAGTACAGAGACGGAAGGAACAGCCATGCCTTGTCCAGGATTCGAACCTAGGATTTTTCTGATGTGAGGTCAGCTCCCTGACCATTACAGATTCGCTCGGCACATTGTATTCCATAGCTAAGATTTTTTTTAAAGTATTTGTAGTTTTAAAACGATAAAATAAAGATTAGAATCTGTACAATAATATAAAAAAATGTATTAAGTTTATCCAATCGGTGCAAAATTTATTAAAAAATCTTTCCTTTTTACTAGATTTTGCTATGTTGTTCCCCTTTAAAGTAAGTGGTTTGAATAAATTCCTCTAATGTTTTATCAAAAAGATGAAATAAAAGAGATGGATGAAAATAACAAAGAAAATACAAACATACGGAATTTTGCTTATATTTTAAATTAAAATAATAGCTTTAAAAACTCAATTTATTTTCGCTTATTTTGGCATATAATCAAATTTATTGATGAATGATAAGTAATTTTTTCAAATCTTGAGTTTATAAATTTCAATATCGTTACGAAAAACTGGTGAAAATATTAGAATTTTAATTATCAGATTAATCGAAAGAAAAAGTGCCATTGCCCGGTTTACCATACACTGATGTTTATTATTATTAAATGTCACTGCCCGGTATACATTTTCCAGGAAAACCGAATACTGACGTGTTTTTTTAAGGATAAGTGACTTGAAAAAAATAATAATAAAAAGAATTTAAGAAAGAATTAAAACCGTACTAGCACAAGAGTCGCAATAAAAATAAGCAATGCATATAAAGTACGGGAGTCCGCAGCCAAAATAAACAAACAACTGATATTCTATATACTCTGTTGCAAGTTAAGAAAAATCCATTATTCCTATGGAGAGAGCCAGTCTGCATCTAAGTGCACGCCAAATGGATGCCAATTTCCCTGAGCGAAAGTATATTAACATCGCCAACTCTTGAAGCGACGTTAAACGGCCTCTTTTTGCTTGCTTTTTTTTAACACACTAATCAATTAACAAATAATAAGGATTAATGAAAATGATAACTAAAAATCTGAACAAATATCCGTCTTATTGTTCGTATTTAAAGAAACTGATGAAAAAAATAATAAATATTGTTTCCTGTAGGTGATTTCTCCAACAGTGAGACAAAAGTAAAAATTCTTTATCTCGCATTTGTTTGTTAAGAGTATATCAGCATAAGACGAGCCATTTTTAGTGGTCCAATCAAATCCAATGCTCTTGCAACGTCATCTAGTTGTTTCTTTTTCAAGAACGAATGTTCTCATTTATCGAAACATGTCGTCAATTCTACGATTGCAGCCGTGAAACTATAACATTTTTTAATAATTCTATGATATATATCATAAAAGATAGCACTAATTAAATTTTTGTCCTACGAATTTAACTTTTAAAAGCTTTTATACTGTTTTTAAAGCTTATTCATATAATTTGATAACGACATAAAACGGAACTATATGCATTCGCGGATGATTACTTAAATCCTATACCGCAATGGTCTTTTCTTAACTTGCAACGGAGTATAGCTGTCTGTGTGAGAAATTACACATGCGCGTTGGAAATGTCTTGCAAAATAAGCAGAAAATTATTATTAAAAAAATCATACACTTTAACCGACTTACTTGGTTACTTTTACGATTACTTGGGTATTATTGGCAATTATTAATATTAAACCGATTAATTACAGTGACCGTTTCACCTAAGTAATATTATTTCACCTTTTCATAAAACAATTATGAAATTTGATCAAATCACTTACTTATTTTTATGGAAATCATCCCGCTGATATGTTATTTTAAGATCTTTCGTGAATATACTTTTAGGGATTTTATTAAAAGGTCGTTTTTATCATCTCTCCTATACAGAATGTTAACCTCTGATTTCTGACGTAATGCCTTAGAATAATTAATTAATAAAAGAAATTAAAAAAAGTAGTGGGAAATAATTATTACGAAAGAAATTAAAAATCCCTTACCTAAGATGAAGTAATAAATTCATCGAAAGAGTTTTCTAATGAGAAACCCAAATATATTCAACAAATAATTTGAGCCTTTAAAACAATTAGAATACAAAAGTATCAAATTACAATCCATTAAATATACGTTTATGTGAATCACAAAATTTAAAATGCACTTTAAATATTTTCCTGTGAGAACAATATTTTTAAACCTTCACATTTCAAAGGAAAATAGTATATATTTAAAATTGCTGAAATGTCTTGAAAAATCGACTTCAAAGACTTTCGAAATTAATGGAAATTTTTTACAGATGGTAATTTGCGTTTGAAGGGAAGCTTTTAGTGTCTTTTAGAACAATAGCTGCTCTAAAAATAATTGTTTTTATGAAAAATAGCTTATTTTAATATTTTTTTTTAAAACAGGAATAAAAGTTAAATACAGCGAAGGGCTGATTGATTTTAAAATTAAAAATCTTGGAAACACATAGCGGTAGAGCAATGAAACAAATGATATGTTTACTGCCGAAGTTGTTAAAATTTTATGCAGAAATTTTTAAAGTTAAATGCAAAAGTTGTTAGCAGTGGGCGTTGGAAGCCATCGATCAATTCTACCCATAAAAAGCAATCGTTGAAATCTAACTATCGTTGAAATGTGAATGGAGGTTGTTTTATCGTATTCCAAAGAACTGTATCGAACACTGGTTTTCTAGTACATCGTTTCTAGCACTGGGATAGTGCATATTGGACTTCAGTCCGTCAACTTTTCAGCTGTCAACTTTTGTAACTAAAATCAAAAACTTCTGTATAAAACTTTTGCAACTTTCTCGATAATACCATTTGTTTAATTTTGAAATCAGTAAGTCCTCTACTGGACAACCTGTATATGATAATTTCTTTGCAAAGATGTCGTTTATCCAATAGAAAAGGCAAATTTCAAGTTTCCGGTTGCTTAATAACCTAGTACATAACAGTAATCAGGAATTCGATTCCAACAACATAATAGTCCTCAAGATTTCATACATTCTTGAAAACTTGGGTATAAATTTACTTTCGATAACAGCCAAATTTATTCCACCCCTATCACATCAGCTTATCTTGATGCTCTGGAATCTTGTTACATTTATATGACTGCCAATCTCTTAGTTAACGACATGAGCTAATCAACAAACCACTATAGTTATTGAAAATGTAGACTGTATACATTTTCCAGTCGAAGATATCTAATTTTTTTCACTTTTATTTTATTTTTCCTTTTTATAACAATTATGTAGATTCTTTTTCGCATCTGTTTTTTTTCCTCATTTAAGCGGCTGGCAAATATTGTAAATGGCTGTCTATAAATATTGTAATGGGTGTATATATATATATATATATATATATATATATATATATATATATATATATATATATATATATATATATATATATATATATATATATATATATATATATATATATATATATATATATATATATATATATATATATATATACCCATTACAATATTTATATAGTGATAATATTCTATAACTTGTACAGCATGATTTCTCTAATATTGAGCAGACAAAGCTGATGATTCGAATTAGATTTGACTTGCTTCTCAACTGTCAACTTAAAAAGATGCAAAGGAAAGAAAAAACTCTGTGCTCTCAAGTTTATATGTGGTTTTGTTTGCACATTTAATAAACTTAGCTGAACTACTAACCAAAATTGCTGAATCGCGAAGATAAAATCTTGCTGATTCTAGTGACAGGGTCCACAAATCAAAAGAATCCTTACGAAAGTTTAAGAAACAAACACAGAACAGAAACGGTGCAAAGAAAACAAAAATGAAAGTTGTTTGTTTCTTACCTATTACCGCCGAGACATATAATCCTAATCTTACAAGACGTCTTGCTGCGTGTGCTAATTTAGCACACTTGGTAATCTACATCACATGTATGGGCCAAAAACAAAATAAAAATCACACAAGAAAAGCCGAAAAAGTAAGATTAGAGAAACAATTGTCAACGCATCACCAGATTAAATCAATAAGTTTCCCACACGAAGATGATAGAGGAAAAAAACAGAGTCTCTATTTTTTTTCCCCAACCCCAAGATTACTGAAGCTAATTGGGACTAAGACATACGTATATTCCCTAATATGGCTTCGGATGGTAATAGTTTGGCTTCGTTTCTGGTGTACTTTGGGGATTAACCTGGGGAAAGAGTGCGGGAAGTTACCGATGCGAAGTTATGCCAAAAATAGAGTCAGCGAGAAAGTTAATAAAATTGAAGAAATTAGGAGAAACGTGATCTAGTCATTTGGATTTGGATTCTAACTATTAAATTATTTCTTATCTCTGCTAATAAAATAATTTCATTCCTTAATGAAGGTATAAATTTAAATACAGTAAAACTTGTGTTAGTTGACCACTTGTGGTGCATTATTTTAGTGGTCAACTTAGACAAGTGGTCGACTTATGGAGGGGGTGGGTCGTTGTTTACTTTTTCGTTTCCTATATCATGTTGCTATATATTTAATTTTTTTTTTTTTTACTTGACTTAAAAATTTTATTCAGAAAATATGCAAATGAATATCTTAAGAAATGTGTTTAAACCTGAATGAACTTCAATTTGATACATATAATTCTAATATTTAACTAATTTTTTTCAAAAAAATTATTTCGCTAGTTATGCATGTGAAGTGTTTAATAAATATTATTTCTTAAAATATCAGAACACGAAAACATGTAATTTGAAAACTTTAACAAAATAAAATTATTTGAGCACTTTAAAATTTATTTACTACACTTAAAGATCAAAGACCATAAATAAAGGATCAAAGCATATTTCAGAGCATTCATTTATTCAAATGCTCACTATTGCAACTGGAAGAGCAACTTTTCAACTAACACACCTGTTTTCAGTGGACGGATGAAAGAAATGGTCAAAAGTTGACCCCTTACAGTTTCCCCTGATGGTCAACTCACAAAAGGGTTTAGATTAACTTTTTACACTATTTCACCAAACAAGTTAAATTTTAACATGCATTGCAAAAATGACAGAAAATTTTCTGAATTTTTTTTTCTGGTCAACTTATGAGGGTTTTAAAATAGAATTTCATAATACTCCTAGAAAAAATTGACTTATTTCAGTGGTCAACATACAAGATAGAAAGGTGGTCAAGCTACTAAGGTTTTGCTTCTTAATATAGGGAAAATTATATAGGGAAAATTCCGTTCTTGATAATTGAGGTCAACTTATGCAGGTGCCCAACTTACAAGGGTGGTCAACTTGGCAGGTTTCACTGTATTAGGAAAGTTAAACAACAGGAAAAGGCGCAAAAAGCTAAAAGGAGAAAAATATCTACTTTTATTTCATAAATCTTTTTAATAACCTAAAAATTCTGCGAAATTCTATTTTTTCTTCGGAAAACATAACACTTTATTTTCGATGCTACTAAGGTGAATAGCGTTTGCAGTAATCCGAAATTGAATGCTCGCAGAGAAGTAAGATTCCTCACCTGATGGTAATCATCCAGTTTAGGCTTCCAACAAGAGTCACGTGGGATGTTATGTTCATTCGTGCTATTTTGAAAGTCCTTTAGGAAAAAATTTAGGTATTTTTGAGTTATAAATGAAGTATTTTTTAAAGGAATAAATGAGGTTGTTATGTGCCTGTAAGGTAAGGCCCGGAGTTCATACATCGTTAGGTTGAAAGGGGTGCAAATGACTACCTTAAAATTTACCACAAATATACTTTAAATATAGATCCAGAGATATATATGTATCAATCTGAGGTGTTTCTTCTTACATCTGTGGAGAGGTAGTAATTTACTACTTTAAAGTGTTTCGTTTTAAACCTTAGGTTATTACTTATTAACCTGAAGTATATTTTTTACAGCTGTGGAAGTATTTATTCAACAACCTAAGATGTTTTATTTAACATTTCAGGTTATTCTGGATTTACCTCAAGTGTATTTTTTGTCAGTTGTAAAGGTAATTTTTTACTAACGTGAGGTGTTTTATGTTCTACCTCAGGTTATTGTATTTCAACCTCAAGTATATATTTTTTGCTTTTAGAGGTATTTTTTTTATCAACTTAAGGTGCATCGTTTTACACATCAAGATAGTATAGATCAATTTCGAGTGTATTTTTTGACCGTTGAATAGGTTGTTTTTATAAATGTGAGGTATTCGATGCTCTATATTAGGTTATTATTTTTCAACTTCAAGTGTGGATTTATATAGTTGTTGAGGTTTTTATATATCTACCTAAGGTGTACCATTTTACATTTCCGTACATAAATCAACCTCAAGTGTATTTTTGACGCTTGGTATAGTTTTTTTTTTCTTTTTTTTTTTAAATTAAAGTAAGGTGTTCCATGTTCTACCTTAGGTTATTATTTCGCAACCTCAAGTACATATTTTTCTATTTTTAATGGTATTAATGTATCAAACTAAGATGCGACATTTTACACATCAGGCTTTTATAGCTCAACCTAAAGTTGTTTTATTAATGCTTATACACTCTACAACAAAAAATCGACGCACCAAGAAGGAGCTGTGCGATTGAAACGAAAATTGGTGGATAGGAAGACAATGTACAGAATAGTAAATGATTAAAATTTCAGAACAATTGAATAATTTATTGCAGAGTTACAGTAACAAGTTCAATAAGGTGTTGACCCTCCTCTAGCCTGGATACAAGCTGCCACACGGCGTGGCATAGACCGATAAAGCTCCCGGATGGTCTCTTGCGGTATTTCCTTCCAAATTCGATCTAATTGTCGAACGAGGTCATCAACATTCCGTGCCAGATGCAATCGCCTTCCCATCATATCTCAGACATGCTCGATGGGAGAGAGATATGGTGATCTGGCAGGCCAAGGAAGAGTTTGACAAGCTTACGGACAGTTCATAGCAACACGTGCCGTATGTGGTCTGGCATTGTCTTGCTGAAAAACCAGCCCAGGGGGCTGCAAAAGGAACGGTAGCAAAACGCGTCGACGTACCGCTGTGCAGTAAGTGTACCTCTAATGACGACCAAAGGGGTCCGGCTGTCAAAGGAAATGGCACCCCAGACCATATTGCCTTGTTGAGGGCCGGTGTGGCGTGCAATAGTGAAGGCAGGATCCCCCCTCTGCCCTGTGCGCCTCCAAACACGTCTTCGATGATCGTCAGGACACAGTTGGAAGCGGGATTCGTCGCTATAGACTATACTTCCCCAGTCGGTATCATTCCAGCCATATCTGTTCAAAACATTCATGCATACGAAATTTCAAAACAATCAGATGATTGCTTCTTGGTGCGTCAATTTTTTTGCTATAGAGTGTAGTTACTTACGAAGGTAATAATTCACAAACGTGAGGTGTTATACGGTACACTTAGTTGATTAATATCTAAATATCACTATTATTCATATTAAATAAAGAATAGGGTATATCTTTACATTTTTTCACTAGTAGAGATTTTCATCTATAAGTTTTTAGTATTACACCTTCGGCAGTAATTTCTTCCTTTGTTAAGCTATAAAAAAAAGTTTCAAATTCATAATTCTTCTGTAATCTTAATAGATTAAATTAAATTCTCTTGAAATGACAGTTAACCGAATTCCTCAGTTACAAAAAATTTGTGGGAACTCACATTTTTATAAGGCAGATGTTGAAGGTGCTTGAATTTTTGAAGCTATAAAACTGCAAATTCAAGTAATTAGTCAGCTATCTTTAAAAATACCTTTATTTAAACTAAAATTTCATTTTTTTTTGCAAACCAAAAAAACTATCTTCAATATCTATTCTGTTTCCCAACTTTGTTTGAAACTTGGAAGTATTGGAACCTAAAAGTAAAAAATATGAGTTAGTAAGAAAGTTAGCAATAATAGCAGCATCATGTTTGCAATAATAGCAGCAGATTTTAAAATATTAGTATCATATGATCATCAACAGAACTAATTAAACAAAATAAATTTTTTTTATGATTTAAATTAACTGGAAAAAATTAATTTTCTTTTTCAGATAAATTGCATTCCATTTCTGTCATTTTTATTCAATTCTCGCAGATAAAGCGTTCAAAAGTGTGATAGGTCGTACCACAGCCACAAAATAAAGTACACCGAAGAACTTACTACCATTAACAACCTTTGCAGAAAATCAAATATATAAATCCAATCTTATTAGAAGATCTTAACACTTTATTTTCTCATAATTGACTCTACATCTTATAACCTATACATCTTATAACCTAGCCATGGTACTCTTATAAGTAAATTTTCATTTCTTTTATCTCACAAATCTTTACATAAACTCAATAAGACTAGTCTATATATTAAAACCTTTTGTCATATTTCATAAAACTAATAATTTTTCAATCAATTTTTGGTGCTGAATCTGAAAAGGACTTTAATTATTGTCAATCACATCTGAGTTTTGCAAAAAAAAAGTCATTTTAATATTTCAATCAATGTAATCAAGAATCAACAATCGTTTAATAACATAAAAGTTTAAAGTTAGGTACCAATTTCAATGTATTGTTTACACAAAATCGAATAAAACTAACCACAAGCTTATAGAAGCATTTGTTTTAAAGTGGTGAGCAATTTTATGAGAAGAAAATGCCTTAGAGAGAGAACGATTCGAAATAATGCTTTCAAAAAAGGTTGAGTAAAATATTTGCTACATAACTTATAATACCGAGCAGAATAAAACTATTTGTTAGCTGCTACAATAATTTGTTAAAATAAAAGAACATCTCATAGGGAGAAATTAAAAAAAAAATACATATAACTTTCGAACAATACATGCTTTTATTTGATTTTAATTGATTTTATTCGATTCAGCATTAAAATTACATAAGAAACAATTCTGACTTATTTCTAAAAAAATTAAAATTTCCCAAATTCCGATAAATTCTTTAAGTAATGAGTAAGCTGCATAAAAATGCTCATAACCTTGAAACAAATTATCATATAAACTGGAAATTGGGTTTTAATTCTGCTTAATACTCTAATAAGTAATAATAATCTGCTTATTAAATAATTAACATGGGCTTATTAAATAATTACCAGAAGGCCTTTGAAAAACTTGGTAGCTGTATGAAGCATCATCACAATATTTTCCTTCTAATGAAGCTGTGTATTCTGAACGAAATGTATTCTGAATATTTTTCAAATTTTTCAGAAACGCAAGGAAAATTTTTAATTTTAGTAACAGAAAACAGAGATTTCTAGGTTTCGAGGATTCAAAAAAAAATGTTTCTTAGACTTTTGAAAACATTTTGCGTAATAGAAATGTAACCAAAGAAAATAAATATACGTTTTAAAGATTATTAGTACTGTGCCAGATGACTGAACAGGAAGAGAAAAAGAAATAAATTTCTTGTAACTTAAATCATGTTTATTATTAGTTGTAAAAAACGTCATCATTTTACTCTCATTTTAAAAGTAAAGCAGTTAGATTAATGAAAGAATAATATAAAAACTGTTTATTACTGCTTATTAGTGATTCAAATGTTAACACTACATGGTTAAAGCCTTAACATGATATCCTCTTCCACGGGATCTAGAAAAACCTAAAGTAAGGGAAAAATCTGTTTGCATGTATTTAGATACTTTAAACATAATTCGTGATTATTAATCCCAAAGTAACGAGACAATTTTTGGTTTTGGCAGCTATTGGCAAAGAAATTTCTGTAAAAGCATTTTTATTTCATTCGGCGGCGACATTACGATAAAATGTGAGTACCCTAAACCATTAATGTCTTAAATTACATAGTAATTCACGGAAATATTAATAAATAAAAAAAACCAACACTGCCAACATATTTAAGAACGGCTATAAATTTGAGAAACAATATTTCATTTCAAATCACCTTTTTCACGCCAAATCAGAATCCATTAAAGATGAGGAAACATCTATTAACAACACAAACCTACATAAGAATCAGCAGAAAGAATAATTAAAAAATATATTATACATTGGGTTCCAGCGAATTCCCTCGGCATTCCTTGGCGTTCAGAAACAATCATAATTCGTGGCCGCAAATGGAAAATTAAAGAAACTTCTCACGTTTCCTCATCCATCATTATTAAAATGGCTCTTCAAGTAGGAGCTCAGGTGTGTGTTTTGGCGACTCTTTTAACTGTTTAGACTGCCTAATTTGTTAGGAGGTGAGACGGCATTACGAGCACCTCGGGAGTAATGGAACGGTTGTAAATGTGACGCATTCTGCTTGTCACGCCATGTTGTAAGTGGCATGTCGTCATTAAGAATTATTAGAACGTTTGTTTGGAGAAATGAATTCCTCTTTCGAATCGGATCCACTACACGCTTCGTGCTTTATTCTTTAAAGAGAAAGAATTCAGCGATGAACCCCTTTATATCCGAATGCCTAATTTGAACCGAATAGTTTTAGGTTGTCAAAAATATAGGATGGACATTATAAATGAGTGAGTGGTTAAAAGTGATGGTTTGTGTAACCCCTAACGCTTTTAATCACTCTCCCATATTTTTTTGTCAATTTCTGTTAAGGATAGCCTGACAAATAGTGCGAGGAAAGTAGTATTAGATTATGTCAACCTTCATCAATCAGAAGATACCTCAAGATTGATTCGAGTTAGCATGTCTTACGTACTAGTGAATTGATGTTTAATAATCGTAGTAGTAGTTACGCCACAATACTCCCCCACCAGAATTTAATCAGGGATAGAATTCGATGAACGGATACTAGTTGCGTGATTTTCGAAAGCTTGTGGTGAGCGCTTGTGGTTAGAGCTGTATTAAGTTCACCGAGTTTTTGAGCATTTGACGGGAGAGCTGTATTAAGTTCATGGTTGAGTGTGTGGTCTCTCCTGTATTGCTATTAACAGTCGAGTGTGTGCAAGATCTCGTTGTGTGTGAAAATGAGACTGAGACGCAAAAGTTCGAAGAGGAGGATGTCGTAGTCACAAATAGCTAGTCAATTGTTCTATGTGGTTCATTCATCGAACTGGGTGTTAGTTTCGATATAGGTGAGTTCATATCACGTTCGCAGGTCATCAACATAGGGAGAGTAGAAAGCAACTAAGTCAACATTCATCTATGAAAAGGAACCCGAAAATTATATACTAGTGAATTGATGTTTAATCATTGTAGTGGTAGCCATAATAGCCAGAAAAAGAAGATAAAAATGAGAAGATCTTATCTTTTAGAACCAAACTGAACAGTCAAGTAAAGAATGTAAAGACGAAGAGGAATAAACTAACTACTCGACAGTATCTTTATAAAATTCTTTTGCTGTAAAGGGTTATCACTCAGTCAGAATGGATGGTGTTTTTAATATAAATGTAAACAACAACAATCTCGAGCTCTTGATCAATCAATCTCAATCTATACTTCCAGTTAGAAAGTATACAGCTGCTTACTATAGCTTATTCTGCGAGAGGTGATATTTTCAAACAAATAATTTTGTTTTGAATAAAAGAAGAAAGAAAATTATAGAATTTCTGAGCTCAAGTCTGCTGTATCTCATAAGATATTTATTACATTAAGTAATTCTGATGAGTTTGAAGTGAAAATTTGTTTTAGTTATTTATAGATGTACTAGTAGGCTGCGCCCCCTGCTCACTAGCGCTCGCCAACCCCCGAAAATTGCTATGCAATCTTATATGGTTTGCTTCGCATCCAAGCTCGCTTCGCTCGCTACTAACTTAGGAATGCACTAGCTTAGCAAATGCACAAAATTCTAAGAATTCAAAGCAATCATTCAAATCCATATAAAAACTTCTTTTTTTAAAAAAAAATTACATCTTTTTAGTAAATACTAAGTCTTTAAAATAAATTTGAATTCAAATAAATGATTTGTAATTCGTTAAACCTATTAGAAATGTGCTATAGTATAAAATCTTAAGATGAAATTTCTAAAACTGATATCTCTTTAAAAAGGTTAAAATTTTGGCTATAATCAAGTCTACTGAAAATTGAAATAAGTGAATTGCAATGGAAAAACCTGCATAAACAAATAAATTCTAGTAAAACAAATAAATTCGTGATATAAATCAAAAATCGTCAAATAAATTCGTAATATATAAATTCGTGAAAAAAGCGCTTTCCACAAAATACTAAAATAGAGATCTATCGACAAAGACTACTCACTTCTGCCTAGCTTATGCTCTCTCTGGTTATTTCAGTTTCCGTTTTTAAAAGCGCTATATGTTGAGCCATCTCAGCTAGATTTGACATGTGACATTTTTAGCGGCAATCATTGGTCGATTTTCTAGCGTTGCCATTCGGGGAGTTGTAATGAGGCTTTTTTTTGTTGCCGTGTAAAATAGAAATATATATATAGATTATTAAAAAAGGTGACTGCTAGATTTAAAAAGAACTAGCGTTTTTGGCAGTCCCGATTTGGTGTCTTTTTACTTCTTTATTGCGGTTTGTTCTTGGTGCAAACCGTGCACCATCAAAAGTTAGTGTTAGAATATTGCACCAGCAGCGAGGTAAAGTTCATTTTACAAATTATCATTTAGGCTTAAATTTTGAAGTTGGTATTTTGCTAACAAAGTAAGAAGTGTTTTATAACGATTCTTTTATCAAATGACAATACTTAAGTCTTGAAATGGCGAGTTTTCAAATGACGAATATTATAACAATTCTTCTTTTAAACACAAATACTAAATCAGGTAAGAAATACACGTGTACAAGAAATACTACTTAAGAGAGTCTAAAAACACACGTTTTGAGCCAAATGCACACACCAAAAACTGTAACCCGGAAGTACAGGCAGTAAAGAGCTAGCAGCGCTCCCAAGTGCAGAAAACACCATCCATAGAAAAAGTTCAGCCAACTTTGGACCAAAAAGAAAGCCTTATTTTTGTACTGAACAAACTAAACAAAAATTTTTGAACTTTTAAAAAAAAGTTAGTGCTCTATTTCATGGTAATTTAATAGTTTCTGTTAATTTAAAAATTTTGCCATTGGCAAAACTGGAATTTTTGTAAACCATTGCTTTGATGAGTAAATTGTTTACCTCCAAACTTTCCACAGTGGACGAATCCAGTTATGAGAAGAAAATATTTTTAATGTCGAAATATTAATTTTAGTAACTTGTTACTAATATGTGGTTATGGTCTTTCCTTATTTTTTTGTAGGTACATTTTTAAGTTTTCGTAAACGTAACCTAGGAATTCTTGCTTGAAAGTGGACGGACATCAAGGGAAAAAAATTAACATCCCATGATAATGGAACAAGGATACTTCATTGTTATTGGGATGACTGATTAGAGAGTTAGAATAAAAAGTTTTGAATTCAAATGTCATAAAAACAAAAATAAAGGGTTTTTTTTCCATGTTTTTTCAAATCTAACTTTTTTTTTATGTTTAATTGTATAAAATAATATAATTTTTTGCTAATTCGCAGTGTTGTTTCATTAGCAGATTCTTGAGCAGGATGTTACAATAGTCCAACACAGTGGTCGGAAAACCGTGACTAGCGAGTCAAATGTGACTTTGAGTGGGCCTCTTCCACGAAATCGCGCGTACGAGCTAGCGCACGTAAAAGCAAAAAAATTTTGAAAGTGCAACACCAAAGACGCCTAGTTTTATACAAGCGTGAAAACGTATCCACCAGTATTATTCATAAAATAATTATACTAATTTCGGCGTTTTCATTGCCCTATTTATATATCAAATTGAGTTGTTGTAGAAATTGTCATTTTCTATTTTATTTTATAGCCGTAGTTGAACAGCCGATCCAATTATGAGTTTACGATTACCAATTTTTAACTCCGTAGCCTTGTAGTTAAGAACTCAATACGATAGAGAAGGGAACTCCTGGATCAGGTATTGGGAGAAAATCAACCTTAACCTAATTAATTACCTTTTCGGAAGACTTTTTGATGAAACCAACCCGCATTTGCATTACATGGAGAGGAAAACCACGAAGGCCTTTCACAGTTGGCCTTACCGTAAGAGGACTTTAACCCATGATCCGTCTACCACTGAGGATGCTTTGCATCAGGACTGTGATAGGTGCGAGCCGGGCGCGGGATTCAAATCAATCAGCTATTGCTGGAGGATTCGAACACGGTTCCCTGAGCCACCATGACTCTAGTTATTGTCATTTGACAAATTTTGAAAGATGGCAACATTAAAAAAGTATAATTTTCCACTTTTTAGAATTTTCTTGATATTAGACTGAAACAGATGAAGCTAACGTATAAAACGTTTTTTTTTTTTTTTTTTTTTTTTTTGCTATCTGGAAAGAGAAAAAAACAATCGAATATCATTATTGTATTAATCATTAAGAAGCAATTTGTCTGCAAACATATCCAGAAGTTTGCGAAATTGTGGTTTGGTAGTTGCCGCCCTCTACAAAATATCTTCCCAATAGTCTACGCGAAAGAGTTATCTAAAGTTTGGACTCCGTGTTGTTGATTTCACTTTTTTGCGTATTTTGCTTTATTTCAAAAACAAAAGGAAAGTTAAAAAAAATTCCTACAACTATGGAATTCATTTATCCAAAAATAAGTCCATGCGAAAAATAATTTTCAATTGTTATTTATTATTTTTCTTATTTTATTTATTTAAATTCCAAACATTTTATAATTCGTGATCGCACCGCTCGAGTACGCCCTCTAGCGAGAGCCTGTAAATATCAGGCATTAATTTATCACGTTTTCATTCAGTTCCATCAGAATCGCTGGCAGAGTCGGTCGCCATTTTCTTTGCACGAAATAAGAAGCAAAATTTCCCTAAGGAAAAAGCCGAAAAACTTGAAAAAACTCTTCAGAACATTGTTAAATCTTCCGGAAACAGAACACGCCAAACATTTGAAGAAAATTCCTCAATAATTTTCAACTTCTTTTATCAACAAACTTGCAACTGACAACTTCCGATTTCGCTATCGCATACTGTTACAGATGTGTGTTTTAAGGTAAAATGCATTTCTTCTGTCTTCAATTTATTACAAATTAAACTGAAATCAACATTGCTTTCGTCATTCCAATAAATAAATGTAAATTCAGAACGTCAAGAACGGCAATTGTTATAGAGATGATTTATAAATTTTTTATCGTTTTCTTGGTAAGTATTTTTTAGTTTTGAAAGAATAGATAATTTCAACTAGAATTCAGCTGTTCTGTTTTTAAGCTACATATTCAAATTCATATCGAGATATTACAATTATAAAATTTTGATGTGTGGTATGTTATCTAAAAGTAATAAAGGGATAATCTATGTGCAAATTATTTGAAAATAAAACTTTCAAACGAAGAACATTTAATTTGGAATTCTGCGGATTTATAAAGAAGGTAAGTGTCATGATTTTAATAATAAAAAATTAGCTTGTAAATTTTTTTTTCTTATTTGATAATAGTTCTCTACAGAATGAATAAGAATTATAAGAATGAAAAGAGAAACAATATGGAAGTCTTTTATTCCAATATGAGGAATTTTTAAAATCATTTTTTTTATCCTAAGAATTCTTTATTTTACTTTTTTTAGTTTATAATTTTTTGATAAAAATTGTTGTTAAAATAATTGTTTTGAAAAATTAAATCGTATAAAATTATGTGCTAATGTATACTTCTTGCATATTCTAATGTTTGAAGCTTTTTAAGTGCCACCAATCTACACCAAAATTTTTGCAACTAATCATAAAATAAAACACTTTATTTAAAATCAAAGTAGTTTATCGGACTTCGGTGGACAATGGGCAAAATATTTCGCTCCTGAAAAAATAAAATTGCATCCTGTTCTATTTTTGGCAAATCCCAAAGACGCATTTTCATAGCACTAAAAAATGGTAACAAAAATCGAAGAGCAAATCATTTTGGAATTCTTCTGATTTATAAAGCAGGTAAGTGTTAATTTTTATAAAATAAAAAATTTTACTTTTAAGTAATTTTTTTCTTATTTGATTTAAATGATAGTTTTCTATAGAATGGTTTTCTGCGTCCGATTATGAATCAAAAAAGAACAAACATGAAAATTGTTTATTTTAATGTAAGGAATTTTTAGAATTGGGTTTTTCATTTTTGCTTTGTATCGTAAGCATTCTTTATTTTACGTTTCTTAGTTTCTAAATAATGATTTTTATTGAAACTTGAAATTTTTTAATAAAAATTGTTGTCGAAAAACCTTTTTTACTAAATTAAATTTCATAAAATTATGAGGCTTATGTAAACTTTTTGTTCATTTTAATTTGATTCTAAAACTGTGATTCATAATATGATTCTTAAAACTATGGAATGTAAAGTTTAAATAGGCCTTTCATGTTATATCATTAAATTTAGTAAAACTATTTTTCGGGCATTAGGTTTTAACTCTTATAAGAATATATATATTTTTTTCTGTTTATGTGCAAATATTTTTCCGATGTATTTTGGATGTTCCTTCTCTAAAAAAAAAGAAATACCATTTTGTTTTCGTTTGCATAAGAAAGAATATTAAAAAAATTTCTTTTTTAAATTTAATTAACCACGATAAAAAAGGAACGTTGCAATGCTACACGCTACATTAAAGACGTCTCTAGAGTAAATGAATGACTGTTCATATAGAAATCGCAGGTATTAGTCTCATGCAACAACGCCCCCTATAGTTCGTTGCGATCGCGAATTGTAATGCATACAAATAACTTCTTGATTTTGAAGTAAATAATCTGTAGCAAAATTCAAAATTTGAATGAAATCGCTTCAATAGTTTCTGAGTTATCAAATGTTTAAAAATGCTAGTCGTCTTCGTAACTTAAAATATCGTCTGCACTTAATGATTTATAAATTTAAGGCTAGGCCCTCCATCCATTAAAGGTAAGTTCTA
Source organism: Parasteatoda tepidariorum (assembly GCF_982258835.1). Classification (NCBI taxonomy): domain Eukaryota; kingdom Metazoa; phylum Arthropoda; class Arachnida; order Araneae; family Theridiidae; genus Parasteatoda; species Parasteatoda tepidariorum. The sequence goes on along the minus strand of NC_141760.1, from coordinate 9,436,435 downwards.
GCACGCAAGAACCCGGTCATTGGACCAAAAGTTAGTATTCACTTTTATATTTTGTGCTCTGCTCATCTCCGATCAGAGCGAATTAAGGCCTTTTAAATGTATAGTAGTCACCGCAACTTCTTTGATGTTATTAGGAGAAAAAGAAACTATCCTTAACCCTTTCGCGACGCAAAGCGCGAAAGCGCGCTTACCGCTGTGGCCGGCAGTCTCACTAGCGTGTGTCTCCCCAGGGCCGGAGGGTTTTTTGATGTTAAGCCTAATTCCATGAAATTACCGAAATATCAGCGCGTTGTTTAATATTGTTCTATAGAGTATTTAAGTGACATATGCTTTATATATATTTCTATGGATACTTTATTTACTTAAGTTATTTCTTGTTTAAATGTAATATAAATATTAATAAGTTTAAATATTTTGCATAATTTCCTCTATTTCCAGCTCAGTTAAAAATTTTCGACGCTTCGACATTCTAACGGTAAAAAGAAAAAAAATTCAAGCCTACAAGATCTAATTATCCACTAAAAACTAATCCGAAAATCGAAAGTAGCGAGAGATAAAAAAAACTCCCTTTACTTACTGTAAATAAATATCACGTGCTAATTTAAAGAGCCCTCATAAAACATTCCCCCCTCCACTCCTTCCCCTAAAAACCACGTGAATGTACTTTCATCTTGAGTAGAAGGTCAAATCTACATGTATCTGAAACCATATGGACATACAATGCCATCTTTTGGAAGAAATTTCATTTTTTAAAACGTTCCGAAACGCTGGCACAAATAAGTGACGGTCGGGGGTGAACGAGAAAACTCTCTGACACGCGGGTGTGTCGGCCGGGAAGTGAGCGCGTTTCTTGCTGTCACATATATGTGACAGTCGGCTCGAAAGGGTTAAATGTTACGAATCTATGAATCAAAAAAGCAATAGCTTTTTTTTTAATTTTAAAGTCAAAACCCAAAACTAAAAATTTCTTGAACTTCCGATAAGTCTCTCAGTCTTATCAGATTTGAAATATTAATGAATTGGCTGAATTTTTTTTTTAAATTTTGGCCTGATTTAGGAAAGAATCCATAATTATTCCTTTTTGAAAGAGTGTTAAAACGAGATTAAACCACCAAAATTGCCTGCATTATTTAAATTAAATTTTTTTATCCGCATTTTAAAAAATAAAATGAGTGAGCTTTGAAGAAGAAAAGAAAGATATTTGTTCAATTAAACATATCAATCATTTGAGTTTACTTCAATTTACCAAACTAGCTCTGCCGATTTAATTTGGCATTTTGTTCTATCCATTTACATTCGATTCCTCGAAGGGCTCTGCTCTCTAATCTAACAACGAAAGTGAGAACAATTCATTGATTAAAAAAAAGAGAGAGAGAACGTGTTATTTTAGTTGAAGGAGGGGTGAAGAACAAAAAAATAAAAAAAAGGATCGAAAATTCTGAACAAATAAGAAGTACATTAAGACTGAACAAACACGAAGAAGAAGTATATATATATATCCGTGGAAGTAATCTCATGCAAGTTGAAGAAGAATGGATCCACCATTAAGAAAGGGAAAGAAAGAAAAAGAGAAGAAAAGGCTGAACAAACAAGAAGAGGATGAACTCCTACACAAATACACACACCAAATATTCCAGGAAATGCATCTACACTCATAAAGCCTTCATTCGATGCCCGAATCCCATATCAATAATTTTTTATTCGCAAGATGATTCGGCTAAGTTTTAACACTCCCCACCTGCTTTGAACAGCCAATAGTTTATATTTTACGACTATCATTGTTCAATTCCATAACCTTATAACGTTGCACCCAACCCAGAAGACGAGAAAACTCCTAAATTAAACATTGAGACATTACAAAACTTTTCGAACGATTTAGCCTGCATATGCCTGAAATGGAAGAAAAAACCAAGAGAGCCTCCCACGGTTAGTTCGATGACAAGGGGGTTCTAATCCCTAATCCATTCACCACTGGGAATGTTTTAAATCAGTGCTCTGTAGCGTGGAGGTAGATGTTTCGAATCCCATGTAATGTCATTCTCTAACTTGTGTCATACGTTCTTTAACTTGACAAAGGTTTATAAGTCATACTTTGCATTGAATGAGCACCCTTGTCCGCATTTGTATGTATAGCAATAAGTAAATAAATAAAATCTTTGGTCGGTTCGAGCCGAGAGTGGATTACGAATTTACCCGGGTCATCTTATGAGGTGACAAGATCTCTATACAGTGAGCCATCACAGCTATATGGTATCATTAAACAAAAATGCAACACTGCTGTGTGATTATATACCAAAATATCAAATAATTATTTATCTTTTTACATTCGTGAGTCCGCCTAATGCTTACCTACTCCGGGAAGATAATTTGAGTTTCTGTAGATCAAAAAAAAAAAAAAAAAAGGAATAGCTAAGAATATTCGCTTTTAAATTGCTAGAGTTATTTCGATGATCTAAAGTAATCAAAAATTATTGAGGTTCAAAAAAAAAAATTGTTTTCAAGTTTTAGAAATAATAAATCTAGATATAAACATCTTCCTTTTTTTTCATTTGTTGTTGTCGTCTTATGCTACTTGTCAATTCAAACAAGTCTATTTTAAGGCAAACGTCAGGCAAAGGTTTTCAGGTAAGGCAAATGTTTTCAGATAGCTTTGCTCGATCGTTTTACCTTTTTCGTCTTTAACATACTCCAGCTTAATACTTTAATTTTTTCTTATACATTTTGATACATTAATATATTTGACTTCTTTGAACTGGTCTCTCCCACTTGTTCGTGGTCTCTCGAACTGCTGCTTTTTTTTTTCAGATCCCTCACTCATTTTACCTCTCCAATCGACATTGGTAAGACACGGTTCCCAGTAGAACACCGAAGTCAAGCATCACTGACTGCGGTCAATCTGCGGGTGGGTGACCATTTGGATCAGTCTACGACGGGACCGAGGGTGTGCTGCATGGGTCCTCGTTAAACTGTTCTACCGTAAAGAGCTCGACTTCGCACGCAGGTCGATGGGCTACCGAAGCGGGGAGGGGGCATCCCCTCCTCAGAGGATCAAAATTGTGACGACATGCCATCGGATCATCCTCAGGGATGTTTCCCAGACCGATGCCAATAGCCCATTGTGCAGCTGTAGTGCGACGTAAATAAAACTACAACTACAACCAATCTACATTGGGATGAATTACCGATAAAGCAGTAAAGTGTTGAAGTTAATTGATGTTTGTTTTTGCGTGCAAATCATTTAAAAATTTAGCTGCTGTGATTGACTAGTGTGATTTCTTTTTATATTTTAATACTTTTCATAGGGTATCTTGAAGAAGACGAATAGCTGAGTAACATTATGCTAAATATGCAAAAAGGACAGTTAAAAATGTAAAGAAAAATAGCAAAAATAAAATTGAGAAAAATGACGAAGAATGAAAAGCGAAGTTTAAATTCCTTCTCTCCTCGGCTGACATGTGAAGAACACAAGATCTGGTTGATGTGAGATTCAAAAGGAAGAGCCTTTCATCCACAAATTAAATATCTCTCGATTTTATATTGCAAAAATATTAATACTGAGTTCTCTAATTAAAATATTCTAGTTTTTAAATGAGATAGAGTGCATAGTTGTGTTACCTTTTAAGAAATGGGAAGAATACATTTTTGTAGACCTTCTTGAGGATCAGTTTAACCAAAAAACAATATAGTTTAAAAAATTTTAAAAAAATAGGGGTGTATTGCACATTTAATAAATCAGAAAAAGTAGCTGCAAAAATAATAATAATAATAATAATAATCATACTTCAATTGAGAATATTTCTTTTATTGAGAGAAATTGGTGCTCTCGCTGGTCAAGCAGAATTCTTGGGTTCGAATCTAGATGATGACTGATTACTTATTTAGTTGTATAATTTTAATTTATGTAGAATTCTTAATCACAAGTGTTATTCATTTGTTGGCGATGACTTTTGACGACAATCACATTCTCAAACAAATGACTCAGTATTTTCTAAATTAGACGGTATGTTCGCTCACAGCATTTTCGATGAAAAAGATTTCGTTAAAAACGATTAAAACTTCATGAGTTTCAAGTATCCTTTTTTTTTGCAGTGTGCTTCTATGTAAATCACACTGAAGTAAATCACGCTTAAGTTCATGATTCGAATCAGTGATCTGAAATCCTTTTCCCGACCACTTGAGAAAACTGTTCGATTGATTCGAATCTCAATCCCATGGATTTTAATCGCATTGTTTCAAATTAGATTTGGATTTGAATCCCTGATCAGTGACTCTTATTCAAACAGCTTGAAAGAACTGTTTCGAATTATTCGAATCCTTATCCCATTAATTTGATTTGCACTGACAAATTAGTGACCTAAATAACTTTTATTAGACCATTTCAGTGAACAGATTCGATTGTTTCGAATCCCAATCCCATTGATTAAACTAAGTTTGTGAATGATATTAGTGACCTGAATTTCTTATCCTGGCGGAATCGTTTGATTAAAATTCCATTTGAATTCATTTCACATAATTTTAAAAAAAAATTAAAAAGAGATAGAGAGAGAGCAAAGAGAAAACGTAAATCAAAAAATTCAACCTATAATCCAAGATGGCAGGAAAAGAAGACTAATAAACTGTAAAACGAACTGAACATTCTGGTATAAACAATATATTATGAAAAGCTTCCACCCATGAAATCAGAGGTTCAAACATCGGGTTAACTTAATTTATTTTGATTCATTTTTATCTACCATTCAATAATTTCATTAATTGGAAAGTTTTTAAAATGCTATTAAATTTTTTTTATTAAAAAAAAAAACTTAAAGCATATGTTTTAGTAAAAGTTTAATCCTTTTATGGAATGTTATTCATGTATGTATCATGTGATAAGACTTTACATTATTATGAATGAAAAACTTTAAAAACATTAAAATAATATGAAGAAAATTTTTTTTAGCAAAAAATAAAAAAAATCCGCAAAAAACTGTGGAATTTGGAAATTGGTTAAAAGAACGGGTGAACTAATTAATTTTAATTGTTTCTATTATTTTTCAAAAGGGTTTTTTATAACAGTTTTTTTATAATAGTTTTTCTTAAAAATAGTTTAAATATTATACACAGAGCTTCAAGCTGAGTACTTTTTAGCAGTATGGGAAAAATTTATCCAGTACTTCATAATTATAAGGCAAATATTTAACTTGAAATGAATATTGCTAAGCGATGCTAATTTATGTACTTTTAAATTGAAATATTTTTTTTTTATTTGAAATAGTTGCTTAAAAAATTAAATTAGTTCTACGACAATTTAAAATCCACTAAAAAAATAGGTAAAACAGTTACAAAGTTTCCTTACACATTGTCAATTTCTCAATATATAGCGACTATTTAATATGTTTTTTGTAAAATTTCTAAATTTTAGACATAACTAAGGTTTTTTTTCTTCAAATATATTAAAAATAATTTTTTAGTACCGAGCAACCAATCTTTTTTAAAATTAATGCTGCAATAATAATAGACGATATTAAGACAATGCACTCTTTATTATTTAATTTTTATGTACTTTGAGTCTGATTTTATACTCATTGCTACTTATGGATGTTTTTTATTCAATTGTTTGTTTTCATTATTCTCACAATCCTATGTTTAATAATACTTTAAAGCAATACATTAATTCGTTAAAGCAAAATAGTTTAAATATTACACACATGAATTAGGCGTATGGAAACAATTTATTCAGAACTTCATAACAATAAGACCCTATAAAAATTGAAACGATTATGGCTAAACGATACCAATTTAAATTGAAAAATAATTTAATTTAGCAAGAACTTGTTTAAAAAATTTAAATAGCTTTACGACAATTTGAAACCCACTCGAAAAACAAGTAAAAAAAAATTCAAACATTTTAAATAGCTTTCGCAGAAGAAATTATTTTTACGATTCCATTTTCCTTCTTTTGTAGACCATTGTTAAGGAGAAATAGAGACATCATTTGAAATGAATCGAAATACAATAAAAACACATTTTATTGCATTTTATTTTGAATGCATTACATGAATGATTTCTCTACTCTTTCTTTCCTCAGTTGCCATTATCGTTATACAACAATGTAACAAAAGCGTTTTCGTGCAACAATATAAGCAAATTTGTAGGGAATTTGCGAACGAGCTTTGTTATTATAAGACCGCCGCCTCTCAATCGATTTCCATCAACGTTTAGAACTTTTCTTGGTGCGAAGAAGAGAAAATAAAAAAAAACTTGTTATGCTTTGTATCGACACAAAAGGAAAGTAAGTAATTAGATTTAGAATAAATTTCTTTCGAATCATAGATCGCCCTCAGCACTTTCTGTTTTTTATCTCTTCTTTCTTAAAAGATCAAAGTGAAACAATTTTTGAGTTTTTTAGATTTATTAATCGCTTCCTCTTAAAGGAAGATGCTCTTGTTATTGTTATGTAACACGACGAAAATAAAATTACTTCTCCTGGTCTTGTTTGAAGCTATCTCGCTAATTTATTTATTTTTTCTCTTAGTTCTATATTATTAAGTTTAAAATTGGTAAAAACAATTAATAAATGACAAAATTGAAAGGCTTCTGTTGCAGTCTATCGGCCTAGCGACAAGTTATTTGCGCACTAAGTTGTCTCGAATCAATTCATTCATTCATTCCTTCATTCTTTCTATCAATTACCAAATAATTAACTGCATTCATTTTTATTTCTTTCATCTTTATTTCATTAGCCTCACTGATCCATTACTAATGGATTCTTCATTTCAACTTATCATTTTTCTTCCTGTTCCTTCTTTCTTCATTAATCAGTTCATTATTTAACTTATCATTTTTCTTCCTGTTCCTTCTTTCTTCATTAATCAGTTCATTATTTAACTTATCCTTTTTCTTTCTGTTCCTTCTTTTTTCATTAATCGGCTCATTATTTGACTTATCCTTTTTCTTTCTGTTCCTCCTTTTTTCATTAATCAGTTCATTAAAGTCTTTAATCTATTCGATCAATAACTCTTTTATATTAATCTCTGATTTTAGTTTACACATAATTTCTTTCTCATTTATTCTCATATTTACTTCCTTAACCATGGATCAATTTTTTCATTTAATTTTTTTTATAATTGAAATAAATATTTCGTTCTCTCATTCATTTCTTCCTTTTTTTTCCTATTGTTTTTCCAAACTTTTATTTCCTTTAAAAATTTAGTAGATAATAATTGACTTTTCAAATAATCTCATTCTTTTCTTATTCATTCAACCATTTATTCCTTTATTCACTTTGAGACATTCTTTCATTTATTTTTTCATATTTTTCATTCAATATCTCATTCCATTCCCTTTTTTTTCTATTATTTCAATCATTTAATCATTATCTTATTTACCATTTCACTCATTTTGAGCATAAATTTTTAAAAATATTATTCATTCAGACAATTAGGTACTTATTGTGTGGTTTACTTACTTTTTCTCACCTATTTTCATTGCTGAAAATATGCAAATGTTTGGTTTACTTTGCATGCATAAGGAGGTCTGTTGGACAGAATGAAAATATTCTTCCGCGGTTTAATATTCCAATCGTTTTAACATTCCGATTCACTCGGTTTAATATACTGATCTACGTGCCTCATTTGGTTGCTCAACTCAGAGGTGTCAAACTCAATTTTGCAGAGGGCCATATATTAAATTTAGAATATGTAGGCGGGCCAGATGCAAATAAAAAAATTTACTGAATTATTATAAAATTTTCTTTATCTAATTATATAGTTTATAATATACGGTTGTTAAAAATCATATCAAAGTTATAAAAGATGGTTATTATTTTGAGCTCAAGGATCCAGATACCTGACCTCTCTTTTTTTTGACAAGCTCATTGGTGTCCGGTTTCATATTTGTTGTAATTATTTTAAGAATTGATTGGGGATGTTCATTCGTAAGTCTTGCGCGATGTTTGTTCTTATTTATTTTCATGTCGGAAAACATATGCTCCCATAAATAGGTGCTACCAAACATGCACAGAATGCGTGCTGCATGCTTTTTTAACTCTGGGTAGTTATCCAAACTCTTGAAATATTGTGCATGAAATGTAAGAGCGTTAACCTCTTTAAATTTTTCTTTCAAAATACTGTCCGATTGAAGATTTATCAACTCCATTTGCAAATGAACTGGTGTCTGTGAAGCTTCAAAATTGAATGGATTGTTGAAAATTGGGAATTCCGTTTCATTCATCTTGTGGAAGTCTTCAAAACGATTGTTGAATTCCGCGATAAGATTTTGCAGAAGTTGAGAATATTGATCCAATTTCTTTGTGGTTTACTGAGCCAAATGATTTTAAATGAGGGAAATGATCCAAAGTTTGATTTTTTACCTGATTTTCCCACAGCCTTAACTTTGTTTCAAAGGCTTGAATACATGAATACATTTGAGTGACAATCAGATTTTACATTCAGATCAGTCAAGTGTTAATTCATGTCCACCAGTCATTGTCACAATCAATTGGGTTACCTTTTTCTAACATGAAAGCTTGAATAGGGTCACGCAATGGAAAAAATCTTTCTAAAACTACTCCTCGACTGAGTCAACGAACTTCGGTGAAATAAGGGACATCAAAAAAACTTTTCATCCAAATCTTGTAAAAACTGCCTGAACTGTCGGTGATTTAGTCCTCTGCTCTTTATAAAATTTACTATTTTAATTATAGGTTGCATGACATGGTCCATTTTTTAATGTTTGGATGCCAATGATTCCTGATTATACAGAAAAATCCCACAAAATTCCCTGATGCTTTCTGTTTTAATTTAGTTACAACTCCCGAATATTTGCCAGCCACGTCAGGAGCGCCATCCGTAGTTGTGCTGCTAAGTATATTCCAGTCGAAGATTTCGCTTGTTGCTAAGAAATGGCGTTACTGTCCATCTCTCTCTTGTTGTCTAGGCACGCGCTGCCCTTGAAATTACTTATAAATGTAGTGCGCACGTTTTAAAACTTCCGTAGAGGAATCGAGTGAAGTCTAAAAGCTCTAAAAAACACGATTCTTCTTTCTGTGACACATCGCTCTCGCGGGCCGTATTGATACGAACCGGGGACCGGATGTGGCCCGCGGGCCGTATCTTTGACATGACTGCTCTAACTAGACGGTTGACCAGCTATTACAAACCTATCTGCAACAGTTTAAGACTAGGTACACGAAAAATGATTAGGATCAAATCACGGAACAAAACCACCGATTACACGAATTTAATGAATGATTTTATTTAGGTGGTTTAACATTGTTTTTCAAAGTTCTTTCGCCATGCGAAATAAAATAAAAAATTTAAAAAAAAGCTGGTTAAATGCTTTACACTTGAGACAAAGCTATAATTTTAAGCTATATATACTATCTTGCTCTAAAGAAAAATCTGTGCTTTAAAATGGAGAAATTACTTAAATATTAATATTTATTAAACTTTTTTTTTTTTTAACATTGCCAATTTCGTGAGATCCAGCTTGATGTAAATTATCAAAATCAATGAATAGTTCTTAGATGACAAAAAGCTTCTCCTTTCCACAAACAAAACTTTTCGTCATATTGAGGATTTCGATGCTTCAGTCTTTTTTGCCGTTAACATGAATTTCAGAGGTAACCTCACGCCTTAATTTAATCAGGGAGAGGGGTGAGCTTCTTCTTTTTTTCTAATGGCGCCATCTATGCCCAAGAATTTTACTTCTGTCACACACATAAGTCACAGCCCATTTCACAGAGAGTACACATTCACACATTATCGATCCATCCATTCGCAGATCGCAATTTTGACCTGAACCAGAGCACGATCAATTTCCGATCCCATACCCCCAGAGGTATTGATGCGTTATCAGAACTTGGAGGACTTTGTAACCCCGACATATTTAGCTTGCACCAGTAGCTATATTGTACACGGGGAGTCTTCAGACGTCGGGAATGGAACTCATGACCTCTTGGATATGGACCCAACGCCTTACCAACCAGGCTATCTCGGCCCCATTTAATCTTGAAATTTTATAACTAGGATTGCAAGTTTGTAGTGGAAATATTAATGTTTCGTTAAAATGAACAGAATTTTTAAAATATTCCATTAGTGTTACATCGTTCTTCAAAAATTCAACTGCATTTTTCATGTTTTCTATTAGGATTGAGAAATTTAAATGCGCCGTGTATTAATTGGTGCTACCCCTTTATTTCAGTAATGACGGTGGGGCTAACTGAACTTTTGTATTCTTATAGCATTTTAAAGAGTCATGGGAACCCTTATTAATTTATCACCCACAGATGCAACTCTCTGTACTATTTCCGTGTACTCCGGCCATTGATGTATTCTCCTAAATGTTTTATCACTAATACGTTAAAAATTTTAATACTTAAGAAGACCAATTTAAGTTAAAATGTTTGCATAAAATTAAAAAACCAAAATAAATCTCACATTTTAAGCAATTTTTGTTCAAATCATAACATTTCGAAATATTCGAGGATTTTAGGAAAAAAACATTAATCGTTTATTTCATCGAGGCAATTCGCGTCAAGGCGAAGTTTCTAATTTGTTTATAATTAAAAATTTACAATACATTACCTAATGTAACAACACGTCTTTACTAGAATATTCCATAGAACACAATAATCTACTAAATTTAGAGGAATAAAATGTATTTATCAAACGGTGTAAAATATTACGTTATCAGCTGTTGATATTGAGTTCTGTCGAAAATTATGTTATATGAACTAAATATTCCCTACCTATGCGATATATTTTGTATTTAAATAACACTATAAAAACTTTTTTCATCAGGTAATCTTAAACAATAAATTCATGAGAAAAGCCTATCAGCGTTGAATTTTGTCACTGTTAGAATTTTCATTCTGAAACTACCGTAAAATAACCAGTAGCAGTCTGTCCATCCAATTAACCGTAGAGTTTACGTCAAAGAAACTTTTTTACCTTTGTGGTTTTGAAACCTTTTATTTATTTGCCAGCTTAGTTAGTATGGTTAAAGAAACATAAATACCAAATTATGCGGTTTTTTATTATTTACAATTACCATGGTTTCAAAACCATAAAAAAAGAAATGTAACTGGACATCGGAGCTTGGCTTTTCCTCAGATAATAAGCAATGGAGTTAGGTTGTGGTTAGGTTGTGTTTTATCAAATGAACTGTGGAATGTGGTCTAATTAGTTTATCTGATTCTTTCAGCTTTGATTGGAAGTGCAAACTTTGAAGGAGATTGGATGTGCTAGACTTTTTTGTAGCAGCTTTATGGTGCTGCCACCTATACATGAATGAGAGTATCGTATTCTAATAGTCCGTGGTCAGAAGATGGGAATTGCATGACACAGGATGTGCTGAAGGGAGTGGAAGAATTATTGTGATGTCAAAGCTGGAACTTGATCCCCCTTTTTGTCGGTCATGAGATTAACAAATTAGCCCTCTCGGCTATAATATGTACCCTGCTGGGCCTGGTTGGAACGGTAAAATTCTGGTTGCTTAACCGTATTAGGTGCATGCAGTTAATAAACGGTTTTTCTTACTTATGGTTATTTGACTGTTTTATTTGAATATGGTAAAAAAAAAAATTGTTATTTAACCATTTTTTCCAGCAAATTTTTAACAGTGTACGTTACATGATTTGCAAAATCCTATATTTCACGAGCAAATGAAATGGCGTTTTGTTTCAGAAATACTTCAGAAAATCATAAGAAAATACTTAAATACTGAAAAACGTACTTTAAGAATGAATAAATAAATTTAAATAATTTAATATTAATTAATTATGTTCAAATAATAGAGCGATTTCACACATTTTTGGGCATGTTTCAAATCGCTAAATTACTTTTTCTAAAACTCGTTCACACAATAAAATATAAATCTTCTATTTTTTCCACTGTTTAAGGATATCATCAAGAAACCGTCTTATTTAAGCTGTATGCTCTTATTTATAAACAAATAGACGCTATTTATATTTAAAAAGATATGACGGACTAGGCATAAGCTCAATTAACATCACTATTATCCAATATTGGCCCTTTTGAAGAAAATTTCCTACAATATTTTATGTTAATTCTTGTCATTAGACATAACTATAAATTGACTCTGAAATTTTGACTGTGAATTAAACTTAAATGTTTAGATCTATGTTATGCTCCCCACTTTTTGGGAACTACCGTAAAAAGAAAGTACTAACCGTAAAAAAAATATTATTGAAGTTAATCTCGCCGACGGTTCTCTAAACATACGAAATCACCAATCACTCGATTCAATTACTCGAAAGAAACGGTAATTGCATGTAACCGTAACTAACGGCCATTGAGTGTTCGCTCATTCCTTGGGGCTCCTTTTCGACTAATTGCATTACCATCAGAAAAGCTTTCTCCTTTTTTTTTTTGAACATAAATCTGATATAAGTACGCAAGACCTCCCCTTATTCTACGATTGATACAAAGTCGCAATATTTCTGGAATTATGTTCCATTTCAGCATTTTTATGTCCGACGAATAAAAGTGTGGGGGTGGATAAATGTACGGAGGATGGACGGCCCCTTTCCTTTTGCTTTTTCCTGGCTCTCGTTAATCTAATGGACAGGTCAGATTATTATTTTGCAGTTGGCAACGGGCCCGATTTGTGTAAAAAAAGAAGTGAAGTAAAGGGTGAAGAGCGTTGAACTTGGCAGGGAAGCGTAATTTTAGTGGCTTCATATTTAAAAAAAAAGGATCTGAACCGAAAAAAGCATGCCAAAATATTCACACATGTCTATTACTACTTATTATTATTATTTTTTAACTTTAATAAATCAAAAATAAAAATAAAAGGAAAAGGAAAAACATTCATTCAATCAGTAACAAAATTTTCTCCCTCCCTCGAAGCAAATAAATAAAACTGCTAATGCATGAAATTCTTTCCGAAAAAGTTTTTCTTTTGCTTATTAACTAAAAACCCCACTCTTTTATTTTCCTTTTATTATAGTTTTATAAACCCATTTTTGTTTGAGTAAATTACAATGCACTTTAACTATGGACATTTAATAGCAATCATCAATCAATATTTTCAGAGATAGTGCGTCACTTGGCAAATGTAAAAATCAGCATAGCGAGTGAATAAAGAAAGGAAACAGAGAGAAGAAATAGAAACGAATCATTACTTTATAAAATACTTACCGTATTGTTCTATTATAAAATAGCATCGTTTTTAGTTTCGAGCTTTTTTTAAATAACTGAACTTAAATAATAATAGCAAGAAGATAGCAGATAATAATATTAAGAGATGATAAATAAATATTGCAAATATATACCGTTAACCAATGAATAAAACTTAATCAAAAGGTAAATACCGTTATTAATTTTATTGATTTTTCTAAGGTAATAGATGGGCTACTATAGTTTTTCTGTCTAATGAGAGAGCGCTGACAACAGTCAGAAACAGGCTTTTAAATGGGTAAAGTGTGTGATGCTGACGATTTCTGGGTGAAATTTGTCCTGAAGTATTCTTCAGATTAAGCTGGACTTAAGCACTTAAAAAAAATGAAGAAAAAAAACTATTTTTTATTAGTATATCGGATAATTTTCTCTTATTTGACTTATCAGGACAAAAATGCAGATGTAATTAACGTGAGTGAAAAGATGCAAATGAAGAAAAAACCATCATCCCTATGGAGATAGCCTGTTTGCACCTAAGTGTGCACAGAGCCTGACAAAGGCAGGGGCATACGGGGCAGTTGCCCAGGGCCCCATATCAGAGGGGGCTCACAAATTGAATAGAAAGTTTATGTTAGGTTTCCTTCTTTGATGAACTTTTTTCGAACAAAATATCAGTACGGTGTGAAATCCGTCAATTTTATGTTAGCTTCTTCATTAATCTATCGTATGAATACAAAAAAATCTATGTTTCGTAAATCCATGGCTTCCTAGTGCGGAATTCAGCTAAATTTTCGGAATTTCGATGGACAAATTTGGCCAACTAAAAGCCTGCATTTTTGCATATGCAAATGCAGTGCGTTTACTAAAAATACAAACTTCCAATTGGCTTAAGTGTGCCATTGTAATTGCAAACATTTTGAAGAATTCCGCCCTATTGTCAGCAATGATATGAATTTTTCGCAGCTAGATGACAAAGTTAACAATTAGAAAACTGCATTCCGCATCATGGATATAGAATTGTCAGAAAATCAATAAAATGGGCAGAACGTTATTTCGTCTGACCATTGGAGGGGGGGACTTTATTGCTATTTTAGGTTCTAGTCGATTTTCTTCTTACTTAATGAGGTGAAAAATTTAAATACCTCCATAAGGTTCAACTCTTCATTACTGAACTAGAGAAGCTGAAGGGGCCCCCAAAGAAGTTTTTGCCCCGGACCCCAATTAGGTCCCAAGTCGGGCCCTGAGTGTACGCCAAATAGATGCCAAGTTCTCAACGCGAACGAATATTAACATCGCCAACTCTTGGGACGACGTTGCGCATCGTTCTTTTTGCTTACTTTCTTAAATCGTGTGAAATGAGGAAAATATTATTGAAGGAAAATATTATTGAGGAAAAACTTATTGAATAATCAATTAACAAGTATTAAGAATTAATAAAAATGACATCTAAAAATCGTAACAAATATTCGACTTTCTATTCGCATTTAACGAAACTAAGGAAAGAATAATAAATATTGTTTCTTGCAGACGAATTCCTTACCTCGCATTTGATTTGTTAAGGACATGTCAGCATGAAACGCGCCATTTTTAATGTTCCAATCAAATCCAATGCTCTTACAACGTCATATAGTTATTTCTTTTTCAAGAACGAATATTCCTAGTCTAAGTTCCTAGCCTTGCCAAGTCTAGGATTCCAGTAAGACGTCGGAACTATAACCTTTTTTTAAAAATAATTCTGCGATATATATCGTAAAAGATAGCACGAATTAAATTTCTATTTGACGTGTTTAACTTTTAAAAGCTTTTAAATTGTTTTGAAAGCATATTTGTATAATTTGATAACGAAAAAAATAAAACGGAACTGCAGTTGAACCTGTTTATCTCGAACCTCTTCATCTCGAAAACCTCTATATCTCAAAATTCCGTACATTCACTGTCTAAAATCAATGTATTTTCTATGTTTACGTCGAATTATTATTATTATTTTTGTTTTGTTTTGGAAATCTCTGTTTTTCGAATTTCTAATAATAGAGCACAAATGCCGAAACTTTCTTTATCAGTAGAAGTTGCAAACAGAGATGAATTTCGTGAACCCCCAGGAAGTAGGGAGAACAGGTTTGGGGTGTTTCTTGGAATTTCAACCATAATACACTATTGATGAGTAGGAAGGAATGAAAACCAGGGTACCTGGAGAAATGTGTTTCTAAAAACTATCCAAAATGGTTTTAAAAAGTCCGGTTTTAAGAATAGCTGTGAAGATGATGAGCAAGAGGTTGAAGGCATCAGTAAAGAAGAAGAAACTGTTGACACTAGAAGTACAGTGCCAGACTTGCAAGGATGGGATGCAATAAAATCTGGATTTAATGTTGGCATTAATTTCGAAGATTTTTACAAGTGGACAACTGCCTGACAACATGAGGAACATTGATTGATGTGATCATATGAATACTGATGAAATCATAGATAATGTCAAAGGAATATCAGATGAAGAGGAAGAAGCTGAAGATCATATTGATGAACCAAAAGGGAATGCGAAAGAGGTAGAAAAAACTACAGAACACTTATAAACTATTCTTAAATCACAGGAAAATGTTGTCTATGATGAATTTTCTACTGTTTCTAACCTAAAAAGAATAATCGAAACAAAAAAGGTTGGGCGATCTTTGAAAAATTATTTTTGTGTTAAATGTATATTAAATTTTTTTTATGTAAATAGATGTATGTGGTTTAATTAATTTACAGAAATGCCTATATTTTTCCATGAAAAACAATGTAAGTGCTTTAAATATAATTTTTATTAAATCAATTTTTTTTTTAATGTACCTGTGTAACTTGAAACCTCTTTTTCTCCAATTTTTCGCCTTTTCCGTGAGATTCGAGATAAACTGGTTTGACTTTTATGCATTGGAGAACAATTACTTAAATCCTATACAGCAATGGTCCTTTCTTAACTTGCGACGGAGTATAGTTTACAATAAACCTGACTTTGAAATTATAACCTTTTTCTGTGATATTGAAAAATATTCATATTTTTTAGTTCATTTATCGTAACAAAAAACCTAAAAACATTGCAAAAAATTTAACAGAATAATATTAAAAAAGTAAAAACTGTATATTTCATTATATCTTCGTACCTATATGCTTATACACTAGTTTCTGAAGAAAAAATAATGAAAACTTGTACGTGTGAAAATTTCTGAAGTCTCCTAAAGAAAATAAATTCTGAAGGTAAAATAAACTCAAAAGGTAATCCTATTTTTCAAGCCTATATTTCACAGAAAATTTTAAAAATTCCTTTTGAAGATTTACTGTAGAAAATAAAATCTGAAGGAGATCTGAAGATATTTAATTCGCTTTGTAAGATTGACTGCTTTTTTATTTGCAAAGAATGTACAAATAATAATGCATAAATTAATATTTTCTTTCCAAGTGAAGTAAATTTTTTTATTGTTAATATTTAGTAATAACTTGTTATATAACTGTAAATAATATAAAAAGTATAAAAAATTAATTAAACAAATTTCTTTACACATTAGTTATTCTTTCACAATGCAGTCATTTTGACTGCTTTTGGGCAATATAGGTATATATACTAAGTTTCAGTCTTTCCAGTGTTAAAAATCTTCAGATTAAATTAAGAAAAATTTTAATCTTAATGTGTGATGAACACCATATGAGATCACTTACAAGGGAAACTAGGGAAGTGTGACTCGTCAATTTTGAAATAAACTAGTAGGATGTATGCCTTATGAAGAATAATTTTAGGGGGCAACATTCGTTTCGGCCCATACAGGGTCCTATGAGAGATAAAAAATAATTAAGCATGTAGAAAAATCGGTATTTCATTACTTCAATGCAGACTATTAGTTATTGTAATTATCTCATACTCCAATTAATTTTGTGCTACTTTCACGTACTATACAATGCATATTTATTGTCAAAATTGGTTTCGAAAATTTTATATATCTGTAGTTTTTCAGAAAAAAAAATTAAAAAAATTGGCATTTTTAAAAAAAAAAAAAATTTGGCATCAAATTTTTAAAATTTTTTTTCTTTTTCAAAAAATTTTCCAATATTAAAACTAGTAAACAGTAATAAATTTCATTTATATGAGAGTCGAAATATAATACGCATTTTCCCAAACTGATGGAATTTTTTCATATTTAATGTGTATCCAAAAATGTGATTTATAAAAAAAAGAATTTTTTTTCTTCATTTTGTTAGATCTTGCAAAAAAATCTAAATAATTTATGTGATTGCATAAAATTAAATTGCATTTATAAAAATGTTTTCAAATTTGTTTGGCGGGAAATTTGAACTTAAAAAATGTTTAATATTTCAATTCGATTTTTTTCATAAAAGATCAACTGTACTGTATACACAAAATTTGAAGTGATATGTCACTTTAAGTGGAAAATCCGTTGATATCTATGTCCTGTGATATATTTAACTTTAAAAGTTGGCATTAGCTAGGATATCAGGTATAAAGATAATTGTATGAATAATATTTCAAAAATAGCAATGTTTTGACAAAATATTGAACAATTCACAGGACAATTTTTTTTAATAATATTTTAATTTTTTGGCAAAAAATTTAAATTTTTTTGAAACTTATTTTTTTTCCATTTTTTTACCAGCTGTGCAATAAAAAAAAATAAGAAAAAAATGTGTCTATTAAAGCGACAAATACTTACAAATTTTGTTTATATAGTACAGTTGACCTTTCAAGAAAAAAAGAAAATCATTGAAAACTGAAATATTTTTTTAAGTTCAAATTTCCCACCAAACAAATTTGAAAACATTTTTATAAATGCAATTTAATTTTATGTAATCATTTAAATTATTTCAGATTTTTTTGCAAGATCTAACAATATGAAAAAAAAAAATTTTTTTTTATAAATCACATTTTTGGATACACATTAAATATGAAAAAATTCCATCAGTTTGGGAAAATGCGTATTATATTTCGACTCTCATATAAATGAAATTTATTACTGTTTACTAGTTTTAATATTGGAAAATTTATTGAAAAAAAATTTTAAAAATTTGATACCAAATTTTTTTTTTTTTGAAAAACTACAGATAAATAAAATTTTCGAAATCAATTTTGACAATAAATATGCATTATATAGTACGTGAAAGTACCATAAAATTAATTGGAGTATAAGATAATTACAATAACTAATAGTCTGCATTGAAGTAATGATTGAAGACCGATTTTTCTACATACTTAATTATTTTTTTTCTCTCATAGGACCCTCTATGGGCCGAAACGAATGTTGCCCCCTAAAATTATTCCTCATAAGGCATACATCCCAGTAGTTTATTTCAAAATTGGCGAGTCACACTTCCCTAGTTTCCCTTGTTAGTCCTATGCAGCTGTGTATGCACTTAAGCCGCGAAGACTAATTTATCAATCTCATGACCGTATGTTCTGGTATTCAAATTGATACCACAATATTTCCTCCATTCCTTCTACACATGAAAAATTTGTTCAATAAAATTCTCTAGCAACAGTTTTACCTTGGCCCCAGTTGTGTTCCAAATATGGACGCAATAAGGGTCCTATAAGAGGGACCAATATTGGGATAGCTAAATTCTTCAATATTGGTACTAGAATGGCCTCTATGGGGCCTACATTGGCCAATATAGAACCTATATTGGCTAAGTAATGGATATAAAATATCGGGTAAATCTGACTATTCTATGTAGGACCGATATGGGCTGCAAAGTGGCTGTAAGACACAGGTGAATCGGGAATGCTATATATAGCCAATATCGAAAAAAAACGGCTCATTAAACCCTTATTAAGTCAAGATTCGTGAATATTGGCCCAATGAGGGCCCGAGTTATTTTGCTGCTAGGGTTATTTGGCCCTCATAAACAAATATTCACAAAAAAATTAGATTTTATATATATATATATATATATATATATATATATATATTGTACAAATAATAAAATAATATAAAAAAGAAAACTATAAATGGGAAAAAACCAATAGTCTTCTTCAAGACACATCAATTGGTATAATTTAATGCAATATTTCTGAATTTTTCTTCAGACTATATTTTTAATAAAATTTTAAGAATGTGGATTTAAGAAGTGGGCCAAATGATTTTGAGATTTTTTGAAGGAAAATTTTGAGATTCTTTTTAGTTGAGTAGGGGAGAGTGGGGTCAATTGTAACAGGGTACGATTGTAACAGAGCAAAAATTTCGAGTTTCGGATTCTAGATTTGGTTCCTAGGTGGCGCACAAGGTGTATTTAATAAATCTACATGTACACCCCTGATGGCAACCATTTTTATGTACTTTTGAAAGAGTTACATCACAAAAGATATTTTCACGCCACACAAGTACTTTTTTTGGTATTAGAATATTATATTGTAACAAAGTAATTTTGTTTAAACAAACAAAAATTAGTAACCGAATATATAAGTGGACACTTTAATTAACATTTCAATAAAAAAAAAGATTAGTTTTGCTAATTAACTAGCATTGTTTTTAACAAATGAAGCTGAAATGGCGTCTTGGGGACAATTGTAACAATAAGTAAAGGGACGATTGTAACAGCTGAAAATAAATAATCTTATGTTTACAAGCCATTACTTAACTCTTTAAGAACCACCAATAGTTTCCTATATCATTTATATTATGTTGCATGTGCATTATTTTATTTGTCACCTTTCACAGCATAAATTAAAATTTTTAACCCCTTAAAGTTAAAAGTTTAACCCTTTAGGTTTCTGCTCATTATTATTTTTACTCCTAAAATATCACTACTATTTTGATCAATAAAAAAATATATCACAACTATAATAATATGTATAATTAACTATGTTTTAGTTGAATTTATGAACTGTTACAATTGACCCCGTAAGTGGGGACAATTGTAACAACTGCACGACCGTCAAAAATTGTTAATAACTAATATAATAATATTTAAAATCAGGTATTTTTTTTTTCTAGTAGAAGATAGTCTACTTTACTCGTCTGTCAATTAATACTAATAATATATTGGATTTTTTGTTAGTTAAAAATAGTTAAGTAACAAATGTTGCAATTGACCCCACTCTCCCCTACTTCCACCATTGAAAAATATTACCATCATTTTCAGATTCATAACATGACTTCTGGAAAGGGTGGTGATACTAATTACTAATCATAATTATTGTTACAATAAGTGATATTAGAAAAATTTGCGTGCCTGACATTTTTTATTTATTTATTCTTGAATTTTTCGTCGATTTATTCTTGACATTATTTATTTAATATTTGTTCTACACATAAAAAAAATCTTACAAATGTTTTTTTTGCGAATTTTTTGTTTGTTTTTTGTCTGACTTTTGGGGGTCAAATTTGCACCTCCTCTGTAAATCTAGAGAAAAACACCTCGATTTACAAGGGGCAATACTTTATGTGAAACGAGTGAATCACAACACTGACCACTATTTTAAATTATGTTCTACAACGTCTGCCCAACTATTAGGACCTAAATACTTTCAGTGGACCTTTGTATCGAAGGAGATTTTGAAATCTTTGACTATTTTCTTAGACTTTCACTGTCAAAATCCACTACAGTGAACCACAATATTTCCGTTAATACAGACTATTGAAAAAATAAACACAAGTGATGGTGTATATTTGACTTGATCTGAAAGTAGCAAGAAACTGAAAATTTGAAGACTTTCAAAGTCTTTCGTCAAAGCTAGACAAGTATGAAATTTACTGGAAAAGAAGCTTCAACTATAACAACAACAAAATTAATTCACAAATAAAGTTCAATCGTGGTAAAATTTAAGTCAAATAGACGAACAGCTTGGAAGTAATTTAAATTTCATTTTAATATAGCATAAATTCTAGCTTATACCTCCTTACGTTTCAGACGTTGTTGTATAAGCACCTAAAGATAAAGAATTGTATTCCGTGTACAGTTTTAGTTGCCTGGAAAGAAATGTAGATGCATAAATAGGTATAAATTAGAAACTTTATCTTTTATATAGTAGATTATTTTAACTCTAAATTATTAATTCTATTAATTTGGGTTTGATCTAGAGTAAACTAGCGCGTATGATTCTATGCATAACTTGTCTTTATAGCATTGTCAAACGAGTTAATATGCATAGGTACTAAACTGTACTTCTTATCTATAAAAAGTTTTATGACTTTTGAACTAGTAGTTCTATCGACTTAATTGAGATTTTATTCGATTCAACGGAAGAAAAAAAAAATTGGAAACAATATCTCCCCACCACCCTTGAGCCGTCAGATCCAATTCAGTAACAGTTAGTTGAGTGTAAACAATAGAAAAATGAAAACGGAAGCAAGAAAAGTTGTAAAACTATATGTCCCATTACACAGGAAAAAAAAAGATAGAAGGTACCTATGAAAAACATAGCAACGACTATTAACTGATTTTTTATTTTCTATCTTATTATCTCTGAACTGAGGAGAGTGATTGAAGTTGTAGTTTCAAAAACAGTTGATATGCTCAAAATAAGGTATTAAATATTTCTAAAACTGTGAGTAATAAGTTGGTTTTGATTTCATTTGACTTGGTTTTATTTCATTCGATTAATCCTGAAAAAATCCATAGGATCTAAAACTTTATTTGATTGCACGAAAAAGAACTGTACTGTCCATAAAAACTTTTGTAACTTCTGATCTATCAGCTGTGTCGACTTGTCGACAGTTGTATCGATTCAGAATAAACAAATACATCGAAACAACATGTCTTTTGTCTAGATTAACAAATTGCAAGTCCACACTTTTGCCTCCCCCCCCCCCGAGTAAGTTTTAGATTGAGACTTCAGCTCACCTCAGGGGGAACGTGTTAACTTCAGATATTCATATTGGACCTAAATCACATTTTTAGAAGCAAATTTACAGCTTTTGCAGCATTTTTTTTACAGGTTTTCTTTAACTACTTTTGTATTCCTTACTCAGGTATGACTGTCATATTATAAAAATGTTGAATCAGTAACGATAGGTCTGTGAATTGATTTTGTTGTTGTTATACATGAGGCTTTTTCTCCAGTAAATGTCATACTTATCTAGTTTTGACGAATGCAGTTTATGATTTTCAAGCAAAATTTCAGTTTCTTGTTAACTTAAGGTCAATTTTAAGGTCACGGCAAATATTCTCCACTCCTATGTTTTTTTTTTAAAGATGTTAAGTATCTGAACATGTCTGATTTGCCAGACTGGCTCTTAAACTGGGAACTATAATAACTGAGCCAAATTCATGTAATACATAGCACTGTGTATTTCAAGAATTGTAAGTGTCTTAAGTGAAATACTTATTGGAATAAAAAATTTTAAAATTTGTGACTATTGTTTCAAATATAAGATATCTTCTAGGGAACAGCAAGGTTTTGTACCTCGAACAGTTTGCATTTTTCATTTTCTATGGCTGACAAGCTTTTATTTTAAAACTGTTTGTAATAAAAAAAAAATATTTGTTGCAGAGAAAATATTTGTGTACTTAAATGTTGTCTAAATCTGACTGTAATTTTCAAAGCTAAAAATTAAAATGCGTAAAGTGACGCCTAGATCTTTATCTTAGAGAAACTAAGTTACTTTTCCAAGTCAAGAAGTTTTTTCTCCAAGGAAATTAAAAAAGCCATTATTTAAGTGCCATCTTCTTAAAGAAAATTTTTTATTACTATATATAGCCTCTTGCTCAAAATACACTTAATTTGCCTAAATAATTAAAACAAATATTAAAATTTATAAGAAAAAAATCACTATTTATGCAGGAATTTTCAAACTAAATGAAACATACTAAAATCAACAAGTAATTCTTGGTTTTCGTTTACTATTATGTTCTAAAACAATATAAGACTGGGATAACTTTCCAAATATTAAAAAAATAAGATCTCAAACGCGTTTTAATTTTCATTCTCTCTTTTCTAAATTCAATAAGTCACAAACAATTTCGCAGGAGATGAAGTTCGAAAGATTTGTCCAACTCTGCTTTCGAGTTACTTAAAAGTTGAATCTTGTAGATTAAACGATCTGATCGATATTTGTTCTTATAAAAATCATTTATTCATATATGTAAAACTAGTGGACTGCGCCCCCTGCTCGCTAACGCTCGCCAACCCCCGAAAATTGCTACGCAATCTTATATGATTTGCTTCGCAAGCCAAGCTCGCTTCGCTCGCTACTAAATTAGGTACATTGCAAATGCACAAAATTCTAAGAATTCAAAACAATCATTCAAATCCATATAAAAACTTCTTTTTTTAAAAAAAAAAAAAATTCTATCTTTTTAGTAAATACTAAGTCATTAAAATAAATTTGAATTCAAATAAATGACATGTAATTCGTTAAACCTATTAGAAATGTGCTATAGTATAATTCGTGATATAAATCAAAAATCGTCAAATAAATTCGTGAAGAAAAGCGCTTTCGACAAAATCTTAAAATAGAGATCTATCGACAAAGACTACTCACTTCTGCCTAGCTTAATAGTATGAGATTGCCGCAGCTGATGCTCTCTGGTTATTTCAGTTTCCGTTTTTAAAAGCGTTATATGTTGAGTCACTTCAGCTAGATTTGGCATGTGACATTTTTAGCGGCATTCATTGGTCGATTCGCCGTGTAAGAGAAATAGTAACGTAAACAAAACAAATCAAACGTTGCCACTGGCGGAAAAGAAATATAGCCAAAATTTGGGAGCCACGTAAGAGAATTATATATATTAGATAATATAAAATGGCAATTATTTCAGTTTAAGTGTGACTTAACACAAAGTTCGTTAATTACATTTGAGCATTTTTCAGACTATGTTTGGATGAACTATGGGAATAGAAAAAAAAAACTTTAAAAATTATGAAAAAATGGATATTGAGAATGAGACTAATCAAGATCGACTGAACCAATTTAAATGACAGTTTCGACAATAATTATTAGAAAACATAAAACTAAGAATATTTATATAAATAAGAAGAAGAAAAAACATAATAATTAGAAAACCATTTCAATAGAAACGTGAAATGTTATTTGTTTATTTCTTTCATAAATAAAAGAGAATGAAATGAGAACACAAGAAAGTTGCCTCATAATTTTTGGTTTGAACAAAATAATAACAATAATAATAAATAGTTTTTTTTGGTCTAAAAAATTTTATCTCAATAAAAAGAAAAGGAAATGAATAAAATCAATAATTAATAAATAAACTTTCTGAGAACTCATCAAATCCTTCCTTTTCCTTCTTTTTTAAGTTAATATCGAAGCACTCTAAAAGAGACGATAGTTAATAATTTTTAACTACTCATTTAATATATATTTATGTATTTTTCAATGCATTCAACCTTTCATTTTTTTTATCATGCATTTTTATTATAAATATTATTAAAATGAATTTTTAAAAGGCTGTAAAGGTTTATTGCAATAAACAAAAATTTAAATATGAATATTTCTTTCGATAGTGTTAGATCAAGTCAAGTATTCGCACGGGAGAGTCCCGCCATCTATCGTAGATAATAGAAACAATATCTCTAATAGTTGAAGTGGCACCAAATGGTCGCCAAATCACTGGCAAATCGCCAACGCACTTAGCCGTAAGTTAAATCTTGGTAAGTGCTTTTTGTAAAAGATTAATGAATTCTTAGGCTAATGAGGGAGAGGTTAGTTCGGTTTATAGAAAAATGCAGCGCCGATCATTAATGAAATTTATTAAAAGAAAATCTTTTTTTCGTGCCTCGAATTTGGTTTCACCGCCAATGAAAAGATGATCTTTTGACTTCATCACAAATGAAAGCAAAATTAAGTATAGAACAAACTTTGGCTCCTAACTGTATATTTTGAATGAAAAATTAGTTGGCGTAATTCATTAATATACATTTAAAATCATCGTGGGGATTTGGGCAAACGATCGAAATTTAAGAAATCTTTCCTTAAATAATCTGTTGTATTTTTTCTTGTTATATTTTAATAAATCAGAACACTTTTTACTAGCTTAAACCTTAGCGATAAGTCTTTATTTAACAAGGTTATTGTGTTGAAAGATTGTATTAATTAGGTATAATATAGCTTGAGTCAACTATTTATAGAGTTCAAAATTTTGAACCTTATTCTGCAATTCAGAGCTTCTGAAAAGCTTCGCAGTCATAAATGCAGTCGCGAGGAGCATACATCGCCATCTACATTTGTAACGTGTCCCTAAAGCAAAAATGTTTTCCCATTTCGTCATAAAATTTCTATTTGCAAGGAATATTACGGATCATTGAAGTTAATAATTTTAAGCGATATTTTAGATTTTGTCATAACAGTTAATGTTAAGGAAGATTTAATTAATTAGCAAGGGATTTTAGAAAGAAAGCACTTTAATTGTTGGATTACTTTTCTCCGAAAGAAACTAGTCTGTTTCTATGTAAATTGAATTATTTTTTATGGTAATTTTTTCTGGAAATTAGTGTGACTGTTTAAGTTCATCAATTATGGTTCAATTAATTTTAAAAAAAAAATATGAAAAGAGATGAAGAGCTGTTGATGAAAAATAAAAAGCCAAAAAATATCTCTTTACAATAAACTTGGAATAATGAAAATATGTAGAAAAATGTACATGGAGTACAGCGTACAAAAAAAAAATTAAATAAACATTCGATAATTAGTTCCAGAATTATTAACTGCTAAACTTAAAGTACAGAATATCATGTAGGCCTCTCTACTGACAGCAACTTCAGAGTTGAAATTTGACGTGCTAAAAAAAGAACATTAACACAAATGTTTTTTTACTTTATTTTTCAAAATTTCAATCTGTTTGAAAGTTATTACAATTTTAAGTGCTTTTTTGAGCTTTTTTTTTATGACATTATTTTTTGTTTGACTTAAAAACTAGAAATTACGATGGGACAAAACTAGAAATTACGAAAACTAGAAATTACTATGTTGAAAAAGTACAAGAAGGAAGACGGAATCAAGAAAACACAGATTGTAATTTTGACCTGAACCGACCAATCTCTAATTCAGTACCCCCAGAGGTATAGATTTGTTATGGGAACATGGTGAACTTTGTACCCCGACAGATTTAACGTACAACAGTCACCATTTACTACACGCGGAGTCTTCGGTCAGAGGGGATCGAATTCAGGACCTGGGCATAACGCCCTACCAACCAAGCTATCCCGGCTTCTTGAACTGTTATGAATCACGTTAAGGGAATTATAACAGTTCAAAAAGTCAAAATTAAAAAAATATTTAACCTAGAATACTGATGGTGACAGTATTCTAGGTTAAATATTTTTTTCAAGAACCGATAATTATTTCTTAAAGCCAGTTAATCGCTCATTTCATGACGATTAACACATTGAAGGAATGATCATGCATAAAACTACAGCAAATTTTGTTGAATAGATTTTCATTGCTTTGGAGGAAAGTATCAATTTTTAAGAAAAATGAGAAGCAATTACGGGTTGGTGAACGAACCGAGCAAGAGATTAAGCCTCCTGGTAGAATGTAAAATGGTTGAAGAAGTAAATGATTAAGCAAACATACAAGAAACGAATGAAATAAAAATAAAAAATATGACCACCGAAGCCGACGTCTTCAGGGGGTACCGGCCTCGGTAGACATTAAAAACAAAACCATTTCTAATTGAGGGAGAAGCAAATGCTTAAAATATCTCCCTCAGTACCCCGATGGTTTTGTATAGAGGTCCAGGAAAAACAAGATACATTCAAAATAATTAACAAATTAAGAAAAGAAACTCAATCAAAATCATCAGAAAAATAAAAACTCACTAAGTCACAGGTCAAGCATCAACTTCAAAAGCAAGTAGAAGAAAAGAAAACACTAAAAACTGAAAAACCAACGCCCCCTATATTGATTGTTATTGTAATGAGGAGGGTTTTTCAAAATTTATTGATAATGATTATGGACAGGTTATTACCGGAAATTTGGAGATTGTGGGTGATCAAGATTTAATCAGCATTTTAAGTAAGGGTTCAAAATTTAGAACCAGAGTTAAAATGAAAAAAGAAGATTTTATTTTATCCATTAAAAAAGATCTAGATTTTTTTATTGCAAAAATTTCCAGAAAATATCATTGGCCCGTTGAAGGTTTTTCTGAGTGGAAAGCTAAAATTATTGAAAGGGTTAAATTTAATTTATTTAATACCAGTTTTAGTTCATTTCCTAAAGGTACTTATATTGATTATGATTTATCTAGAAAAATTAAAAATCTTAAGGATAAATTCATTGTTACTGTTGTAGATAAGGCTTCAAATAATTTCTGTATTATGTGTAAATATTTTTTTTAAAAATTGATTATTGGAGAATATATGCAAATAATACTTTTTTAAAATTAAAAGAAGATAAAAAAAGTCATTGAAAAAAGAATTATTGCATTTTGTAAAAAATTTAAATTTAAGTTAAATACGATTACATTTCCATATTTATTTCCAATTGTTAAATTTCATAAAAATTCGATAAAATTTAGGTTTATCGCATGTGGTACTAATAGTTATAATTCTGATATTAGTAAAAGGTTTTTTAGTTTTCTAAAAATTATTTTGCTTAAAATTAAAAAAGAGAAAAATATTGTTATTGATAGTAATGTTGAAGTTTTGGATTTTATTAATAATAATGATATTTCCAGCATTAACACTTTTGATTTTGAAAATTTGTATACAAGTATACCACATATTGAGATTTGTGAAGGTATTTATGACAGGTATTTATTTGATGAAAAAATTGATAGAACTGGTTAGATTTATGCAAGTTTAATCTTTTTGAGAATGTTCTTTTTAATGGTTTAGATTTTTATAAACAAATTATTGGAATTCCACAAGGTAATTCCTTTTCTGGGGCTTTTGCCAACATTTTTTTGCATTTTTTGAGGCTAAATTTCTTGAACATAAAGAACTTAATGCTTTACATACGATACATTGATGATTTGATTTTGTTTAATTGTGATGATTATAATTTTATTTATAGTATTTATCCTGGTGATTTGGTCCTGAAAAAAACTAATGAAAATTGTTTTAATATCGAATATTTAGATTTTAAAATTGATATTGTTAACAGTTTTATTAAAATTGCTGTGTTTGATAAAAGAAAAGCTTTTAAATTTAATGTTATTTTTTTCTGCAACTTTAAAACTAATTTGTGTAGTAAAATATTCAAAAATCTTGTTTTTTCACAATTAGTTAGGATCAAAAAAATTTGCAATAATGTTGAAAGTTTTCGGGAAGCTGTGGATAATTTTTTAAATAATTTGAGTAAAAATGATTTTCCTTTTAATTTTTGTAATGTTAATTTTTTAATTAAATGGTTTCGATGTTTTTATATATATTTTTTTTTAACAGGGCGCAATTCTAGTCTTAACTGAGCAGCCCCAGTTAAGCATTCTATTAATTTGTCTACGTATTTCTTTCTCCTGACCTTTTCCATTTCATTTTAAACTTCTTCTGCGCATTATAATAGGGGACGTTGGTTTTTCAGTTTTTAGTGTTTTCTTTTCTTCTACTTGCTTTTGAAGTTGATGCTTGACCTGTGACTTAGTGAGTTTTTATTTTTCTGATGATTTTGATTGAGTTTCTTTTCTTAATTTGTTAATTATTTTGAATGTATCTTGTTTTTCCTGGACCTCTATACAAAACCATCGGGGTACTGAGGGAGATATTTTAAGCATTTGCTTCTCCCTCAATTAGAAATGGTTTTGTTTTTAATGGCTACCGAGGCCGGTACCCCCTGAAGACGTCGGCTTCGGTGGTCATATTTTTATTTTTATTTCATTCATTTCTTGTATTGATACTTTTTTCTGAAATTTCTGCTGCTTCATAGCGCGTTTTTTTCAAAGAAGTTTTATCCTTTTCGAATTTAATTATTTGTGTTTTCTTTCAGTATTAAGCAAAAATACTTATAAATACGTATAATCCAGAGCAGCTAGTTTTTCGGAAAAGACGAAATACTGGTAATAAGATCTTTTCCCTTATAACTCATTTTTGGAAAGAGTAATATCCATAACTATCACTATTTATTAACAGACATATATATATATATATATATATATATATATATATATATATATATATATATATATATATATATATATATATATATATATATATATATATATATATATATATATATATATATATATATATATATATATATATATATATATATATATATATATATAAGAATATAGATATAAAATATATATATATAAGAATATAGATATATAATATATATATATAAGAAGAGAATGGAATGATAACACATAGCCAATCACAGAAGACTTCTGGTTAGTAACGCACAAAACAACCAATCAAAATTGCGCATGTGTGTGTAAAGGTAATAATTTTTAATAATGCTGTCGGCAGAAATGTTACAACTAAACTTACCAGCTAAATCTTATTGCAATTTTTATTTTGTATTGAATGTCTGAAATGTATTGAACAGAGTTTATTTTAAAACACTTATATCTTTTATAAAAAATGGATCGCCGTGAATATCTTAGGAGATATCAACAGCGACATAGGGCTGAATATAATTAAGCAGTACAAAATTACCAGGAAAATAATCGCAGTACTATCAATACGCGACAGCGAAATGCGCGGCGTAGAAACGTTGAAGAGCCAAGACGTTTAAATGAAAACGAATAAGATGGAAAAGAAATTGATGAAAAAATTTTGTATATAAGGTGGTTTTGTAAATAATTTTTAATTTTATCATTGTTTTTTCTTACTTTTAATTATTTTTTACTTACTTTCAAAAAATCGTGCAGCCAGAGTTGGTAAAAATATACTTGAGGGTGCCCCTAGCGAAATTGGCGACTTATGTCCGGCGCCATCCAAACATAATAATAATATTTCATGTATAAACATATAAACATAATTTCAATAAAACATTGGAAAATTTCAACAAAACATCGGCCAAAACTTTATAAAATTGCAATGAACCCAATGTAAGAAAAATTAATAAACCCAAACAAAATGCATTTTGAATCGAAACAAAAATTAATGGAGTAAGCACAGAAAGAAAAAGAAAAAAACAACGCACTTCTTCGTTAAGCTTGAATATCCTCAGATTTAGGTGCACTGAATTCTCTAATAGCAGCTAGATACTGTCTAAATTTATCATGAATAGAATCTGTGCACCTCCATCGCCACATAAATTCGGCGAAATACGAATCGAAAATCGCGTCTGTGGTACCGGACTGGCGATAACATTTTTTTCTGAAGTCCTTTTTTATGACTGCCCACATACCTTCGATCTTATTGACCTAAAGCAAAAGTAACCTTAAAAGTCGGTATCCAACGTAGAACTAACGAACCTCTGAAATTACATATACCGTTGAACATTTAAAAATAACGCTAAAATCTAAACCAATCACGATTGGGTTTCAACATCAGCTATGCGAAGATAGCCCCCGAAAATGAGGAAAATCAAAAATTCAAACTGCATTCGTTTGACCATTTTTTGACCACAAATGACCACCTTTTAAATTTTTTTGACCACCCTTATTTTGGACATAATCCTGAAAATTAAATTCGGGGGCTAACTTCGCATTTTCACGCCATATGAATAAAAATCAAATTTTTATATTGTATTCGTTTGACCACAAATGACCACCCTTTACCTTTTTTGACCACCCTTACTTTGGACATAATCCTAAAAATTAAATTCGGGGGCTAACTTCGCATTTTTTCAAGAAATAAATAAAAGTCCAATTTTTCTATTGTGTTCGTTTGACCACTTTTTGACCACAAATGACCACCCTTTAATTTTCTTTCACCACCCTTGTTTTGGACATAATCCTAAAAATTAAATTCGGGGGCTAACTCCGCATTTTTTCGAAAAATAAATAAAATTCCAATTTTTATATTGTATTCGTTTGACCACAAATGACCACCCTTCAATTTTTTTTACCACCCTTATGAGCATGCACAAACTTGGTAGATATCTAAGCTATATTTTTAAATTTCATTTAATAAAATATAAATATCATATTTTCTATTAGTTATTTAGTTTAACAAAGGTGTACAACACAAACTGACTTCTCACAACTGTAAAACTTCATCAACACCATAAATATCAATATTAAGCGAGCACAAACACGTTAGTATATGAAACTACTGTTTGTAGCTATATTTGTGTTTCAGAGTCAGTAGCTATGCCAGCGCCATCAATACAGTTTATCGTGGCAAAATTTGCAAGCACAAGAAATTCGTACTTTTTTTTAAATATCTTGTTAACAATGAAGAAATGAATCTTTAAAAAATGAACAGATGGAAGTATATGTAATATCAAAACAAAATTTAATAACAGAATATTTTAATTTTTCTTTTTTTTTTTGGGGGGGGGGGCAGTTTGTTAGAGGGTTTTCACCCCATTTTATATTGTTCTGCCGGCGCCCTTGTCTCCGGCTAATGTCCTATAGTAATTTGTTAAATAATATTGCTTCCTCGCTTTATATAAGTTTATATTATTGTTTTTATTAAAATTGCTTTATATAAGTTTATAATGCTGATAACAAGGATCTGTGACATATTACAATCCTATCATATTCTCTCTATGTTATGTTGGTGCAGAAAAATTGCCAGCTAATCTCCAGGAAAACGATTTTAATTTTGTTCGCGAATTTAATTTGTTGTTTGTTGAGCGGTAGCGAACAGGGGGCGGAGCCCTCTAGTATATATATATATATATATATATATATATTGAGTACTTTACAGTGAACATACATGTCTTAGCTGTTAATAAGTAAAGGCAGTTATGTGGCGTAACTACCACTATAAATATTGAATACCAATTCTCTAGTATATAAGACATGTTAACTTGATTCACTAGTATATAAGACATGTTAACATGTTAACCCTACCAGATCATTACGTAGAATATCTTACAAAGATATATAATGCATGTTTATCGCAAAACTACTTTCCATCTGTGTGGAAAACTGCCAACATCATTCTCTTTCCAAAGCCAAACAAAGACTTACTATCTCCTACCAGCTATAGACCTATAAGTTTGCTATGCACTCTTGGGAAAATACTGGAAAGAATAGTATACACAAGACTCAAACCATTTCTCGGTTGTTTGCCAGACGAGCAGTACGGGTTCAGGGCGAAACTCGATACTACAAAGCAACTGCTAAGGATTGTAGATTATATTGGCAGGGGACTGCACTTAAAGCAGACATCAGCTTTATTAATGCTTGACATCAGCAAAGCGTTTGACAGAGTATGGCACAAGGGAATTATATACAAACTTATAGAACTGGCATTCCCTGCAGGACTAGTGAAATTTGTACACAGCTACCTGACTGAAAGGAACTTTCAAATCAAAATGAGAAATGTATGCTCAACTCTAAGGAGTATAAAAGCAGGAGTACCGCAAGGTAGCATCCTCGGACCAATCCTATATATCCTTTTTACACACGACTTTCCAATAGATAGGGGCGATTGGAATAGCTTAACTGCATTTTATGCTGATGACACTGGGGTCATAGTAAGATCTAGAGATCCAAACTTGGCTATAGAAAAACTGCAGGATAAGATTTATGACTACGAAGAGTGGTGCTTAGACTGGAGATTTGAAGTAAATGCTCAAAAGTCCCAACTGTTGGTTATCCAAAAGACAAGGAAATCAATCAGAGAGCATAACGAACTGGTACTATTTAACCAAGTGATACCAAGAGTTAAAAAGGCAACTTATTTAGGTCTAGTTATTAACAGCAGACTGACCTGGTCGGACCATGTTAAAAATGTTAAGAACAAGGCAAACGCTGCAACTATAAAACTGCAAAGCTTGATGTACAGTGGGAAGATGAGCCTGAAACTTAAGAGGTTACTGTACACCTCCATGATAAGACCGATCATGACCTATGCCTCGTCAGCATGGTGTAATGTTTCAGGGAGTGAGCTTGGGAAACTCACAGCCACGCAGAACAAGATCCTGCGAAAACTAACAGGCGCAGAGTGGTACGAGAGGAATGTTGACATTCACTCAGACTTAGAGTTAGATAGTTTCGAACATCACTTTACCAAACTCAATCGAAACTTTTTCAAGAAAGCGTTGACGTGTACTGCAGCAAATTTCGACTCAGTTTTTGAGTTCGAAAACTTAGCTGAAGACGCCTCCCTGAGGCCAGTGGCTCACTTTTTTACAAGTGATGCCATACTGACCATGTGAGTTTAACTCAATGGTAGCAAAATATAATGGCAAATAACCTTAAAATGGCACTATAATTTTATATAATGGCACTGAATATTGACAATTAACTCGGACATGACTAAATCACGGACAAATATAAAACAATATGAATCATACGACTCATAATGGACCATACCTCATAATTATAAATCGGACCATACCCTATAATGGGTCATTATAATCTTGACTTTTGCTTTATTGGCGAGCAATCTAACAGACTTCTAATCAGGAGTCAATAATAATCTCCACTTTTTCTTTACAGGACTTTCTTATTTCTAATTGCATATTTATGTATTATCATGTATATTTCTACTTTATTTTATTTTACTATGTTAATATTTACTAATATCTCATGATTTTACTATTAAATCATCTTTATGATTATACCTGAGCAATGGCTCATACTAATTTTCTAATTTCAATTCTAGGAACAAAGACCTCAAGGTTACACCAGAAGGATCTGCAACACATGATGAAGAGGTAAAGGGCCCTATGGCCTCAGGCACCTCGGCCAAACTACAGGATTAGGATTAGGACTTGATTTCATCTTGAGGTACCTTTTGATAGATGAAGGTTGAGATAGTCGATTTATAATTCCCCTCAGTTACGGATAGTTTACTTAGTATGAAGTAGAGGTTCAAATTAGAGGATTTTTAACATCATCACTTTTTATTTTAGGAAAATTAACTGCTATTATTTTTCGATATTGAAATATTATATCCTAAATATCATAAGGTTAGGTTGAATAACAAAGAATATAGTCAAAAAAAGAGCAGATACTATAAAAGACATCAATACCAAGGCAGAGCGTGATCGTAACCGTTGGTGTGCTGGCTGAAACATTACCACCGATGAACTAGATCAATCTGATTGTATATCTCAATTCGAAATTTCTGTTTCTCTCCGGTAGGGGGCGTTAGACTTTAAAATAGTAAACTGCTGCTTTCCTTTCTGCGCTTCCTACTGCTATCGAACAAGAAAAGAGAGTGAAAATGGAGAAAAACGCTTCTCCTTCCATGAATTCCCGGTAGATATAGCCATCGGCCATATTTTATTCATTTTTATTTTAATATCTTTCATTTTTAACATCATTTATTTGTTTTTATTTAACATTAATTTTAAAAATCCTTATTTTTATAATGAATCCTATTTAATGTAACTAGTAAGTAGTGTTGTGTAACTAGTAAGTAGTGGTGTCAGGCTTTTAGAGTCACATCTGGTGTCTGTTCTTTAGATTCTGAATTGATGAAACATTTTGTGTAACTAGTAAGTAGTGGTGTCAGGCTTTTAGATTCTCATCTGGTGTCAGTTCTTTAGATTCTGAATAGAAGAAACATTTTGTGTAACTAGTAAGCAGTGGTGTCAGGCTTTTAGATTCTCTTCTTCTTCTTCCTTATCCCCAAAATTAGCAGAGCTAAACAAAGTCCATGAATTTCATGACCCGGAGGAAGTCGGCCACCAAAAGTGGGTTATTTAGAATGTCCCTTTTGTCCAGTCCAAGACAGTCCAGGATATGTTGGGGAGAAGCCTGCATGCTTTGGCATCTGGGGCAGTTTGGGAAGATTTTAACTCTACCCTCGAAAGAAAGAGACTTAAGGTGGCCGCTGGTAAGCGCCTTCTGGTCCTTGCGGTTGCACCGAATGTTGAGTGTACCTCCTGGACGGGTGCTCTGGTACCAGTGATGTTTAAGGGGTACGAGCGAGGAAACATTGTCTTCTTTTTTCTTTTTCGATGCCAGTTCCATGATGGTGAGTGAATGTGGACTCATTAAAGTTTCTTCTGTCCCCTCCTTAGCCAGAGTGTCGGCGATATCATTGCCCAGAACCCCAACGTGAGAAGGGATCCATTGGAGGTGGACTTCACGCAATTGTGAGAGGATTTTAAGTTTGTGCAGGATTGAAGCTCCTGTTTTGTCTCTCACCTTCCTCCAATGCGATAAGTACTGTATGGAACTGATACTGTCCTATAATATCCAGATATTATTGTGATCCTGTAGTGTTAGAAGAGAATCCAGGGCAGTATCAATAGCAATGAGTTCACTTCTAAAAACTGAGCAGTAATCAGGATTCCTTTTGGTGATGTTGAGGGAGTAATTTATTGATTTAATGTAGACACCGCTGCAGATGATAATGTGTCCGTCTTGCTTCCGTCAGTGTACACCAGTATTGAGTGTTTGGGGATGGAATTTATAACCTCCAAAGCAAGTTGCTTAAGCAATACCGGGTGATCCAATTTCTTGTTAACTTGTGATGAAAGGTGTTGATGGAAATAAACACCAGGATGTCCTTCAGTTGGGTCAATAAATTGTTTATTAAGGCAATCCTCAACATTTCCAGCAAGAACGTTGTTAACTACGGCCTGGCTAAATGGGCTATTCTTCTTTAGTCTCTGGTTACTGCTCCACCCTTGTAGATAATCTGCTGTTCTGTTTTGGTGTCCAAGGCTAGAGAACTTATTAAAGTATTTAGTTAGGAGAAAATTTCTTCTGAGACCTAGAGACTGGAGGTCGGCCTCAAACAAGACAATGTCATTTGAGCAACTGTTTCTGAGTCCAGTAATAATGCGAGCAGCAGAAAGCTGGACTCGTTACAGCCGTTGTAGGTTTGAAGCAGATGCACAACTATAGACTGGTGCTCCGTATTCCAGGATTGGCCTGATGAGAGCAAGATTCTCATCTGGTGTCAGTTCCTCAGATTCTGAATTGAAGAAACATTTAGCCATTTGAGAAAAATTTACTGCACTTTGACCCTGGTGAACTGAAAGTATAGGTTAGAAGAAGATTTTTAAGTTATGAAAATCACTCAAATAAATATTTACATTTTATAAAAATAAGCAAATACACTGAATAACTTTTGATCGAATGATCCGACTCTCATGTATTAAGACTCAATCTTAACGGTTCAAAGGCGTAGCTTTTAATATTCAAATTATTTGAGTTAGTTAAGTGTGAATAGTTCCATATAGTTTGAATAATGCCAGTTATCGGAATTTAAGTATAAGACTTTTTAAAATTTGATATAACTCAGAAACTGTTTGACTAATTTCGTTCAAATTTAATATTTTTCAATTCCTACTATTAGTTCACGCTCTCCCTGTATATATTTATATATCTTGCTCAAATTTTCAATCATTTATAAAATACTTTTCATTCATCTACTCTAGCTCAAATACATTTTTTTTTTAAACTTGTAGTGGATGACACTTGATGTTAATACAGTTTTTTTCAAATATTAATTCATTAAATTTAATTAATTGATTTTTAGTTTTATAAAGGAGTTAAAAATTTCTCTTATATTAGATATTTGGCAAGATATAAAGTTAGGAATAAATACAGTCAGTGGCGAAACGTGCAGATCGCTGGAAAAAAATTTCTTTTTCAGATTCTTCAAACAAAAGTAATAGTCCAACACCATATATAGAAAGAAAAGTGGAAAACTGCTAGGAAATTCGCTTTCTATTTTGTCACTTAATATTGTGATTCTGTCATATGTATATACATATTTATATTAATTAATAAAAAATTATTATTATTTAATAAGAAATGACTAAAATAATATTTTTCTTTATTGACCTAAGTAGGAACTGACTTTAATTTTTTTTTTCATATTGCTTGCTTAATTCAACCCCTTAACTTCAAAGCCCGAAGTAAGTCGGGCCGATATATTATAGCCCGACATATTTGTTATTTTTTACGATACATTTGACATATTTGTATTTGTTATTTGTATATGTTATTCTTACTATTTGAGTATTTCGCTATATCTCGAGAACTTTTTAAGTGAATTTGAAAAAATTTCGCACACAATTCGTTTCTCCAAAGATGATTCCACGTAAAATATAATTTTAGTAAATATCTATTATTTTTTATTATTTTATTTAATATTGGCCGAAAAAAATTTTGAATTGCAAGGTATGCAAATTTTTGCATCATTTTAAAGAACATGATCTTACACGGCAAGATACAAAATGTGAGTAATATCGGTCGAATAGTTCCTGAGAAATCGAATTTTTAAATATCTGACTTTTTCGAAATTCCATTCCTCGCGAACTATTCAACCGAGTATGCTCAAATTTTAAATTTTGCCATGTAAAATTATATTTTTCAAAAGGATGCAAGAAAAAATTGTATACCTTACAATTCAAAATAATTTCGACCCATTTTAAATAAAATATTGAAAAATAATAAGTATTTTTAAAAAAAATTATTTTTTGCTTAAATTATCTTTGGATAAACGAATTTTATAATTGAGGGTAAAGTTTTTCATTCCCCTTAAAAAGTTTCGAGTTATACAGAAATACGCTTAAAGTAAATTAACATTAAGGGTTCCATGTTTTGTAGCGCTCACCTAACCAAACTATTCGAACCCTATTTCCCATATTGCAGCTACCCTCTATATTTTGAGGGTAAAAAATCCGAATCCGTTGTAAAATTAGTATATTTATTCAGCGACAGTACGTTTTTGTGTCTGTTTCGTAAGTTAAAATATCGTCTGCTCTAATTAATTAGCATATCTGAGGTCACCCCTTCTAGACATTAAGATTGAGTCCTAGAACGTGAAAATCAGCTCATTAGATCAAAAGCTCATTAGATTTTTTTTTTAGCGCACTGTACATACATTGATGCAAATCAGGCTGACTTTAAAAAATAAGTTCATAATTCGAATCAATTATCAAAAATACTTATCCATCCACTTGAGTAAATTGTTCGATTGATCGAATCTCAATCCCATCAATTGTAACCGCATTGATTCAAATTGGATTGTGATTTGAATCACTGATCAGTGATTCTTATCCAAATAACTTGAATGAACTGTTTCGAATTATTAGAATCCTTATCCTATTGATTCGAATTGCATTAACTCAAAGTAGCTCTTGATTCAAATTAGTAATCTAAATAACTTATACAGACCATTTGAGTCAACTGCTTTGATAGTTTCGAATCCCAATCCCATTGATTTAACTCAGTTTGTGATTCCCATTATGACCCAAATTCCTTACCAAAACTGATTCGATTGATTAAAATCCATTTTGTGTTCAATATTGTCTGCATTTATTAATTATCTTATTTGAGATCACCCCCCTCAAGCCAGTAAGATTGAGTCCTCGAACTTGAAAATCCGATCATTAGATCAAAAATTATTCAGAGTAATCAGTTTTTTTTTTTTTTTTTTGACGCACAGTGCATAAAACATAACCCAACCGTATGCCTATGGTTAGCGGTTTAAATCCCAATGATTTATT
This sequence comes from Parasteatoda tepidariorum, assembly GCF_982258835.1. Taxonomy (NCBI): domain Eukaryota; kingdom Metazoa; phylum Arthropoda; class Arachnida; order Araneae; family Theridiidae; genus Parasteatoda; species Parasteatoda tepidariorum. The sequence continues at coordinate 9,397,902 of NC_141760.1, read as the reverse complement.
TTATACGTAATGATTTTTTTATATTTAAAAGTCATGTATGAGCTTTCTAGCACCAAACGTTTTACGTTTTTTTCTCACCTTTTTTGAATTATAATTCCATTTACTGAACTCTGAACAATTCAGAAATGCAGTGCTGTATTTTACATTATAATATTAAACACTAGTTTTGGATTACTTGTTGTCAATTTATTTATTTATTTAGTCATTTTTGCGCATATTTTCTTGGTGATGGGTACAGTTTACGGAGCTGGTGGTACGAATTAAGCAACTGGTTACCTAAATCGTACCACTTGCAGACATTTAGACAATAATTAATTTTCAGTGTTTACTGGACAAATATTACTAACAATAAAAATATATATATATAAGTAGCTGGATAACTGTATTTTGCTAATATTTCAAATGTTATTGTGAGCAGTTTGCGACTGAAAAAAATTAAAATGTGAAAAGTGGTATGATTTTGGCAACCCTCCTCCATATTTATTCTGAGGAATTACTTTTATGTGTCTGATTTCATAATTTTATTATTATTTTCAATACAGCTCGAATTTTAAGGTTAATTTTTTCATAGAGTCTCTTAAAGGCTCTTAGTACGTGAAAACCTACTGATTAGAACAAAGGTTATTCAAGTGGATCTCTCTCCCTCTCTTTTTATATGCAGTACATAAAATCTTAATGACTGTTAGAAATATCTCAGAAAAAAATTATTGAATAACAATTTATTTAACTGTTCTTTCACCATATTCAACTAAAACAAATTAATTTTAAATTAATGTATTGAAATTTAAACGTTCATTTTTATCAGACATTTAATTTTAAAAGGTTTCGCAATTTAAGTTATACGTCACTAGTTTAAGCTTTAAGTATTAACCATATTCATTTAAAATAGTGACAAGACGAATTAATGAATTTATTACATGTTTTTAAAAAAAATCACCATTATATGAGTTAATCGTTTGTAACTCTAGATAGCAGCACCATACGGATTTAAAAAAGCGTTGAATAGGTTTTAGTTCTCCAAGGCATCTTTTTTCCGTATATATAAAAACAAAATCCATATTTTTCTCTATTATTAAAATAGTTTTCTTTCATTAAATAATTATTTATTTTTTTTGCAAAAGCGACGTTTTTATGAATAAAAAACTATTTTATAGTATAATTTTAAAATTACTTTTTTTTAAATATCGTTTTTAAGTAATATTTTATTTTCAAAGTTGTCCTGTCATCTTTATTCCAGTTTTAACTTCTAATATTATCCATAAGGTGATTCTATTTCTAAATAGTGATTCATCAAGTTTCTGTCATTTTCAAAAATAAATGAAGTCGTTAATCAAGAGAACTTTCTTTTAACCAACTTTCACTTTAAACCATTAAAGCTAAACCACGAAAGCTAACTTTAATTACAAATTAAAAACATGATTTTTACTCACAATTCGTCAGTTTAAAATAAAACCTTTCGAACCTTTTGTGAAATAAAATTTTCCGTAAAAAAGAAAACCTTTAACAATTTCAGCTGAAAATTTTATGTATTTTGTTTGATTTTTAAGTTAATCCTATGTGTTTTTCTAAAACGCTTAACATTTTTGTATTTTACTTTATAAGGCGAGAAATTTCAAGATAAATATTAGAAAAACTTTTCTAAAACGTGAAAACTTTCAGGTACATAACAATATTAAAAAATTTTACCAAAACTTAAAACCGCTTCTTCAGTGAGCCTTTTAATGTGGACACAGCTCGAAATGCCGTTGACAAAAATGGACACAGCTCAAAATTCGTGTTTGAGAAAATTGACATAGCTAAAAATGTTTATTTAATAAAATGGACGCAGCTTAAAAAGTGAGTTTGCAAAATTGGACACAGCTCAAAATTTGTGTTTGCAAAAATGGACACCCCACGAAATGCGTGTTTAAAAAAATGGACACTCCACGAAATGCGTGTTTTAAAAAAACGGACACTCCATGAAATGCGTGTTTTAGAAAATGGATGCTGCAAAAATGTGCCTTTTCAATGTTCAACTCAAATTTAACAAGAAAACATGAAGTATTCCGTACTACTTCTCGGACATCAGTATAAGGGTGGCTACCTATATTACAGTTATAAATTTTTGCCCGATGTTTTCGCGTTACGGACTCTAAATAATAATTGGAATTTTAAAAATCTCATTCCAACAACGTAAATTTTCTACCTGTATTATAAATTTATAGTACCCGTAGCAATCTTGTAAAAATAACTGTTATCTTTAAAAGTCATTAAGAAGAAAAGAAAAAAAAGAGACTAGTACTATAAAATGCACCAAATGATTTATGCAAGTGGACGATATCACAACACGACTTTATTTAAATTCATTAATTTATTCTTGAAAAAAAAAAGAACTAGACATTAGTTTATTCTTGAAAAAAGAACAAGACTGATATAAAAAAAAGTTTCAAAAAATGCTATTTAGAGTCTATCTCCATCTTCTTAAGTATTATTAAACATTCAATAGTCAACAACTGCTAATCATTTCAATATTTTTATTCTTTGTCTGATTTTACGTCATAATTAATAGCTAGTACAGATTAATTAATGTTTTTACTGTCAGCACATTCAACCAATAAGATTGGTACTTAGAACGCGAAAATCTGCTGATTTCACGGAACAAAAATTCATAATTTTTCTTTTTTTATCGTACAGAATATAAAATTATGCGTTACATCCAACCTATGACTTGAAATAGCAGCACGATATATAAAATAAATACCTTTCACTGTGTTAAAGATGGTTTATCACAGCTAAATTTTGGAATCTCACATTTTAGAATCGAAAATTTGGAATCACAATCAAACGGACTATTTACGTTTCGATATATTAATTAGTACAATGAAACTTAAGCGTCCATTTTTACTAGACATTTATTTTCAGAAGGTTTCGAAATTAAAGTTTTTAATCTCTAATTTTATCTTTAAATATTAACCATTTCCATAATTCACTTCACATAAAATCGCGAGTGTACAAGATAGTCTTTTGTTTGAAACTCTAAATGGCAGCACCATACAGTACTGAAACAGACGTATTTGCAGTTTTGGAGAACACTTCAAAATCTTTCATCGATACCGTTCGTATACAGACAAAAAAACAAACGATTTGGTGCGTATTAAAATGTTTTGAAAACAAAACTTTATTTTTCATACAAAATATTTTCCAGCACTGCATTGACAGTGTTTCTTATTGTAATTTTTTAATCAAAATAAACATGCCTGTGAAAAATGCATTTAGAAATTGAGAATTATTTCATTAGTGCATTTAAAGCAGAACAACCAAATCGGATTCATTAAAAATATTCACCAAGTTTCTAAAAATTGAGATCTGTATTTTATTATTCCTTACCATTTTAAATTTTTATTACTGTAGTTTATTTTCCTAGTAAAATTATTTAAGATATTTTTAATTCATTTTATTTTCTATATATATGTATAACCAAATCCATATTTTTCTCCATTATCCTAGTAGTGTTTTTTTTTCCATGTAAAACTGTTTCTTTTTTTTTCTTTTCTTGTAAAAAAATAATTCAGTTCAATTGTTTGTGCTGCCATCTTTTGTTTAGTTTCAACTTCAAACAATTTTCCCGTAATCACTATTTCTGAACAGTGATTCGTCAAAATTCTGTTTATCATTTTAAAAAATAAATTAAATTATTATTAAAGGAAAAAGAAAATGTCAAAAAACATAAGAGTGTTTCATCAAGAATATTCTGAATTTTTGCTAACATCGCATTTGCAAAAATTTTCAGTTTAAGACATATTTGAACTAAAATCTTAAATTCAAAAAAAATCCATTGTAGAAGAATATTTTAATAAAATTTTTCAATAAATATTTAAATTGTTGTGAAGAGACAAATGATTCTGGCTAACCCCCCCCCCCCCAAAAAAAAAAAAATAAAGCAAACGAAGAAGTAGCCAGGAATCATTGGAGATTTGTGAAAGAAAAAAAAATTAATCTATTGAAAAGGTTGCAATATGGAAATTATGGTCCTAACACCAAAAGTGCGATTGATAGTTTGACCCACTTAATTTTATTTTACTTTTAGCATATTTCTCCATATTTAAAAATAATTAAAATGGAAACATATTTGCATACAATGATAAATTATAATTCCATGATAAAAAATAGTTATTTTTGATAAGTGTTTTATTTATCATTTAATATATTAATTCTAATTATTATTATTTAAATTATTAAATTAATTATTTTTATTAATTAATCCCTTATTGATCAGAATTTTTTTAATAGTTTTGGTATGCAAATTTTTACATTATTTTGAATTATGTAAATTTTTAAAAAATCCATGTTTCGAACAAAATCAGAGGAATAGTTTTTGAGTAAAACAGATGTATTTTTTATTTTAAATTTTTTCTTCAGAATTATTTAATCAATTCTGTTCAATATTATCATCATCACCTGAAAAACGCTTACTTTTCGCATTCTTTAACAATTCTTAAAGCAATTACACAGCGTCTCGTTTACAATATATATTCATCATTAACATCTGTTATTAATTTTCATAAAATTTATTTAAATCCAAAAATCGGATCCGTTTCTGTTAGTTTTCTTATACTACCAAATAATCCTCATGGTTTTGGTACCCGGTCAAGCGACGTAGTCAACGTATGAACTGGTTGTGCACACCTTTTAACCACAATGTCACAGAAGTCTTATGTCAACCTAATTTTTTAGATTTTTACGTAAAAATGAAAATTTTTGTAAAACATACAATTTACAAATCGAAAAGTATTTCCATTATGAAAGGTCTGTATGAGTATTCCTTTTTAAATGTTTTACTTAACTAAGGTGGCCAGATTTCTAAATCATGATTTGTGGACAGATCAACGGGTTGTCCTCTAAAGATTTTTGATTGATTCGGGAGGGCAGCCATATATTTATGGAAAATATAAATTTATATTTATGAAAAAATTTTCTTTTTTTAAAAAAAAATTTATAACTAATATCAGATACAGAACTATCTTCATCAAACTGATGTCATTTCTAAGCAATTTTGATGTATCATATGATACCCTGCATTTGCTGAACACTCGCAAAATGAAGAAATTCGTGATTATTAGTTTATTTTTTGCTGACGTCATTTTTAGACGAGTGTGGAATTTCTATAAGTCAGTTTCAGCATGATACCTTTTTGCACTTCGATAGTATTCTTTGTAGGAAAAATTATCCCGTTTAATAAAACATAAGCTTTTTTTAAAAAAAAACTATTTTACTGCGTACAAAAAACGATGATATGTTTTTAGACAATTCGAGTAAATTTGAGAATGTATATATAAAGATTTGGGGACATTTTCTGTACTCAGAAAATTTGAAGAAGTCTGATCTTCTTAATTTATACCAAGATAACTAAACATTTGTCTAGCAGACAACCGACACCTGCCAATTTTGCAAATTTGAGATGTTTTTGAGCGCTCATAGATCTTTATAACTAGTAAAATGAGGCTATGGATAAACACGGCTGTACATTTGTTACTTTTCAAGATTTGCTGTAATCGTCGTCCAACAATCGAATGTTTAGTCATGACATGCAGAAATTAACTTGTTAGTTTAGTTATAACATGCATCTTTCCTATAATCGGCCACTAGGTGTATTTCTGCACTTCTGCATTTTATTACTGTCCTAAACTTTTTTTTTATTCTGCCCTTCTGAGAACCGCGTATGCAACCACTGCAACAAAGCTATTTGTGGCGAAAACACTTTTAACATCTGCCAAGATTGGAAACGATAATTTTTATCAGTTAATTAACGTTTTATTATACTTTCCTTAGGTCACGCTAATTTGCTTGAAATAAATACAGGAAATTTAAAAACATGCATGTTTTTAAATTCGTAGTATAGTAGACGAATGTAATAGTCGTCTTACGTTAGTAATAGATAAATATTGATTGATAATTTTAGTTATCTACGGTTAAATGTTCTTAATGAACATTTTATTTGAAATAAAAAATGATTTTTTTCACTCTCGAATGAATTATTTTTTATTGGAATCGAATTAGTTTGGGAAATATTTGAATTGGAAAGAAAAATCACACACGCAACAAGTTTTAAGGGACCAGATGGCGCGATTCTTGTTTTTAATTCCTAAAAAATAAATTTAAAACCATTTTTTTTTCTTCTTTATTTTCAAATTATCGATTTCAGTTATAAAAAGGAATCATAATTGTCGTTTTCAGCAAGATATCCCTATGACGAAATCTTTGGAACAACGCCAAATGACCTCGATGTTTCTCCTGAAATTCGATACTTTTCATATTGTCTGATGTAATAAAAGTCTTCTCATTAAGGATTTTTAAAAAAATGCAAAATGGAAACTACATTGACATTGCTACCATCACACATTTATGAATGGACGCTTTTTAGTTCTTGACAAAGGGGGTTACAAACTTACAACCTCAAAATGTACAGTTAAGAAATTTTATAAATTTTAGCAAATAATTTTCAATAAAACCAAGATTGTGTAAGTGGTTCCTTTCACACATGTTTATAGGTATAAAAGAAAGTAGAAATATTTTCTTATACTACGATGTGTTACGTAGTCGGCGTTCGTACTCAATAATGGTGTGAAATTAAAGACTACGTAATGATTTCAACTTATAATTACTAAATTAATAGAAAAGAGTAATTAATAATATCTACACAAAATTCTTATAAAATAAAATACATACTACGTTTTAAGCATATATTGAGAAATTAAGAAAAAGGTGAAAATTTACCATTTCTTTGAAAATACTAAGACCTTTCTAAAGATTATCAGAATATTCAGTGTTTCTTATTTTATTATTATTATGTCTACTTTATAGTAAAATATACCCCTATCACTATTCTTATTCACTCATTTTTTTCACTTTTTTTAGTGTCCTTTTTTTATTTTTTTATCTCCTTCTTTCTCTCAAGTACTCTTGAAATTCTTCATAATTGTTCTTAAAAATCCAACCTCTTTAGCAGACTCAATCACCTTCCATAGCCCAATCGCCATTTGTCATATTTAACTACCTTATGACTTGTGCCTTACATCTCAAAATTTTTTCAACCATTCTTAAATAAAGAAATAAATATTTACTAAAATTTATTTTTTACATGGAATTATCTTTGGATAAAAGAATTTTATAATTGGTGAGCAAAATCTTTTTTAATTCGTTTAAAAAGTTCTCGAATCATAGCGAAATACGCAAAAAGTAAAATTAACATTCAAGGGTCCAAACTTTGGAGCGCTCTCCTGACCAAACAATTGGGACCCTATTTGCGGCTACCCCTTTGGGTCAAGGTGGTCCTTTTTTTTTTTTTTTTTTTTTGCGCACTGTACAATGTGATGGTGAGCAGATGCTATAATTTCTTTTGAATCGTGCTACAGTTCACGGTACAGTTCCCAAATTAAATGCATCAATAAGTCACAAAATAGAAAGAGAAAAAAAAATAATAATCAGGTCATTTTAATACCCTTGCTAGAATAACCAAACAACTCAAACATGCAGAAATTTAAGTGACTTCCTTTTTGAGAATTTTAAACGAATAATGAAGAAATTGGAATTTTATACCACGTGTTCGCCATTCTCACAAATCAACGTGGATATTAACATTGACTTTAAAAGGGTAATAAATACATTCTCAAACAAAAGCCTATAATTCTTTCGAAAATGACGTCTTGCTCAATTATTTTTATTCTTTCATTTATTTAACTCTCAAATTGTGGTGCAAATGATGTGTCTAAGCTTGACTGGCTACTCCGTGGCATGCGTGCCAACGGCGAAATTTTAACAATGGCGCGTAAAGAATATTCAAAAATTTAAAACAAAAAAACGAATGATGTTTCAATTTAAAAATTTCTTAGGTTTGATGTTAAAAACGATAAAGTTTGCTATTTTGTTTTATATATTATATGGTTTTTAAAATCTCTTCTACACCCAGTCACTAAAAGAAAAGTCTTTTTTGTGGAAAAGTCACATTATCAACCTGTATGTAACATTTTTATAACCTTTTTACATTTTTTAATAAGCAGGAAAGGCACGTCTATTTTTTTTACTTTTGAGAATGGCGAAACCATAGTCTAAAGCAGTGGTTCCTGAACTTTTTGTCTCGTAGACCCTTTTGCCATGTTTTTCAATTTTGGGTAGACCCCCTGCTTACCAGACATTTAATTTTTGTAAATTCATCAACTTCAAATATATTTTTGATAGATGGTATAGTGCTGCCCACTGTGAAAGACAAATTTCTAACTGTAGTGTAGTGTAGTGTGAAAAACAAAACATGTTAATTTTTTACACTTATTAATTAAATTGAAACTAATTTAATTAATATGTAAATTTAATAAAATAATGCACTATAAAACCCGTACTCCGCTACTAATATTATAATTGCGGAAATAAGTTGGTATACAAAACCGTAGTAGTGTATGGCCGGTCTGTTTATTACGTTTTCACGTAAAAACTAAGCAACAAATCTTCGTGATCTTGCGCGCAGATAAAATTGGAGGTCTAGCTAGCTAAGGAATTGACACAGGCTAAACTACAATTTACCGCGTAAAAATGCTTTTTTGCTACAAAATAAAACCTTACACACAGAGAAAATAAAAACGTACTCAATCGGAGCTGCAGGCAACTGCTAGTTTACAATGACTCAGTTTCATATATCAAAAAATAATCCGAATAACTTAAATTCTAGACAAATTTTTACTTCATAGCTACTTTTATAAATTATGTAAAATGTAGATAAATATACATTTTTATATTATAAGGTAGTATAATGTAAGAAAAAAGGTACTATCAGTGTATGTTGATTATTCCATTCATGAAATGCCAAAATTGAAAGTCACGACCTGCTTAATTGAGATCCACTATTGTTGACGCCCATTTTCATTTCATGGACCACCAATTTTTATTTCACTTGACATGGACCCCTTGCAGGTTGTCGTCGACCCCTGAGGGTCGATATAGACCACTTTGGGAGTCACTGGAAAGAGTACTTTCTATTTTGAGGGTTTATTCAGGATTTCAATTCATTAAAAATCATGTCAACCCAGAAAACCAAGCATCATTTTTGGCTAACGGTAAGAAAGCTTCGCACACATTAAGAATCTTTTAAAAAAATAAAACTGAAAAAGACTAAAAGCGATTTTTTTTTCTTCTAATTTTGAGTTTTTTTTATTAAAGTTTTTAACTCATTAAACATTATTTTGAACCAGAAGTTTCGATAGGCGGGAAAGCAAATTCTGCACAATTAAATTTTTAAAAAAAAAAAATCTGGAAATATTTGATTGAATAGCTTTAGAATTATTTCTTAGTCTTTAGCTTTCATTAAAGTTTAATCCGTTATACATATCAGTTTAACCCAGGAAATCAGAGGCTCAAATTTTTACGAACGGTAAAGTTAAAAGAAAAAAAAATTTTGGAAAAGAAAATCTGAAAAGAAATGTTTAAATAGCTAATAGTTTTTCACCTTTTTTTTTATAGTTTTTACTTTGTTAAACATCATTTTAACTCGGGAATTATGTAACTGACGGGAAAGTAAGTTTTGCACACGTTTAAACCCTTAAAATAAATATCGGAAAACATTTGCTTGCATAACCTAAAAGTTAGAATGAATTATTGAAGAAAATATGAACACATAGAATTATATTTTAAAATTTATAAAAGCAACTTTTTACAATTTTTTCTTATTTTTGCTTTTTTATTTAAATTGTTTTATTCGTTAACATTATTTAAAACCAAAATTTCTGAAAGACAAGCAAGGAAGTTTTTCACACTTTTAAGAATCTCTTAAAAAAAATCTAAAAATATTTGTTTGGATGACTTATTGTATAAAGCAAGGATGGGTAAACTTTTTCGGTCGATGGCCAAAAATCGAGAAAAAAAATTTTTTGGTGGGCCGAATAAAACTTTCAAAATTTTAAAAAAAAGAAACGATATACAAGTTTTAATTTAAATATTTAGTGAGATGAATGAAATTGCGATTTCATTTTTAAAAGTTCCTTATATTAAGGTTCGAAATGAGATGTGCTTATTTTAAGGAACAAGGCTGAATGCTTTTCTGTTAGTCCACTTCTGAAATGATTTTTTCTAAGGTTCATAGTTGAAAACTCTTGTTCACACATATAAGATTAAGCAAACATAGCGCTGATTTTCTGGGCATGAAGTATTAAATTTTGGAAACTAGCTTTTGGTAATGATTTGAAAAACTTTGGCATATTTAGAAGCAACTGCTTCAGATGATTGTTAGATTGTCCGCTCGTTGGTTCTTAAAATGCGCAGTCTGCCAATTGTGAAGTACAATTTACGTACATTAGATTCCTCGAGAAAAACTAACGCTAGTTAGAACCAATCTAAGGCTATTCTATGACGAACTTCTGCTTTCAACATCTTACCAATTGAAGCTGTCTGTGCTAACTATTTCCATCAATTTATGTTTTGCTGAACAAAAATAGAGAAAGTAAAAAGGTCATCAGTACTTTGTTAAAGAAGGAAAAACAAAAATAATTTTAATTTTGCCACTGATCGGCAAATTAAAATTCTATCCGCGGGCCGGATGAAACTTTCCGGCGGGCCACAGTTGGCCCGCGGGCCGTAGTTTGCCCATCGCTAGTATAAAGTATCGATGGACTGTATTATTAGAATTTAAAAATAATTTAAAATTGATAAAAACAGCACTTTTCGTTACATTTTATTCGAAATACATTAGATTTTAAATCATTTACATGCTTATGTTTCATTAGAGTAAAATAAAAAGGACTCGCTCAGAATCTTCGGGAATCAATTTTGTTTTTTCTTTTAGCATCTGCTCAGAGTTTGCCGACAGACGATAACTCGATAACGTCTGTCAACAACAACTTCCCTTGTAACCTTTATCTCACATATACAAGCCTGAAGATTTTCAAGGGTTATTTTTATCTCAGATTTATGTAATCCAAATTACATATCTGTTGTGCAACAATGTAACGAGACGTTGAAGGATTCAAAATCAAAGACACGATCTTGTTTAAAAATGCAAGTCATTCCCATTCATTTAATTTCTCTTTGAAAAAAGGGTATTTTTGTCTCTAGATTTTTCGATCACATAAAATAAAAACAGAAACATTTTTTTTTTATTATATTGCGTACAATAATAAATATTTATATAATGTTACCGCTTCAGCTTGAAAGCCATTAATATGCACATTACTTAGCGAATCTGCTGAGTGACTAAACTGCAGATCCGTTAAAGGAGGGAATCAAATTTCTCGCCATTTACTTAGGTAATGTGCGCGTTAAGAGAATTTTCTGGTCTAGAAGTCCCATTTGAGTTTCATTTTTAACATTATTTTCTGTGGAGTAGAAGGCCGGGATAGCCTAGTAAGTTGGCACTAGACTCTCGTTCGCGAGTTCGAATCTAGCCGGAAAAAATAAAAAAATCTGAAAAATGTCAAAGATGTCATCATTCAGGAAAACCACGAAAACATCCCACGGTTAGACTGATGGCAAAGGGACTCTAATCCACGATCCATCTACCACTGAGGATATTTTACGTCAGCACTGTGATCCGTGCGAGTCAGGTGCGGAATTCATATCGACCAGCCATCGCTGGGATTCGAACCCGGTTTATCTCATTGAAAGGCGAACACTCTATCCACGGAGCCACCAAGACTCTTTCCAACAAATTGTCATTTGGCAAATCTTAGTATATACACCTGCACCTACCTTCTGCACTGAATACCTACTCGATTTTTTTGTAATTTCTGGACCAAAAACGATTTTAATTGTATTCAATCTTATTCAACGAATTAATTTTCTGATTGTATTGACTTGATTCCTTAGAAATTGAAAAGTAAATAAATGACATTATGTTAATTTCCTTAACTGTAATAATAATTGAAACCGCTTGATTCCACATACTATGTTTTTAAAGTGATTGATTCTTTCAACTTTTATGTGGATTGCTTGATTATAATTACTTGATTTTTAGATATTAATAATATTAATTTATAATATTAATATTATAAATAATATTAATTTGAGCAGACAGAAACGTTGCTATAGTTCCAACAAAAATCTTATTTTCCCTTTAATGAGTGCCTAGTAGGTAATCTGCAGATTATCGAGGAAATTTGAGAAGTGAAATAATTTTTGTTTTGCACTTTAACTGATTTCTGCACATTACCTAGACAATCTTCTTCTAGATAACTAAATAATAGCCCGGATTTTGATGACCTAAAAAATCTCAATTAATGCCCTTAAAAAGTGCAAAAAATGCCCTTAAAAAGTGCGAAAAATGCCCTTAAAAATGGAAAAATTGCGCTGAAAAGGCCTTATGACATGACTTTAAAGTAAAAATATTGAACTAAAACAATGTTTTACTCTTTAAAATTATTATGAGTCATTTCAAAAAATATAAAGCAATGCAATACTTGTTCAATAAAGTTTGAAAAATATGTTTATATCCTAAAATAACAAAAAAAAGGAAAATATATTGACTCCAAAACATTTTCATTTTGTATAAAAACTTTAATGAATATAACAACTTCCATCTCATAATATTGCTAAATATCAGAATTACATTGGATTATTAAATTTTCTTTGATATTTTGAAATGTAAACGAGCGTTTCTTGTGTGAAAGTAAATTTTTATACCTGGAAAAGCTTCTTTCAACGTCTACTGATGTTATTGGTGCGTACTTGAAAAAGATGGTCTCACTTACTGACAATTATTCTTCAATTTGAAAAGATGTTGCTTCACCTGTTAATATCCTAGACATTTTCTTCATTGTTTGGAAGTCAGTGTAATAATAAAAAATTTTAACAAAATAATAAAAATTGGAAAAAATTTTTAAAAAAAATTAAAAAAAAATCTTTAAAATACAAAATACGCCGAAAAATTTAAAGAAAAATGCCCTATAAATCTAAAAAAATACTCTAAAGGACAAAAAATGTCCAAAAATGCAAGAAATGCAAAAAAATGCAAAAGTCATCAAAATCCGGGCCTTAATAATAACTAATAGATAACTAAATAATTGATAGTTGGTTTTTAAATTTTTAATTCCAAAAAAAGAAAAAAAAATTTTGAAGAAAAATCACACTCACGTGAGTCCTTCTAGTGCAATAAAAAAGCTTGACCATGGACAAATGTCCCATCCGCATGGTATATTTCATTTATTTTTTAGCTCTTGATCTTCTGAGGAAGACATACCACGGGAGAAACTTAAAGTAACAAATTCCCTTTAACCTCCATTACTAATGTAAAAGAAAGAAAAAGTGAGTTCAGACAATCCTAGAGTAAATCATGAATTTTCAATAGCTGGAAAAAAAAAAAAAAATTCAAAATTTCAAAATGCAAGCTAATTATTGAACGAGAACTTTTCCGTTGCGTAGTTCTAAACTATCCTCTCATAATTTATTATTAAATTTCATATTTTAAAAATTTCCTTTAAATTAATATTTGAAACTTACTCTAGGTTGGCCTGAATTTATTTTCTCTGTACTTAAAGTTTTAAGTTAGTCATTAAGGTAAAATAGAATTTGCTAAGAGAAGTTTCTCCCGCGATATGGCGTCCTCTTCAAGGGACTTCCTGCTTAAATTAACGTCCAAGTGAATGAAAAAGTTTACATCAAAAGTTACTGGTTTTATTTCTGAATACTAAAAGTATATCACTTAAAAAAATCACCATTTCGTATTTAGTAAATTTATTTTCTTTGTATTTTTCATTTAATTTTTGAGTACAATATCACTGTAAAAGAGGGACCAACAGTGGTACTGGGCCCAAAAATTTCGCATGCATAAATTACAAAAAATTTAACTAAACATGAAAGAGAAAATTTAATAAATAAAAAGTACTTTTCTGAAATAATACAAAATTATAGAACGAATTATTGAAAAAAGAAAGAAAGAAAAAAAGCTTCGAAGTTCTTAACAAAATAACTTTTATGCGCTTGGCCTATAGTGATTTGATCTGTCGGTCCTCGGTTCCAGTCCTGAAAAATGTCAAAAACATGCAGAAATGTTTACGACATAGATTTCAGTCTTTTTGATGCATATCTTTGAGAAATTCTAATTAATGTTTTCTTTAAATTGGAAGTACTTGCCATTTATTTTAAATAGGGAAGAAATGTATTTGGTTTGAAATACAATATTTCACAAGATAGCACTTAGTCGCCAGTTCAAAAAATTGGGTCGCAAATGGCGAACTGGGAATTTCACTTTGGCCCAACTACTCATAAACTTGTCTAGCACCCCTTGAACAGCTGTTCCAAGGTAAGTTTTACCAGGAATCGGAATTTTTCCCTCAGAAAAATCCATTATTTTATATTTTAGTTGCTTTTATGAAAATATATAATTAAATACCAAAAAAATAGGTAACAGCAAAGTTTTAAAAAATATATTTTTTCTAATAACAATAAAAATATTAAAAGGACATCACATTATCATTTCCTATCGAAATTTACAGTTCGAAACAAAATAATAAAATTCAATAACAAGGAAATATGTTTTTTTGATAATTATTCTCAATGTTTACAATTCCTTTTCGTTGTCATTTAATTGAAAACCATTATTCAGCTTTTTTTTTTTTTTAAATTCATTTTCTGCTTATGCACGCATCAAAAATAAACATTTATAATCTTTATATTAAATATTACAAAAAAAATTAAATTTTCTTTTATTTTTTTAATATGTTGACATGCTAAAGAATTTTACCTATATAATTTACTTTATAAAGTAAGGGTTCCGCCAAAAGAAGGTCGATCATTTGAGATTCCATAGCCGCAAAAAAATAATAAGTAAATAAAAAAACGATTCACTACAAAATGAAGAAAATTGTGATCGCCTCGAGGTAATCACAGGTTACTCATTGGCAAAATGGTTGTAGTCTAATTTTTTTTGGAAACGAAACTTTATTGTGTTTTCATCATGGACATCTTTAATTATTAAACCTGAACTGCTCGGTGCACAATTTCGCAGACATATTTAAATGCAGCTCAGACACATTCTGTGTAAATTCTTTTGATAACAGAATAGACATTGAACAGCCAATCGAGATCAATATTAACATTTTCGGATGGGTTCTAACTTTTAGGACCGTGTCAATCAGTTTGGACCGTCTTTATTTGTGATATTCACTTGAATTAGTATTGAAAACGATCCAGTTTGAACTGCAAGTTAGAATTTCTGATTCTTAATTAAAACAATAAAAATAAAAATATCGTTCAAATGATGAAATTCTCTTTTATTCACAACTCAAGAAGTATTTATGGGATCTCTCTGGTTCCATATCTCAAAAATAAACTCACCAACTTAATGCATATCAAAATTAAGAGTGAAAACAAAAAGAATTCTAAAAAAATTATCTAACATCAGCTGTCGCCATAGCAACGCATGCGCACTGTTTACTATTTGTAGTTGAAAAGTGAGACCCGTTTTGCCAATGGATAAAAAAAAAAATTAGAAGCCGCTGCCGTAGAATTCCTCAGCGACCACCATGTCGATGAGTATAATTTAGTATCGCCAACGCTCCCATACCCGAATTTTTTTTTAATTCTTAAAACGTGCCTTTTTGTTCTTTATTCTAGATTCATGCATTTCCTGTTCCTTCAACAAAAATAGTTTTTTTTTCTTTATTTATTTATTCAGCCAGACTCTCGCTTTCCAAGGTTGCACGAAGGTAGTAATTAAACTGACTGAAATATGGCTGTTGCCAAAGTAGAGAAAATATTTAAATTCTACTTCCTCCTCTATTGTCCAATATTTACCCACTATTTCCAGTAAACTCAAAATTCTTATATTAAATAAAAGATTAAAAAATTATATACTTTTTTATGAATGATAACTTATGAATGAGTCTCTGAAACCTTTGATAACGAAATCACAGACGCAATAGAAAGCAATTTTTCTTTTCTTTTCTGATACCTCTTAAACGCTAAGATGGATAAAAGATAATATCTAAGACATATAAATATTTTCTTCAAAAAATACTGTGTAAAGTTAATGGCGAAATATTTTGGAATTTCGACCGACAGTGTCTCTTCCTTATTTTCTTGAGTGAATAAATTGCTTTGATATTTAGAATATATGAAATATAAATATATAACTTTTATTGAATAATCAATTAACAAAAAGTTTTTAAAAATGCCATCTAAAACTCGCAACAAATATTCGTATTTCTGTCGTCATTTAAAGAAACTGATAAAAGAATAATAAATATTGTATCTTGCAACGATTTTCTCCTATAGCGGAACAAAAGTAAAACAATTCTTTATCTCGCATTTGATTTGTTAAGGGCATGTCAGCATAAGGTAAAAGACGTGCCATTTTTAGAGGTCCAATCAAATTCAATGCTCTTTCAACGTCATGTAGTTGTTTCTTTTTCAAGAACGAATGTTCTTATTTATCGGGACATGTCACCCAATATAGGATTCCAATATGACTACGAAGCTATAACCTTTTTTTTAATTATTCTGTGATATATATCGTAAAAGATAGTATGAATTACATTTCTGTCCGACGAATTTAAATTTTAAGAGCTTTAAAATTGTTTTGAAAGCATATTTGTAGAATTTGATAATGAAATAAAACGGAACTATATGAAGTCGTGGATGATTACTTAAATCCTATCTCACAATTGTCTTTTCTTAACTTGCAACGGAGTATAGCAATTAAAGAATGAATTCATTGATTTGCTAAGAGACGCGCACCACGTTTTAAACGAAAACTATTTAATTTATTAATTCATATTTTCTGCATTTTTGTCTTATGTTTACGAGTTCGCATATGACGTAGGGTGATCGACGTTTCTGATTGGTAAAAATTCTGTTTGTGTCGGTTGGAAAGCTGTTGAATCTTGTATTGTCATCCAGTATAAAGATTCAGATGAAATTTGAGCACCTTAACTGATAGGAAAGTGTGGCTACAAACAGATACGGAGCGAGTTAGATAAATTCAGTACATTAAAATAGCCTTCGCTTATTTCATATGATATTTCATTTAAAATTGAAGTTTATGTTTAAAAAAAAAAAGCATTATTGTTCCAGATTGTAATATCTCAATACAATAAATATTATTATAAGAATATCGAACATTTTCGAAGCTTTTTAGGAGTTCTAATTATTTAGATGGAAAGTAAGACGTGTAAGAAAGTTCGTTTTCGTAAAATTTCAAATTAATCCTTGGATATTATCATTTTTTTAAAAAATCTAGTTACATTCCAATAAATACATTAAATCTGATGTAATTGCGTTCAGTCGGAAGAGTTAAGAGCTGCATTATATTTCATTCGGGTCGAATAAGCCATACTAAATTCATTTTTTTTCTCGTGCTTGTTTAGTTTTTTCTGTGCTTTAATTTCTCCGAACTGAGCTGTGATTAATTTTTCTCGTTTTTTGTTCCTTCTGATATCTGAATTTTGAACAAGCTTATTTTTACAAATCGGAAGAAATTGGTTTATTATTGAAAATCATTTTATACTCAAGTGTTAAATTAATCATCTGTTAAATATGTAATGCAAAAGTAAAATAATTCAATGTATATATATTTTATTTATCATGCGTGTATGTGTCATGACTGGGGCTTTCAGGTGATGCAATGTCACGCAATTAATCATCTGATGCAGTATTGAGCAACGCGTGGCAATATTAACGGCGCACTTAATGAGAATGTTTTTGTTGTTGCAACGGAAATTCGACTTAAAATTCATAATGTTTTTTCAATTACTTCCTGCTTTCATTTTCGAAAATATACTGAAAATATTGATGTTTAAATGTATACACTTTAGACTTACATTATTTTTTTTGTTCGATAGAACTTTTTTCTTTAATTGACAATTTTTAAAAATAATTCTTCAAGTAAACAATACTCTTCTTTGTTAAATAAATAATCCGTAAACTGAAGAGGTAAGGTGTTACTTGATTAAAAAACTTCACTCGCTTCAAAAATATACTAATTGGATGTAACAGTCGACATGTTCCAAGAGCGCAAAAATCGACGCCCATTTTCCATTCGTCTGGAAAGTCTTGATAACGGTCGCCTATTTTTTAACGCTTGAAGTATGTCGACAGTCATTTCCCCTCGAATAAATTTCCCCTCGAAAATACACATTTTTGAAGCTAATGAACTTTTATTTGTTATTTTAACTGTCATCATTATATATAATTACATAATTTTTTTAAATTTTATTTTATAACCGACATTGAACAGCAGATCCATTTTTTGAGTTTTTGACTATCAATGTTCAACCATCCATAGCATTGTAATTTTGCACCAAACCCAGAAGACAAAGTAACTCCAGGAATAAGCCTTCCTGAGACAATGGAAGACTTTTTGATTGAACTAGCCCCCATTTACTTTAAATGGAGAAGAAAACCACGGAAATCTCCTTTGGTTAGCCAGAAGGCAAAGGGATTCTAGTCCATAATCCTTTTACAATTGGTATTTTAAGTCAACAGTCAACACTGTGGTAGACGCGAGCCGATAGCAGAATTCGTATCAACCATCCACCTTTGGTATTTAAACCTGAATCATCTCATTGGAAGGCGAGTGCTCAAGCCCCTAAGCCCCCTCAATTCACATAAAAATTTTCATATTTAATAAAATATGAACTTTTGAATCACATTTCATTACGAAAAGTAAAATAAATGACTCTTTTAAGATACTCAGAGAGCCTAAGTGATTGTTTTTTCTTAACCTAGATATTTTTCAAAAAAGAAAAAATCATTTTGTTAATAATTATTATAATTTTATCAAGAGCATTTTGTTAATATGTTGTTCATAATGAAATGAATGGATTTGAAATATAATCAAATGTACGAAAAGAAATCAAGAAAACAGACAATTTGACATAATAAGACGAAATAAAAGTAAATTAATTAAAAAAATAAACGATATGTAACGATAAACTTATGTTATTAGATCAATTTAAGAAGGTTCGGATTTTAATCTGTCTCGTACTTGAATGAAACCTTTTTTTTTTTAGTTTTAAATATGTCAATAGAAATGTTAAAATTGTATATCTGGCAACATTTAATCTCTTTCTAATTATTTGTATTACTTCCAACATTAACTCATAGTTTTGATTACGTCTAACATTTGACACTCGTCACTGACATATTTTCAAACTATACGTTACATATACAGGTTTCACAACGGTATCGACTGCGCTAGGTCCGGTCGTAAAGCTTTTACAGTTCAACGTTTAAGAAATCAAAACACAAAAATAAAAGGGAGATAATTTTTGCAGATCCCTAGAAAGATAACATGAGAAGCCAAAATTAAAGATACTACAAATATTTTATTAATTTCCCATCTTTTCTTGAAATAAATGTTCGTTTTGAAACCTTTTTAGCAATTTTTTCTTTCGATCTTATTTTTTTTTTGTATATTAATGGAAATTGAATCATACAGCATAATTCCTGTCCTTAGGTACGTTGGTAGGTACTTTATTTACATCGTACTAGAGCTACAGAATGGACTATTGGCGACGGTTTGGGAAACATCCCTGAAGATGATCCGAAGACATGCCATTGCAATTTTGATCCTCTGCAGAGGAGGAGGCTCCCCGCTTTGGTAGTCCGGCGACTTGCGCACGAAATCGAGCACTTTACGGTAGAATAGTTTAACGAGGACCGATACCGCGCACACTCGACCCCTACGCAAGCTGATCAAAGTAGTCACCCACCCCCCTACTGACCGCAGTCAGTGATGCTTGACTTCGGTGTTCTACTGGGAACCGTGTATTTACGATCAGTCCACTTCGGGACAATTCCTCTCCTGAAAGAAAAGTTAGATAGTGGCTACATTTCGAAAGTAGTTTCGTATAACTACATTTATTTTAATTAACTAATTTATAAAACAGCCATAGCTGTAATTATTATAAAACGAATGGAATGTTTCCATTATTAATCCATAATTTTTCTCGTAATAACTAAGTGTTGCATCAACTTTACTATCTCGACGATCAAAACAGCTATTCATTTCGCAACGATTCGTTGATTCAGTAAGTTTTAAAACCGCGAATGCGTATTTCAACAGAGATTCGAAAAAACATTTTAACCCTAACAAATTTTTCTTAAATAAGCAAAAAAAAAAAAAAAAAAAAAAGGGCTGTTATATGCGCTTTTCTTTTTTGTCTGGCATCCTTAAATTTTTGCTAGTAGAAGTAGTTATGCAATCACGATTTTCTCTTGTCAAAAACACGATAGGGAGAAAAAAAATACTGAAAACTAGTATTATAATGGAAAAATTCTTCTACTAGTTCCGCAATGGTTGCCATTTAGGCTCTTTTTTGAAGGCTCCGTCGTAATATGAAATGATGCTTTTTTGCGAATACTATGCTATTTTTATTTCTGCTGTGAGTTTGCAACTGTTACCCATGATTGTTAGGTCAAGTTTAGTCTTTCTAAAGACAGCATTGTCTACGCTTATTTTGAAAATGGCGCACGACGTCAGTAGGAAGAAAAGCCACAGTTACGTGAAAACGAAAAGCATTTGTAATATAATTTTTTAATATTTAAAAACTGTCTCTACTGTTGCATTACCGGGGCTCAAAATTTGCGAAAATTGAAAATGCGGCACTAATTTTGATGATTTTCATCTAGGTTGAAAAATGTCGCCATATTGGCGATTTTTAAAAAAAATTTAATCTAAAATATTTAAGCCCAATATAATATAAAATACTAATTACTAAATAATATAACAGTTAATATAAAATACTAAAGCCCAGATAATTCTTCACGGCAATATTATGTATATATAGTTAAAAATCATCGTATTGCTTCAAGTGTAAGTCACTTAAACTATGGTATTTTTATTTTCCTTGGCGACAAAGCTTCGAAAAACAGCGTTAATATATATTTTAACAATCGTTATAAAAAGATGAGGTTTCAATAATGTAGGTATAAGCGGTATAGAGTTAATGTGTACCTAAATAAACAAAACTTTTTATAAAGGTTCGTTGAATCAAATATTTGTTGAAAACCGCAGATACTTGACAAAAGGTGATCGCATTTTATTCAGACTGAGCAAAACTAAGTGATGTTTAGTTATTTTAGCCACATTTTTAATCAAATTGGAATTGATTATAATTCGTTTAAATTTGATGAAGTGTTAATTTTTTTTTCTTTTATTAGGTATTATTACTCAGTCAGCCGTGAGCGAATTGATTGTCTTAGATTGTCATCGATGGTATAACATCTTGAATGATCAAAGTAAAAACCGATAAATCGATAATGGATCTATATAGAGCCGTGCTAGTTCAGGGAATAGAGCGTTCGCCTTTCATTGAGGTGAACCGGGTTCAAATCACAGAGATGGCTGGTCGATACGAATTTCATACCCGGCTAGCACTGACCGCAGTGCTGACGTAAATTATCCTCGGTGGTAGACGGATTATGGGTAAGAGTCCCCTTGTCATTAGGCTAAAAGTGAGAGGTTTACATGCTTTTCCTCTCCATGTAACGCAAATGTGGGTTAGTTTCATCAAAAAGTCCTCTACGAAGGCAAATTTCTCCCAATACTTGATCCAGGAGTTCCCTTGTCTTCTGCATTGGGTTCAAAATTACAAGACTACAGAGTTGAGCATTAGTGGTCGTAAACCCAAAAATTGCGTCAGCTGTTCAATGGCGACTATAAAGATAAAATAAAGTGGCATATACTTCCATGCATTTTATTAGTTTTAAACAAATAAGGGGCTATTATCTTTTGTTTATATCTCAATAATAAAGCAATATTAGATTTAATTGTTTGGCTTGGTTGCCATAGTTATATTTTAAAACAATATCTAGCAGTTTTTTTAAATTTTGCACTGTGATTGATTAGTGATTACTGGAGTTGCGAAAGATAAAAATTAAAGGTATTAAATGACACAGTTCTTCATTTACAAGCATTATGTTAGATAACCTGAGAATACAACAGCTGCAATGCCTCAAAGAAAATATCAAATTGTATTTTTAACAAATGATAAACCCTACCGCACATTCTTCCCCTGTTACGTCTTATGATTACCAAAGTGATTGGAATCAATAGAATCACTTAGATGATTGGAATAAATAATTCGGAATCCAAATCACCTACTGAGGGATACTCAAGGATTCAAATCCGTAAATGATTCAATAATGAAATGGATAAAAAAATTTCATCAATAATAAAAAAATATAATTTTATTTTTATTTTCTTTATTCATTTCTTATTTTCATTTTCTTCGCAATTATCATTCGCAATTATCAGAGAAAATTTATCAAATTCATGTAATTTAACTCGTGTTTGATTTCCATGGAGTTTTCTAAGAAATTTTTTCCACGTGAATGATCGTTATTATTTTTTATAATTGTATTCACCATTGAAGGCCCTAAGAAAATTCAACGAGTCATTTAAAAAAAAAAAAAAAAAAATCCTCATTCTTGAGATTTTGTTGTTTCACGCAAATCTACACCCAATCACGGGGTGTGCGCAGAGAAAGGGGTAAAGGAGCTCCATTGATTTCAAAATGTTATTTAACGTATACATGATTTATCGCAAACGATTTTAATTTCACTCAGTGTCATTTTGTTGGTGCGGAAATGCTACTTGTATTGGTGTCATGAAAATTGGATCGATGAATAAAATTTAGTGTCAAAAAAATATTCCCAACTGATTTACCAATTATGAATGATTGACCAATTTTAAGTAAATTAAAAAATGTTTTTTTTTGTTTAAGATTGCATTTAATTTTATATCATGAAAATTAGTTAGCTTCAGAAGAGGTTTGTTTGAAATGCTTAGTTTTTTCTAAAATATATATTTTTTTTTAGCTTAACTATCAACTCTGGAAATAAACCATTGATAGCATAGTGCACTCTGACTGCAATAACAGTTTGTTGATCTTTTTCAGAGTTAGTCTAATGTGAGCTCTCTAAATTAAAATCTCACACAAATATTTTGAATATATTTTAATCTACTTATTTGTATTGCAAATATTTTTTGTTTTCATATTTTTTTGTGTTTTCTTATATGACCTTTTCTGCATTGGGTGCAGAGGTTTTCCCGGTCGCTAAAAGAGGTTTTTATGGTCTCTCCTAAAGGTTTTTCTTTAACACAGAGTCTATGGAAAAAATTCCGTACCTTCCAAAAGTGGTCGTTAATAGAGGAGGCCGCTGTATAGAGGTGGTCTTTCCTGGAGGTTTCACTGTATTAGTATTTCCTGTATTGCATTGTCACTGTATGAAATAAAATTTTATAACTGGTAAATCTTTGACTCGAGCAAAATATTTTATGAAGTGTAAAATATGATTTTCAAACATATTTCAACAATGAAGTTTTAGGATGTAAAAATTTAAATATTCGTTGTGTTAAGGGGAAAAAAAGTGAGAATGTTTTGTGGGAAATAATTTTTAACCCTTAAATATTTTTTTTTTATTAGCGTTGCATGAAGAGAAATAAAAAAATCGGTTATAAACGTTTTTTCCATTTTTTTAAAAAAAAATTAAGTGATTTTTTTCCCTCACTGTAAGTGGATCTTTTTTCCCCTCACTGTAAGTGGATCTTTTTTTGTTCAAACATCTTTGGTTAGTGGGGGGCCTCAAAATATTGTCATTAGTATTTACATGTTACTGTGTTTTTATGTACGTAAAATTTTAAATATTGTATATTAGAGTTTAAAAACAAATATTCAATTTATTCGTTTCAAAATATACATCTTTATTTAGATCCCGAAAAAGGAAAATTTTAACAATAGGGTTAAATTAAATTAGATTTTTTCCCTTTCAATTTTCCACGAAAATACTTTTTGCTGATAAGAAAATATTTCATTAATAAATCTGTCATTCGCTTTATTATTTTAAAAAGCATAAAGGCCGAGATAGTTTGATGGGTAGGGCGTTGGCCCATGTCCAAGATGTCCCCGCCTGCAGGTGAAGTAAAATGGCGACTGTTACATGTTAAATCTGTCGGGTCACAAAGTCCTCCATGTTCCCATTACAAATTAAACCTCTGGAGGTACTGAATTGGAGATTGATCGTTTTCTGTTTGAGGTCAAAATTATAATCTGTGGATAAATGAATGGATGTAGGAATGGGTGCGTCTTATAAATGGGTTGTGACGTGTGTGTGGCTGAAGACATATTCTTGGTCAATTGATGGCGCCACTGAAAAACAAGAAATGCATCCTCTGCCTTAAATACATTTGGTTTTACCAAGCAGGCTTGGTGGATTGGTAAGTGGTATTAGAAACAACAAAAAGCACAAAAGTATGACAAAATTTTAATTTCTTCGCTTTTCAGATCAACTTTGTGGGCTTAGGTAAATAAACTATTTAGGACCACAAAGTTTCTCCTTATCATTGAAATAAATATAATTTTTTTTTTCTCATCGGAATTTCATTCCTAAAGACGTATAATAATAATATTTTCCCATTAAAATTTTATCCCTCCAAAATTTACTACAGTTATAATGATTATTATTTATGTTTTTAAAGAATAATTTTATGTATACTACATTAGTGACCCATAGACGGGAGGGATTTTACGTTTAAAAAGAAGGGCACCGTTTATTAACTTAAAAAATTTTTAAATGTAATTTTGATTTTAAGAAAGTTGTTATTGTGCGGTGCCCCTAAATATGTGGAGACTAAAAAGAAGTTTTTAAATTTTTAATATTAAAAATCGAAAAATAATGACTTTTTTTAAGCATTATTTTCTTTTTCAAATATAACCTCTCCCATACATTTAAAGAACAATTAAAAGTTATCTCAGTATTTCGTGTTTTTCTAGTAGAGCATTTTACCAAGTTGCTATTGGAAACTGCAATACGTCATTCTAGTAAATACTTTGGGAATTAACGTTTCTCTTCATTTTCCCGGCTACGAGGTTCTTTAGTCGACGCCATTTTGAAAATGAAATCGAACGCAATGAAAATTGTGTTTCCGCCAGACGCGCTTTTATCTGTTTCGCAATATGTAAGTGATTTCAAAGGAAGCAGTCACGCAAAGCTTAAGTAACCCTTTTGCCAACCCCTACCTTGTCTGCGCCGACTTATACGATTTTTTTTTCCCTTTAAGAAGTCTAACGATTTTTTAATTTCTTCACTTCATTGATTTTATTCGATTCAAACCAGAATTGATGAGTTTTCTTATAATATGCCAAGATAGATGTAGTATCCATGTCTTATTTTTGTTTGCTGACCTAGATTTTATTTGATCCCTTTTAAGATCCTTAAGGTCATTTATAGTTTGAGCTTGCTCATATTTTTCTTGCCTTAAACTTTTGAAAATTAAAATTACACCAGTAAGCATTTTTGGGAGAAAAAAATCGAATGGAATTGTAAAACTACCGCTGCTATATCTCCTCTGATTCTGCTTGGGCTGTAACAAGGAACCTGTAATCTTCATGTTGAGAAAGATAACCGTCGAGAAGTGAAAATAACAAATCATTAGTTTATTTATGAAAGTAAGATGATGATGATTAAGAGCACATATTATCTTCTTTTGCAAATACCCACCCTTCTGACAGCTGCAGTTTGATAAACAGAATATACTTTTTCCTTATTTACTGCATTTAAAGAATTAAAGAGAAGAGGTCTCATCAAAATATTCGAATTATAGTTGAAATACAGCGAGGATAGGAAAAAAATAAATAAAAACACCCTTCACAACATAGCTCTAATGATCGGATTTTAACGTACTAAGGATAATTCTTAATGATTCGAAGGGTTGGCGTTGAATTAATCCTAATTAGTTAGTCCTTACGTTTAATCTTGCCATGACATAAGATACAAAAACACGTTTTCATTGCCCGAATTTCGTTTCTTGACTGTCTTCAAAACATGAAGAAATATGATTTTAACAATTAAACCAAAATTGTCAAAACTCTGGATACCTTTAAGTTATTTTCTTCTTCTGTGTATTTCGCTATATCTCGAGAAGTTTTTAAACGAATCGAAAATTATTTGCACACAATCTTAAAATTTGTCTAGTCTAAGTTAATCCCATGAAAAAAAATTACTTTGAATAAATATTTTTCATGTTTTATTATCTTATTTATTAACAGTTTAAAATTATTTTTAATTGTAAGTTAAACACATTTTTACATAAGTGTTGCAGAGAATTTTGCACACAATTATGGAACCATATGATATTTAGACAAATAAATAAATTTGGTTATATACTGAGATTAAATCTAACATAAAAATATTTTTATTAAAGAGATCTTTTTTTAAATAATTTGGGAGAACTACTTATCCACTTATAATCAACTAAATAAAATTAATATTGTTTTTATTGTATTTATTTTACATATGCTTCTAAAATATCTAATTACATCTTTTAAATACAGATTGCAGGCCTATTATCTTTACAAGAATGAAAAAAAAAGAAGAAAAAGTACAGTGCTAGATTGCGCTAGAATATGACAATTTGAAAAGTTATAGGTTTGGAATAATTTTCTACAATCTTCATATTGTTCTGGAGAGCGTTTTGGGGAGTGAAAAATGCAATGAATCCCTTGTCGGCAATAAGATTATGTGTATTGGTAACTTGTAAAGTATCTACCTGGAATTAATACTTAAGTACAGTTTGATGTAAAAATATAATGTTTGAAAAAAAATGACACTTATTACTTCGATGTTTTATTACTAGGTCAAAAAAAGGCAATTTGTTTTTGGAAGAAAAAAATACTAAAATTTAAAAAAAATATGTATATATATATATATATATATATATATATATATATATATATATATATATATATATATATATATATATATATATATATATATATATATATATATATATATATATATATATATATATACTTTTTTTTGGTAAATAGCTTTTGCCCTATACTGATATACTTGTTTAAATGTTTTCGAAAAAACTGTAGAACAAATAGTTTTGCAAAAATTATTCACTCACTTAGTGTTTTTTTTATTTTTATTTCAAGGTGCTTCATCATTTTCTGCATTATGTTTGTGAAGGAAAATTCATTTAAAAGGTTAATTACGTGTCCGTCATTTATGTGCACTTTTTTTACAAATAAATAAAAAAAAAACTTTTGAATTAACTTGCAGACGACTGGCATTTTCATTCTTAAAAATTAGGCAAATCTTTTGCAGTTTATTCAACCTAAACTGGATGTCAAGGTCAGCTACCGAACAAGGCGTTACAGCAACCTATTCAAATGAGTCAAGAAGCAAAAGCAGGAGGCAAAGAAAAAATATGTTAATTATAAGATTGGAAATAAACATATGTTGTGAAGTGTTTATTACCGATGGCCAAACTTCAAGGTCTCTTTGAAAGTGATTACTGTAAGTTTTGAAATCTGAATCACGTTGATTGTTGTTTATAAATGCTCAGAACAAAAAAACAACCTGGCTCCATGACAAGATGAATAAAAGCGGATATTAATGGGGGATGGTGAGCAACTGCGAACAGGGAGCTCTATCCCCTAATAACGTTATAAAATATTTAACTTTTTTTTTCCTCTTAAGAATCATTAGTTAAAAAGTGAGTATAATGGAGCTAGATCCAAATAGAATATACTTCGCTAAAAACGATGTCATAATTGCGATCAGAAGCTTGGTTGATAAAAAAGAACTGTTTTAGAATTTTAAAAAATTGCCGCAATAAACGTGAAGCGCAGAATAAAAATTTAAGGTAAATAAACTGATGAAAAAGAATTTTCAGCTTATAAAATTGTTTAATAATAATAATAATAATAAAAAATTCGTAAAAAGAAGTCTATAAGCTTGCAAAATGAAACCTGCTTTAATATAAATTTTATAAAATGTATGTATCGGTGGTTACCAACTGGCGAGAAGCCTTTTTCTTGTGGCAAGCGAACTAAAATATATAATTTGTCATTTTTTGCGGACAATTTTCGTAAAAACTCTATATGGGTTTAAAATGCTTTTCCTTCGTCAAAAAAAAAAACCTAATTTCTTCGTTTCTGTGAAATTTAACAACGGTGCAAAAAAATTTCTTTCTCAGGTTTCGCATCCAAGAAAATATTTATTCAAATACAAAAATAATCGTGTATGTTGCTCTTTTTCATTTTGTGAATATAATTTAGCATGTGCGCATTAGAAATTTTCTCGAAGAAATTCTCAGATTTAACTTTTTGAAACCACTCATTTTGGACGAAATTATTTGTAAATTTTGTGGCAGAATTTTTTAATATGCAATAAAATATTTTTAAAAATCTACTTCTTATTTTAATTTGTAATTCAATACTTTTCTTTTGTACAACTTGATAAAAATCTAACAGTAATATTTAATGCTCCTTCAAACATAATAGAGCCCTATATAAAATTTTGATGAAGTTGCAGCCCGCCATTTGACTGCTGTTTTTAATTGCAGCCCCCGGCTTCATGTGAGTTGGAAACCCCTGGTATATATTCATACATGAGGATGATCGGCACCCTGTTAACTCCGCTCACTAATTAATCCCCGTGGTTGCTTCTCATTCATAACACGTAGCTTTTTATTTTCTTCAAAGTTGATAAAAAAATTATCTTTTTATTTATAAAATATATAATTTTATGTATATGTAATTGTAACGAAATGTACGAGACCTATATTTGAAAGATAACCGACTGTACTTGAAAATAAAAAAAAAAATTTAAACTTAGGAATACAAAATGTGCGACACAAGAAGTAATAAATAAGAAATCATTTTACGTGTTAACAGTATATAACGATAACCTTATTTAATACAACAGTTCGAATTGGAAACAGTTTTTACCTCATTATAGGTTTTTTTATTTATAAAATTGAGATGTTAAGATTTTTATATGACAATATCTAATCTCTCTTTCTTATTTTTTTTAATTTATTCACATTTTGTTGCTACTTTTGACATCAAGTCAAGCGCGAATGAAGATGTCGAAGAAGATAGTCATTATTTAAAGCAAAAAAAAAAAAAAAAAAAAAAAAAAAAGGCACGAAAAAACAATTAAAATAGCAATAACTTAAAAAAAAAAACCTCCAGTTTAGTTTTTAAAACGAGAATCATCAAATTTCAATTATTTCTGTGGCCAACAGAGTGCTCAACCTAGTAATTTTTTTTTTACGTCTAGATTAACAGTCAATAATCATCGAATTTTTATTTATTTTTTATTCCGAGAACAATTTCCTAAACACATTCGTGATTTCCAGTTTCTAAGGCTTTTATAACGTGCGCTGCCTAACGAAATGTAACAAGGCGGACACCCAAAACAATGGCAGGAGTTGGCGAATTTTTAATCCAATAAAAATTAACCAAGTTTCAAAAAAAATCTTAATATTGGCTAGTTTTGGTATAAGTTTAATAGTCAATAATTATCGAAAGTTTATTTACTTTTTATTCCATTTTACTGCGAGTACAATTTTCTAAACACCTTCGTGATTTCCAAAGTTTCAAAAAAATGCTTAATATTGGCTAGTTTTAGATGATGGTCCCCTGTGGCTTTCTTTCAATTATTATATTTCTGCGCAATGATTTAAAGGACATTAACAATTATTGATCTACTTTTATTTTAAAAGCTCAGCAAATATGTTGTAGGAAGAAAGATAACTGTTAGAATTTTTTTAAAGATATTTTTAGGATTACTTATTTTTTATCAGAACTCAAGAATTTTTATCGAACATAAAGTTCATTGCGAATATTTTCAAGTACTTAGAGATAAATTTTGATGGAATCAAAGAGTTGTGAGAAAAAGCGTGATAAGTGCTATCTTACATTAGGAACTATCTCTGAATAGCAACTACATATCTCACATTTAAAAAAGACGTTTTAAATAATTTTGTAGTATAATTAAAATATTCACTTTTAAGTAACCATAAATATATAAATAATACACTATTAGAAATTATAGAGCATGCTGAACCTATGTTAGGAAAAAAATTCAAATTTGCTAGTCTTACTAATGGTGTGCTAAATTGAATCACATGATTGTACTTTATTAACAGGGTTAGCAAAATTTATTTTTTTCATATTAATATTTATTATTTAAAAACAGCTATTCTTTATAAAATGGTTAAAATTATTACAAACCAAACACAGAATAATAAAATCATACCTAGTTATTTTGTTCAAGCTCAACATCAAAGAATTTTAAATACAAGAAAGCAGTTAGATATCCAGCAAAAATAAGTTAGTTTAGATTAAAAAAAATTTGCTTTAAGTTACTCAGAACGACTCTTTATTATTTTAGATATTAACTAAGTTTAAAAAAGCACTTGTATTTAAATAAACATGAAAACAGACTAGGGGTAATATTCAATTAAATTTATTAGCAGCAAATTATTTTACATTTTTAATAGAAAATAATTTATTTTTTTGTCTATTTTGAAATGTAATAATTCCCCCTTTGGGGCCGTTCAAAAAGTACGTACACAAAAATGGAGAAATTTAAACCCCTCCCCCCCCTTCGTACATTACCGTACATAAGGTCTTACCTCCCCCCCCCCCCCTTAGAGTACGTACATTTTATTAGTCTACCCCCTTTTTCACAAAAATTAAAATAATTCTGTTTTAAATAAAATTAAATATTTATTTAAGGAGTGTGTAGGAAAAAGTCAAATTTAAATTTGGTGTATGCTTATAGTGTACGTACTTTGTATAATACCACCCCCCCTCCCCATCGTACAAAACCGTACAAAATAGCGAATCCCCTCCCCCCCCTTCGGGATGTACGTACTTTTTGAACGGCCCCTTTCACTATTTTTTTAAAAATACAATTGGTTCAATAATTTTTTTAATACCTTAGTTTAATTAAATTAAAGATTTAAAAAAAATAAAGTGACTTAAATCATGCCCGATAGCACTATATTATTCGTTTTATTTGTATGGAAAAAATGTCCAATTTAACATTGTATAACTTCTCTCATTAGTCCAATATTTCTACGAGTGTAAATGTTACCGTATAGGACCGAAATCTGGCAATTCCTAGGTTTTCATCACGAAGGTTTGGTTGAAGTACAAAATCGAATCATTTTGAGGCATGTATTGAACTTTCAACAAGCCACTTACGTAAATGCTAAGTTTTACAGGTAAAACCTAGAATTTTATAGACTTTGGTCTTTACCATACCGCATGAATTACTGATTGGCGTAAACAACTTAAATGAGAGGTATTAATAACAGGGTTCCCACTCAATTTCAGAAAAAGAATTCCCTGACTTTTCCAGGTAAATTTCAATGAAAATCCATACCATATTTTATCTATACTACGAAATTTTTCATTAGAAAATTTGGATTTTTTTTATTTGTTATGCCATATTAGATTTTTGTGTAAAATATATATCATTATATGAGGCAGGAAGCAATTCAGTATGTCTAAAATGTAAAATTTTTACAATAAATAATTGTAATAGATGTTAGAATTATTCAACTCGAATCTCAATAACTGAGTATTGTTATTGACAATTTTATGACTGGTTTTTTTCCAGGAATAATGAAGGAATTTTCCAGGTTTTTGTAAGAAAATTGCAACTTTCCCTGATTTTTGGAGTTGAAATAAAATTACTTGACTATTACAGGTTTTCCCTGACCTGTGGGAGCCCTGTATTAATAAACAACAGTGTTCGATGATCTTTCTCATTTAATCTTTCTAATCAGAATTACTCTTGGTTCATTCTCTCTAATCAAATAATTCTACGATTGAAAGAAATTTTCTTACTTGTAAATACGTTATTTTCGATTATCAAAAAGGAAAACAAACCATTGTATGTTAAAATTCTATTTAAAAAAAAAAAACTGCACAGAAAATGTTGTGGAATAAAGCTTTTTTCATAGCTGCATACATGAAAGAGAAAAAAAAATCCAGTGGATTTCAAGAAATATAAATTTCGTACTATTATGTAAAATCTAAAATATCTCAAGTGCAAGCAATTCTAAAATACGAAAACCAGCATGCACTGTTTTTGAATGCAGGATCAGTTGTTCAAACAGGAAAATAAAGGCAAAAAACTTATACGTTACTGAATAATTTATTTTTCTTTTAGTTTTTCTACAATTGTTTTTTTCTTTTTAAATTTATCTATTGGTATTGAATAACAGAATAAAGTTCCAAATAGTAGGTTTTTGTATAGTTAGAAGATAATAATAAAACGGGGTTGACAGACTAAGTCATTCACAGACTGAATTTAGTGTGAGCCAAGCTATTAACATATTTTATTCTTCCCCGTGCAGGGTTTCTTTGTCGAACATGTATTCTCCGAGTCCGGTTCCAACACGCTGCAAGTTGGTGATGTAGCCAGACAGTTCTTTGATGGCTTCTACTTGCTCCTTCAGGTATTCACTTTCAAGAAAATCGCACATCTGAAACACAAAATACATATTTAGTAGTGCTCAGAAACGCACAAGAGCTGGAAGAACATATACTGCACTAAAATGTAACACATAAACAGGGTTGGTCAAAATAAATAAGAAAAAAAAACTCATTTTTAATGATTTAAATTGAGTTTTATTTTTTAAATTTATAAACCAAAAGGCACCAGATAAATGTTTTAAAATTAGTTATTTCTGTTCAAGCCCAACATTCTAATCAATTTTAAAAGATCAGGAAGCAATTTGTCAATTAGACATGCAATAATAATGATTAAAAAAAAAAAAAAAAAAAAAAACATTAAGTTACTCAGGGTAGAACAGCATTGATACTAACTACATATTTAATAAGTTCTTAACTTCATCATAATGGGGGGGGGGGGGGAAAGGGAAGATCACTAGTTTGCCTCAGGTTTTATTAGCAGATGCATTCAATTCTATAGCTTAGTAATTATGAGTCCAGAAGATTGTGAAAAACTAGCCCTCATTTCCATCTAAGAAAATCTTGCACCATTTTGCATGAAAGCAAGGAATTGTAAATTGCAGAAGGATCATAGGTCATACTTTCATTTTTTTCCCGATAAATTTTAGAGTTGGGTATTAACTTCATTACTCTCCTTATTTGCATGAAGCAGCACAAATTTAATCAGTTTCAGAGACATTAGAATGTGTTTGATAGATAAGTATGCCATAATTAATTGACAGGACTCACTACTGATGCAATTTCAATGGTAACAAGAAAAAAAGGGTAGACTATAAAAATTTTGGTTGCTTATTTCAGGGTAAATTATGATCCTAATATGTCAGGGAAGTTATACATTTCCAAATCACTACACTACCTAATTTATTTTTAGGGCAGACTTTCCCCTCAGGATTGGAGTATCGAAAACATCCAGTTATCTGCTATGATTTATTTCCGAAGTCCAACTTCCAACTCATAAGTTATGTAATTTTTTTTTTTTTTTTTGAAATAGACATCACTTATTTAAAAATTGTAAGTACATATGGATACTTCTGAAACAGACGCTATATTCATAATTTGAATGGAGTGGAATATGAAGAGTAAAAAATACTTGGGCAACAGTTTTTAGAACAAACAGGAGGTTTTTGTAAAAAAGAATAGGTGAGATAGGGGGTGATGCAAGATAGGCATTACATTCTTAGTCAGGGTTGCCACTCAAATCTGGAAAAAAAATTCGTGTTTTCCCTGCACACATTAAGAGAAAAAGACAATTACTGGGCTCTTGTGTGAGCTATTGTTGGGCTAACTATATTTAGTAGTTTTAATTGCTGGAAAAACAGCTGAACATACTTAAATAATGCTACAGTAAATGAAATAGTTTGGAATAGCTGAAATATCATGGTTAAATGTCCCATAGATTACGCTTTGAGTGGTCACCATTTTTTAAAAGACAAAAATAAGAAACAAAATTCCCTGCACTTTCCCAGTTTGTAAAGAAAATATCAAAATTCCCTGCATTTCCCCTGTTATTTTAGGTGATTTTCAAATTCCCTATATTTTCCAGGTTTTCTCTGTTCTCCCTGTGGAGTGGCAACCCTGTTAGGTAGTTGACAGCGGTATTTGAATTTGCCACAAATGGCCAAGATTTCAGATCATTTCAGGCAGAATACATAGTATCTACTGTACGGTAATTTTGTTTCAGGTAAGTAAATATTAAATTTAAAAAAAAAAAAGGAAACAACTTTGTTTTCATTTCAACCAACTTATCAATCATGAATGAATATTTTCAAACAGAGAAAAGGAAAGTTTAAATTATGATCAAATATGAATAATAACGAAAGGATTAACAATTCCTGATTCATCTTACACTGAAACAGGCTTGACATGATTAAAACTAGATTTAATCACGTTTTAAATCACTTTTTTTTAAAAAATCATTTAAAACCAATTAATATTTTAAAAAATAAATCATTGAGTGGAAAATATTTTTTTTATAAAATATTACATATATATTTTTTGGGTTGTGATTTTTTCTTTTTCTAATGCCTGGTCTCATTGATAATAAAGTTTTTACCGTTAGAAATAATGAAAGGGCGACATATGTAAAATTATTATGCCTCAAACTAAATTGATAAGTATAAAAAAAAAGTGTGACGAAAAGTGAATAAGAATGGTTATGACACTTTTGTACTGAAATTTTCTATTAATAATGTGTAAAACAATTTGCTGGAAATAAACATACTTCAATTGTAGCCTTTTAATTTTATGTTTATCTAAATACTTTTTGCTCTTAGAGCTTGTTTAGAACAATGGCAGAATATCAATAAAGAAGAAACACTTGTTTTGCCCAGAATAACTTAGAATAATTTTTTTTTTTTTTTTTGCATTTATCTTTTGGATATCTAACCAACAAATTGCCTTCCTTTCTTTAAAATTATTCAGCTAATAAATTAATTTTGTGAAATATTTTAGCTAAAAAAAAGTATTTTTGCTATTTCATCTTTATTATATAATATTATGCAATATAAATACTTTTTGTTAATTCTATTTAAAAAAACATTAAGCTTTCCTAATAATTTTTTTTAAGAAGGATAAGATTAAAACTAGCAACTTCAAATTTGGTCATTTTTTAAAAAACAAACAAACCAATATGAATGTTTTTGTTTGAAAGTTAAATTTACTGAGGAGGAACAACAAACAGTTATATTAAAAAAATGGCAAGCTGTTTAAAATTACCTGTGCATCATTACGATTGGTTGCAATAGCATGGAGATCAAGCAAAGACTGGTTAACAGTTTTCTCCAACTCCAAAGCGGCTCTCATGGCATCAATACCACTTACCCAATCTTCCACAGCTGGTTTCTAGAAAAAATTCAACATTAAATTAGAATTCACCACTTCAATATGGTTACACTTTTGTAGTTAAATTTATATTTCAAGCAATTATATGTATGGCATTATATTGACATGGAAGCACTAAATTTACATTTGAAATATCCCTACCTTCTCAACATGCAAAAAGTATTTGTCTAAAGAAACATTTTTGAAGACTTTCCCATTCTTTCTCAGCTACAGAAACATTTCCTGAACAAAAATTATGTTGCTTTGCATAAGAAACAAAGTAATGGAATCCATTACATGCAAATAATTATTTATGCCATAATTTCAACAATGTTTCAGGTGACGAAATTCTGTAGGTATGCACAAACAAACTTCATTTCATGTTGCACTTAGTTGCCCCATTTCTTAAGTTTTCAAATTAGTCAACAAAGAGATTTAAGACTAAAATATTAAATAAAAGAAATAAACCCATACTTAAAATGAAAATATTGAAATATGTATTATGAAATATCTTGGAAATTGAAATCTAAAATACATGTATAAATCAACTCAAAAACTTTAGCAAAGCAAATTTTTGAATCTAATCATCACATATTTATAGGTATAAAGTAAATTGTATAATTAAGTAAAAAATCATTAATTAAATATCATAATCCAAAAATAAGTAATCTTGAAAAATATAATAATTCCATCATGAGATAGATGGATATTGAACACCAATAAATACCCACTAATGCATGTACGACATTTGCCCAATAATAAATATTAATTTTCAAATCTTTCTCAACTGAAAACTCTTAATGTTAGGTACCAAGTATCCCAGAAGCAGAAAGTGCCTAAAACTGTGACGTACGTCGCAGAACAAACGAAATCCTGCAGAACAATTTGTATCTTGAATAGAATTCTCTTTAGCTTTGACCACTTGCTGTTTCCCTGGAGTGATGTTGCTTTAAAAGAGGAACACTTATCAGTATTCTCCCTCTCCCATATCTTTGCCATTCTGAGGAGGAAATTAAAGAATAAGCTTTTGGCTATAACATTTTTATAAAATGGATGTATCAGTGTTTAGCAGACAGCAGGTGAAATCGATCACCTATTTTATCAAGAAAGCTTCTAAATCAAGCCGTAAAAGATTTAAATTCCGAGATTTCCAATTTCATAAAGTTTATGACTTTTTTATTTTCCATTCCCATTTCAGAAGCAATTTGTGAATCGTGGGGATCCACGATTGACAGAATTGTTTCTGAAAGACCAAATGCTTTTGATGGAGATGAAGAAGTTGTTGGAACAACAGCCAGCGAATGTTTGTGTTTGCAAATGGTGCACCATTTGGGCACTTGTCCCTTCGAAAGATTTTTAAGGCAGCCCTTATTTTAATGCTCGGACCTTCATATCATAGGTATTTTATTAATAATTCATCATCGTCGTCATTAACAAAATTTGTACTTCAAAAGTGATTGAAAAAGTAACAAATCTAGAATGTTTGCCTTGGTTTAAAAAATAATGTAGTGTATTTGTGTATGATCCTGTATTTTAATAAGTGAAAATATAGTATTTTAACTTAAAGTTGACTTTTTTTCGCAGTGAAATGCTTGCAGAACATTTGTATAAATTAATTAGTCCTGTTGCAGAACATTTGAAAATATTCTGCTTATGGGCCAAGTACCACATTGACCATGACTCTGGTCCTGCTCATAATGAAATTAGATTTTTATTTTACTTTATTTAACAACTCCCTCCCATGTTTAAAAATTTAAAGGGCCTTTAAAGTATTGACATATATTATATTGCTATCTACCATCTCTCCTTTTTAAAGATTAAAAAGGAATGCATGCACACATTTGCCCAATAATACATATTAATGTTCTAAGTTGAATCTTTCTCAACTGAAAACTCGTAATGTAAGGTAGAAAGTACCATTCTGACCACAACTTAGGTCCTGCTCATAACAAAATTATTTTTAATTTTGCATTATTTAAGAATCTCCTCCGATTGTTTAAACTTTAAAGGGCTCTTAAAGAATCAACACAGATTATTGCTATCTACCATTTCTCTTTTAAACGGATTAAAAATGAAATCACAGCTTAACTTATTCAGTTCATTTGTAAGATTTGATTATAGATAATATTAAATTACAAATTTTCATTTTATCTAAATTCAAAATTATTTTTAATAGCATAAAATCTGTACTCATTAAATTTGCATTAAGAAAAATGTGAAAAGGTTGTACAAACGTAACATTTATGACTAATAAATAACAGTTGAGCTTTGTCTAATAGATAAATATTGAGCTATGTCTAACATTTTGACACATTAGCTGACAACTCTTTCTGTTTTCTGGAAAATTTTATTCTCATATTTATAGTGGTAGCGAAACTGATGTTACTCCATTAAACATTTTGAATAATATTAATAATTATAAATGAGTTTGACCACCACTACATATAAATAATAACAAATATATAATAGCATAATCATCTTTACGATAGAAAATTTCAACCTGGTCAAAATACAACTATATTTTAGAAAAAGATTGTTTTTTGGTAATTGTTTTACTACCACTTGGAAAATTAATTCTCATACAGAGTGAAAGTTAGCAGGTAAGGAGATACTACAGCCAATACCCAAAATTTTATATTTAAAAAAAAATTTGAGTTGTTGCAAAATCTTTTTGTCCTAATTAGCAAGTACCAAATTAGCTAAGGGAAAAGAGCTTGTTCCATTAGTTTTTAAACGTTGACTTTATATTTGAAAACTTTTATCATTTATAGAATTATATTCATTTGAACATAAAATTTTTATGGTTTGTCAAAGACAAAACAGGCGGAAAGTATCTAAGAACAAAATCTGGAACTAAAGCAACACAATATAACTTCACAATGAAGATTTGCTTAACTGGTCAAAGTTTTAAAATAATTTTTTTCCTTGTTTAAATTTAAGTGATTAGAAAGAGAAAATATAGATGTAACTAGATTTAGGTACATTGAATGGATCAATGTGAGTTATGAAATAGAGATGCATTAACTTTCAGGAACAAAAAATAAGTAAAATATTTTGTGTAATGTTAATATTTTGTTCATCATCTAAATCTAAATATAAGCACAAGATTAAAACAGATACAATATGCAAAACATTAATTTTTTTTTATTTATCTCATATGTTAATTTATTCATACATACGTTTAATTTTTAAAAACATTTATTGAGCTACTTCTGTAATCTGAGATTAATTCATATTTTTTCTTTTCCATTACATTTGAGAGTGTTTTTTTTTTTTGAGGTCTACCTTGAAGAGTATAACTCATAGCTACCCTCAGGCAAACCTCTACATGTTTTTTTTTTTAAAATTTAATTTTTATACAATGCAAGTTTAAAATTCATTTGGCGCCCTGCCAATTATAGTTGGCACAACAGGCAATATAGAAATATCCCCAGCAGGCAACAATGAGTAAGCAAGAAGCAGGATGACTTGTAAAAAATAGACAAACATCCTAACCTACACATCATATTTAATTTGAAGACTGTAAAAGATTTTTCTTCTCAGTCATAGGCTGTGCATTCCTATTTTAAAAAATTTTTTTTTTCTGTCTTTAAATAAGGGTATATTTTAGAAATACAAAAAAAAAAAAGTGTAAATGGCTTTTTTAGTTTCTATCTGCCTTGTGCGACAAAATGTTTCAATTCTTAAAAAAGCTAAATAATTTTTTTTTAAAAGGAATAAAACCTCAATAAATAGTAAAATCTAGTTTAATAATCCTTTTAATTAGAAATAGTTTCTATACTCTCAATTTTTAGAATAATTAAAAAAAAAAAAAAAAAAAAAAAAAAAAATGCTTTACCGTTAGAGCTACGTTTTCTCCTACATAGAGTTAAAAGTGAATATTTTAATACTATTCGAATATGTATTTTAACATAGTTTTATCAGGAATAAAATATGAACCATAAAATACAAAGCTATAAAGCATCAGCATACAGAAAAACCAGTTTTGGAAAATGACGGGCATTCCTCCATCAGGTAATTAAATCTGTTTAACTTTAATTCCATAAAAAAAAAGAAAGAAAAAAAAGAACTTTAGTGAAGAGAGCTTGATTTCTTTGAAGCATGTAGTTGTCCTTTCTGTGTGATGACTCAAGAAAACCAGATATATATGGATATCTGCTACACTTCAGATTTTCAAATCCATGACTTTTCACGACTAATTCCAAGAATTTTTCATGACTTAACGAAGTTACTATTTCCTCCGACAAAAACACAACAATATATTTTAAAAAGTGCATTATAATGACATTAATTGAAATGATAGGTATAACCAAAACTGTTATACTCCGCCTCTTCATATTTATTTTAAATTTAAAAAAATAGAGTAAAGAAAGAGTTGAAGCAATAAAATAGCTGAAAAAAATACCAAAAGCTAATAATTTTCTTTTTTTCCTGCAGAATTACATTCTAAAGATATTTTTCTTGTTTATTGGAAAGGAAAGAAACATCCCTGATTTTTCTGTTCTCATTTCGGAATAAAAAGAAATCCACCAATGACTGGCTTCTAGAATTTTAAATTGATAAAAAAAAAAAAAAAAAAAACTCGCAGAAGTTTAAAAGATAATTTGCTTTAGAAATTATGTTTTTTCCTTCGTTTTTTGAAAGAACATAATTTTTCAAAAAATATTAAAAACATTTTATAATATAATCAAATATGACTGTGAGTGGGGATTTTGTTACAAATTCAGATATTCGGAACACCATGAAATTGGGGGGGGGGGGTAAATTTAATTTTAAAAATTAGGTTTTATGGTGACCTAAATCCATGATTTAAAAAAAAAAAAGAAGTTAAAATCATGTCATTTCATGACAAATTTTGCTCAATACTGAAATTCATGACTTTCCAGGTGCACAGATACCCTGAATATATTTATTATGCTTCACATTAATTTAGTGTTTGTAAAAATTTTACTTACCATTATTATGTGAGCAATAATAGTTTCAAGCATGATCAATCAAAACTTCAAATCAAAAAGAAGTGAGCTAATAAAATATTTTTTGTTGACAGTAAATACTAAATGGAATTACCTCAATTGGTGCCAAAACAATGCGACCACCCCTCATGTTCTGATATTTCATGAATTTCTCAGCATGTTCACGTTCTTCATCACTGCTCTTCTTGAAGAACTTGCAGAATCCAGGCAAGGCAACATCATCTCGATCAAAGTAATAACTCTACGAAAGTAAAAAGTTGCAGAATCACACACTTGTCACTACTTTAATAGTGCAAAAATAGGTATAAATAAAAACACGCATGAAAATGATTTATTTCAACTTTCGTTCTTAAAATTGATTACATCATACACAGCACGTAGACTCAGATGATATAATTACAGATACTTTTGAAACATCTCAAAAATTTTTGGATGGTGTTTCAATAAGCATAAGTATGTATAATAAATATCCAAAGGAAGAAATTATTAAATTTGTATTAAACGTGGAAAAGCGCACAAATAAAACTGTTTATTCCACATTATTTGGCTATATTCTCATTAAGATTAAACTTTAGAGTGATTTAAGATCAGCCTTACAACAAAGATGACAATTGGCAACATTTTAAATTTAAAAAAATACGTTGGTTTATGCAACAACAGTCAGATTATAAAAACTGCAAGATGGTCATTCAGAGATAGACTGTTCATGCTAACTGCGCAATAAATCCGACAATGGCGTCAGCCGGTACAACCAAATATTTATTAATCAATCGTTAACTTACAATTTTTACTATAAGATGTTACAAAAAATTTCGTTACTTAAGCTGATTATGCAAAAAATTATTTTTGTCTATTAACATCCAAAAATATTAGCATAAAGCACATAAAACATTAAATATCTGACTATATTGTGTTAATCAATATATGAAAATCAAGAATGTTTAATTTGAATCGAACAGGAATTGAAAATTGATTCAATGATAGCTTAGACAAATTAATCATTACTTTTTCCTCTAATTATCAATTTTACTCACCATTGAAAGATAGACGTAGCTGGCATAAAGTTCCATATTTATCTGTTTATTGATTGCAGCTTCACATTCTTCATGGAAATTTTGTCTAATCTGACTGTTTGCCATGTTTTAAGTTAGAATTAGTAACTTTTACTTAAAAAGTAAATAGGATTTAAAAGGAGAATTAAAGTGAAAGAGAGAGATGCCCGTTCAAACACTGTTGAAGCAAAGCACCATTAAAGTTTTTTATGACGTCAAACCGAAATGCACCCATATTTATAGTTGATGGCTGTTGAATTTAGTTTTATGCTTCCCTAAAACATCTGTTTCATTCATTTATTTAAAATTTTCTAATTACATTTCTTGGTTTTTAAGAGATGTAAATAAGTTAAAACATATAAATTTGAATTTATGTATTTTAACTATTTTCCAATTAAGGGCAAAATTTGAGTAATGTTAATGACGCATATTTGTAATCGTAATCCAACCAAAAGACAATGAAATAGCAATTGGTTTTTAGAAGCAGAATAAAATGCAATCAGAATAAAATTTTATTAACAGTATTTTAAAAATACAGCTGTGTCTTTTAAAGCCAATCAAGGTTTTTAAGTCTTTATTTTAATTTGAAAACCGATGTCCAAGTAACGGTGAATCCGAAGAACTGTTACTTTTCATCAAGTGGTTTTGGTTCATTATTTACAATAATTTCTGTAAAGTTTCGATTTCCATCATGAGTTATATTTTGTTTTTATTTCTATAATGATGCCTCATTTAAAGTCAATTGTTTTTTCTATTGAATTTAAATGTTCTCTCTGAATCTGTAATTTCATTTGGTTACTAAAACTTCAAATGAATTAATATTTTTATAATGGCTCATATATTAGGCCATTTGTTTACATGCCTATTAATTATTTTTAATGAGTGTACTGCTTTAACTCATTGGATTGTAACTGAAGATGGTCGAATACAAGCTCAGGTAATAAATTATGGTTGGGCTGATGTATTTTCTTTACGTTTTAATTTAAATGATCTTAGATAAAAGGTTTAGTTTATCACGCATGATTTTTGTTGTGAAAAAACGCTGTTGTTTTTATTAATGTATTCATGTTCTTCAAAAAAAAATGATCAGTTCTTTAATTCAATGTAAAATTGCATAATCAAAAGAATTGCTTCAACTAATACTTTTAAAGTCATATCTTGATTTCTGTTTTTTTGAATTTATATTTAAAAACATCTATGTACTCAATGTCATTAACATGAACGCTATATCAATAAAAGATGATTATAATGAGCTTAACAGTTAAGTTAGAGCACCAATTTTTTAGAGGACGTTATATCGCGGGAGAAATTATTCATAACAAATTCTTTTTAACCTATATAAGTAAGTTTAAATTACAGGTAAATGTAGAGTGAACCACGAAGTTTCAAATGCTGAAAATATTTCAATATATCAAAATGTAAATAAATTTGGCAGAATAATTTGGGATTATGCAGTAAGAAATTTATCTTTTTGGTTTACCCAAACTTACTTTTCACCAAAGTTTTAAAATACTGGTAGAGAGGAAACAGAATTTGCCATTGAAAGTTTCTCTTGTGGTAGAGCATCCTCTATAATGTTATTATATCCTGACTTGCTCTAAGCATTCACCAGCAATGCAATAAAATCCTAAACTCAGCAAAAAAATTGTGTTTTGAGAAAGTATTACCGTATAATTTTTTCTACCAAAATAAAAAGTATATATTCCCCTTATTCCAGAAAAAAAATTTAAAAAATAGGTAAAGGAAATTTTTCTGAACAAATCCTGTATTTTGTATTCGATTACAATATTTTCCATTAAGATACATCACATAACCAATTAGAATTACATTAAGTCTAGATAATGTAAGTAACAAGAAGGATTATGTAAGCAGGAGGCAAACTACCCTAAAATACAGGATCACACGAAAATTAAATTTCTTACAGTTTGTGTCAATAAAACACATTATGTGATAGCTGATGTGTATTTTCATCCAAATATATTTGTAGAAAATATGTTTTCTTGTGACAATAACATAATATTGCCTAGGGTTTATCCTTATATTACTGCTCTACTCTTAAGAAGTTATCAAAAGTTAATACTGACCTATTTCTTTTCTTCAAAGACTATAAAATATCTACATTTTTCATCCTCTCTTATGCCGTCCAATTGCAAAATAATGCTTGATTTGAATTTAAATTTTATAAAATAATTCAATTTATATGTATTTTGGTTTGGAGTTTTCTATCTTAAAACATCAATAATCAGAAGAAATTTGAAGGATTTACCTTTGACTAAGAATTTTAACTAATACTTTTAATAATTGGCTAATTTACTGGTTAAAAATTTGA
The DNA here is from genome assembly GCF_982258835.1 of Parasteatoda tepidariorum. Taxonomy (NCBI): domain Eukaryota; kingdom Metazoa; phylum Arthropoda; class Arachnida; order Araneae; family Theridiidae; genus Parasteatoda; species Parasteatoda tepidariorum. The sequence continues at coordinate 9,354,488 of NC_141760.1, read as the reverse complement.
AATCCTTAGCGCAGGCCTTGAACATCATTGTCTCAGTTATGTACAGAAATCATTTTTGATTCAAACTCGAGGTGACTATTTTCCTTATTAAATACAATGATATGTTATGAGCTATATTTTTCAATAGATATTATTTTAATAGTCATGTTAATAATTTTAATATTTCAATAGTTCAAGTCTGTAATTCCTGTTAGTATTTAGTAAAGTGTTGGAATAATGTGTAATTCTTTGTAAAAATTTACAACTGTGCACCCTTTTTATTTTGGCTTTTTTTTTAATGTTCTGAGTGAAAACAAGGAAAATGAGGTAAGCGAGAGATTTTCTAATTATAAGAAATTGAGATAAAAATAATAAGAAAAATGGAAGATTTTACAAAAAGTGAAATATTTAAGGTACGGTGCTTAATCCAAGAAGTACCCAATTCTACACTTTAACCCATTTTTGTTTTTCTGTTACTTTGAATTTTACTCAATAGATGATGAAGCTTTTAGATTAATCCTTTTGGACTTTTGCAAGAAGATTCAAAAGTAAAGTTTCCTTTCTGATTCATTTTTAACGGATTCATGTTCATTGATACCTGCTCAGATTTTAGAGAAAGAAATAAGGAGTTGGCACTCGCGTTTCTACATGAAGCATTTTCTTTCTACTGGTAGCCATCTTGCTTACACATAAACATTGCCTGCACCATTGTTTTGGAGAGTACATCAAAGATTCAAAGATTTAGTACATCATGGGAGGGTCCTGTATAGCTTTGAAATTTTAGTAAAGGGCTAAAATGAAAAGAAAATCCTAATTTTTTCCAAATTAAGTAAAATTATTTTTAAAAATATTAAAAATTAAGTATAATTTCTACTCTTTTTACTGCAATGTATTTATAAGTATTGTAAATAACAATTTGTTCCAAGTTAAAGCTGAGCAAGTTTTATATCTCTTCTATACTATCTATCTGCAATCTATACTCTTTAAAAATAGGTATAATAAGTTTTAGAGCAGAGGTATTTTGTTAAAAAATGAGTTTCAAATCGGGAAGAACATCTACAGCTGTTTTCTGTGGAGAAGCAATATGGCCAACAGCTTTTGCGCCAGGCTCATCGTCACTACAGCGGAGAATGGGGAGTGCCATCTCCTCTGTATTTTTTACCTCCATGGCTCAGAATTGGAATCAGAATTTGCAAAGTGAATCTGCTGCACTATTTTTATAATTTCATCTTTGTCTGTAACCTTAATACAATTAGACTGAGATTATTCGAAAAATTCAGCTTAATCTAACTTACATGTATCAAATTTTTCTAAATATAAGGTCCTTAATAAATGAAAACTTTAAAATCTTTAAATTTAAGTTGAATTTCATACAAAAAAACTTAAAAAATAGAATAAATCTTTATACCGTCAAGTCTGTAATCAAGATACAAGAAGAAAAATCTTTATGTTTACCTAGTTCTTTGCTGTGTTCTCTTTTTTCGAATTTTAAATTTTTATTAGAAATATGTTAAAAGATGTTTTACGTAGGTTTATCAACACTTTTTCTCTTTTTGTTTGTTTACTTTTTGAGAATAAAAAGAAAACAGATTATCTGCAAATGCTGTAATAACTTCTAGCACCTCTTGCCTTGCAGGAAATTAAATAAAATGAAAATACAGTAAATAATTCTGAATATTTTTTGTTGAAATTGTTTTTTTAGTGTTAAAAATGAATTTTGAAAATATTATAAAAAATAAAACAATACAAATTTGTTTACACTGATAACAGAAAAAAATTCTAAATGTAAACCAAAATGTAAAGTGTAAAACTTTGACAATTCAATTTATGCTTTTGATTGTAACAAGCATAATGTGTCTTTAACGCTGTTTTTCAAACCTTTGTCGCCAAGGAAAATAAAGCCAGAGTTAAAGATTCTTACACTTGAAGCAATGTGATTTTAAACTTTATAATCTTGCCATGAAGAATTATCTGAACTTAAAACTGAATCTTGCTATGAAGAATTATCTGAACTAATGACAAAGAACTTAAATATTTTAAAAGTTAGGTAGTAAACTTTTTTAAAAATTGCCAATTTGGCAACATTTTTCCACCTAGATGAAAGTTATCAAAATCACTGCTTTATTCTCAGTTTTTACAAGCTTTTATAAGCCCTAGTAATGCAGCATTAGAGTAAGTTCTTAAATATTAAAAAATTAGACCACAAACTCTTTTCATTTTCACAAAATTGTGGCTTTTCTCCCTATTGACGTTTGCGCCATTTTCAAAATTGATGTCGACAGCGCTTTCTTTAGATAGGCTAAACTTGATCTAACAGCAATGAGTAACAATTGCAAATTAACAGCAGTTATAAAAATAGCATATTATTCTAATCAAAGCATCATTGCATATTACGACGACGGAGCCTTCGAAAAACAGTCTTAACAAAATTAAAAAGAAGTTTTTATAACTTTTTATTTTCTCTTTTCTAATAATTACATTATTTGACTAATTTTAAATGCAATTGAAAAATGGATTTGGTGATGCTGTATTTTATATGAAGCATTTTTAGAACATTTTGCTCACATCAATTATATATCACATACTACCAATTATTATCATGCGTTTTTGCAGGAAAACTGTGATATCTAAGCATTTAAAAATTATTTCTATGTTTATTTAGAGAAATGCAGATTCCAATTAGTATTTAAACTTAAAAGTGGAAAATTTTTATGAAAAAAAAAGCAATATTTTTTCATTTAGTTCTATTTGAATTAAAACTATTTATATAAATAATAAAAAATTTAACCTTTGAATAAAAACTTTTTGGTTTAAACCAGCCAACCCAGATTTAGCATATTTTAATTTTAAGAACTTCTTAAAACAGGTTAATAATTTGGTTCTTTGAAAATGATTTAGGAATGAATTGTTCTTTAAAAATGGTCATTTTGTCATAAAAATTACTCTGCGTGTTACCTTACATTTGAGCAGAGCTTGCCAATAAACATCTAGAAATGAATATCATTTATTCATCTCTAGATGTTTATTGGCAAGCTCAGGGTTCCTATGGGTCAGGGAGAGCAGGGAAAACCTGGAATTGTCAGAGAATTTTATTTCAACTCTAAAAATCAGAGAATAGTCAGGGAAATTTGCAATTTTCTTACAAAAGCCTGGAAAATTCCTTCATTATTCCTGGAAAAACACCAGTCTTAAAATTGTCTATAACAATACTCAGTCATTGAGATTCGAGTTAAATAATTCTAACATCTATTACAATTATTTATTGTAAAAATTATACATTTTAGACATACTGAATTGCTTCCTTCCTTATATAATGATCTATATTTTACACAAAAAATCTAACACTTGGTATAACAAATAAAAAAATCCAAATTTTCTAATGAAAAATTTCGTAGTATAGATAAAATATGGTATGGATTTTCATTGAAATTAACCTGGAAAAGTCAGGGGATTTTTTTTCTGAAATTGAGTGGGAACCCTGTTATCTCTTTACCTATGGCAACATTTCACATGCTTTCACCATTAGCGTGTGATTAGCTTGATTTTCAAACTGATTAGAATTTTTTAAGTTTTGAAACTGTATGGAACTCATAACTGCATTAAACATAATTCTTACATAAGATCATATAAAATTGTACAAAATATTTTTGATAACCTAAATTTTAAAAATTTTGTGGAAGGTTGAAATATTGTTTTGCATTCCTATATCTGAGCAAAGAGAAGTGGGCACAATGAACTAGTATTCTCCTGAAATGGCATATTTAAGAATTGTGATTGCAAATTAAGTGGTAAAATATTTAATCAATGCTTTATTATTATTTTTTTAAAATTTTGATTTTGAAAATGCAATTTCAGTCAAATTTTTAATTTAAATAATTTTTTTTATTTACCCTGTTTGTTGACAAAATATTTTTTTTTACGTTACATAAAGTTATAGGATTTTTTAAATAGTATATATTTTTTTTAATAAAAATAAAGTTTGTTGAATCTCACCTCATTGCTTCAAACTTTGTTAAATCTCTGATAACTCTGACAATCTTTTAACATTAAGTGGTAAAATAGTTAATCAATGTTATATTATTCTTCTAATCAGGTGATTTAAATTAATTACTTTTTAGAAAAATCAAGCGATTTAAATCATACCGACCTTGTTTATTTTTAATTTTTTAAATTAATCTTAAATTATAGTTTTTCTCAAATGATACTTTAAAAAAAAAAAAATTAAGTCTTGCACAGTTGGATCAAACTGATTTATATCTCTATTAATCTTGTGATAAGAATTAGTTTCTGCAAAACATCCTTTTATTTTACAGATGGACTCTGTGTTCTCGTTGAAAAGACCATATGATGTTGTTGCCTTAATGCAGCAAGAAAAGCGAGCTGTGTTGATTGAAGAACTGAAACAGCAGTTGATGATTCAGAAGGAGGAAATTGATCGAAGGGAGGATAAGGAGACAAACTTAGAAGGCAAAATATATGCAACGGATGAGGACTGCACGGCTGCAGAGAAACCCCTCACAGAGTTTGACTTGTATGCCAGCACGGTTGTCCCTTTTCCTCCATCCAAAGAGTTTGAGTAAATGGATTTTCTTCCTATTTTATTATCATTGAATATTTTATGTCTTTTATTTTTAATCTAAAATATTGCCTTATGCTCTTTAGAGTGACCTTCTATTATAACGACCAACGCTTGAAGTTCTGTTTGCTATTTGATAGACGTAATATCATTTTGATGTCCATTAAAGTTTCCACACTGAACTATTCATTGCAATCAAGTTATTGAAATTTAGTCATTTAATTTAGAAGAAGCCATTTTTGCCTTTTCACACGTTCCATGTTTCCTCACAATAAATGTAAAACATCTTGAACTTCTTTTGAATGAGGGAAGAGTAATATGATCTCCTAAATGCTTATCCTGAGCTTTAGAAGTAGTTGTAGTTTATGGGCATTCATATTCTGTGTAACTTTCTTTTTAAAGGTTACAATAAATTTATCAATCCTGTTTTTCTTGTTTGTAAATTGTATAATTGATAACTTTTTCTGTTTAACTTCAAAGTCCCTGTTCTCTGATTCATTTAGAGAAATAGCAAATTATCTATGCATTTTATAAATTGATGCTGTTTACTGTTTTTCTGTAGAATATTTGTATTTATAATTGTCTATTTGATGTTAACTTTTGTGATGTTGCAAGTGTCAATAACGCATGTTTTTACTCTTGCAAATTATAGTGAAGAATTTACACAAGGGAAAAATAATCTGGAACCTGAGACGGAATTGATGAAGCCAAACTGTTCTGAAGCTGTTAACCTTGATTTCAGCATGCACGCATATGAGCATTTAACAGTATGTTCTTTTCTTATTATATAAACTTATATAGCAAATTTTTGTACTAATTTGTCATTCATTTGCAGCCGTTTTTCGGAGATTTTTCGTGCCAAAAATCGCAATAATTACTGCCAATGTGCTATTTGTATTGTACTTGTGTGTGCAGATAATTTGAATGTAATGATCAGAAGAGTGGGAGAAGCAAAGGTTTTGATTTAATGCCTTAATTTTCTTGGTATAATTTATATAATCTGTTTAGGTTGTTCGGCATTCACTACACTGATGCTTTTTTTAAGGTTAAAGAAGTGTCTGATTGTTTTGATAAGTAATGGATTTTCATATTAATTTTGAAGAAATGCGCTTACACAAAATCTTCATTCCTCTCTATTTTACATGCCATTGCCTGATACAAATGTGCTCGGACATCCAGTGCACTGATGTTTATTTTAAGCTTAAAGAATTGCCCAGATGTTTTTTAATATATATATTTACAATGTCGGAAAAAATTAAGAAAGTTTAAATTAATTTTGAAGTGATGCATGGAATTTTAGTAGAATTTGGATGTGAGGCAATCATTTTAAGTTAGAGGTATGTTGTTTTGAATAGAGCATAGAAATGTTGACTTTACTGCATTATGGATTAACAGGGTGCGTAGCATTTTAAAAAATACTTAAAGGTGCTTATTTTCACTTTCTGATTTTTTAAAAGCACTTTAGTCATTCATTTGGGTGTTGTATAAAGTGCTTTATTTTATTTGGTAGATTTGCTTGAAATTTTTCAGGATTTTCAAGTCGAACTTTTTTTTATTAGTTACCAAATACGATTCTCTACAAAATTATGAGGAAAAAAATTTTATAATTTTTTCCATTCATGCGCAGTATTAAAGTAGTAATTTAAGTGTCCATATCTTGTTCAATTTTTAACAAACTTAATTCAAATTTCAAAATGATAATTTTGTAAATTAATTTTTGAATTAAATTGATAATAATTGATAATTTTGTAAATTAATTAATATTATAATATTGTAAATGATAAATTGCTTAAACTTTTTTTAAAAAATTTCATTGAATATTTTTAGAGCTATAGGTTAAATACCTAAGGCAAAAAAAAAAAAATATTTTTTTTAAAAAATGCCTATATCTTCATAAATATTCAAGCTATGCTTATAAAATTTTACACAATTATAGCATTTAGTGACCAAAGTAATTGTGACGAGTTACAAGATTATTACTCTATTTTTTTGATATTAGGTGTTAAAACCCCCTTTTTTTTCTCTTAATTTATTGCCAATCAGTCAAACCTCTGAAAACATTGTTAAATGTGAGAAATCGTGTGACCTCAACATGCATAAAGTTATAAAATAACTATCTAAGTTTTTTTTGAGAAATTTAAAATAAAATGTCAGAAAAATAAAGTGTCTCATCGATTATTGTAGAGTAGTGTATAACCGAAAAACTTTTAAAAATGACTCCCCCCCACCCGTGTAGTAAATGGTGACTGGTGCACGTTAAATCTGTTTGGTCACCCATAGCAAATGATATTTCTGGGGGGTACTAAATAGGTGATAGATCGTTCTCTGGTTGTGGTCAAAATTATGATCTGTGGATGAATGAATGGATGTATGAATGGGTTCACTCTATAAACGGGTGTGACGTATCGATGTGACAGAAGTCGAATTCTTAACCATAGATGACTCCACTAGAAAACAAGAACAATTGCACCCCCTCCGCTTAATGACTGATGACAACAACAACAACTTTTAAAAATAGGCAAAAACTGCATACCTTAATTATAATTTTTCATGTAAAAAGTGCTTGAAAGATGCTTATTTTTTTTTAAAAAAAAAACAATTATTTACACACCCAGATTAAGAAGTAAATTTCATTGCATGTGAAATATTTAATATGACTTTGAAGTCCATTTTATATTGCTGCGTCTCTGCTAAAATGATGATCAAAATTTAGTATAATTTTAAAGTATTTTGAAGAAAAAAAAAACAAAAAAAAAAACAGGATACATATATAGTGAGTAACTTCAATGTGTTTATTATTGTATTTTTTTAAATGCTTGTTTAGCTTAGTTAATCAATAATTTTGCATGCATATTTTTATGAAATTTGCAGCATACTGATAACAAAACTGATGCCTGGGTATAAGTATTTGCTGTAGAGCTGCTATTTTTCTTATTTATGAAATGCTTGTTTTGTGTTAAAAATTGATTGTAATACAAGTGAATTAAATAAGGTTCCAATATTTGATTTTTTCAAACATTCAATATTTGAATATTTAAAAATTTAATAAGGTTCCAATATTTGATTCCGTTTTTTGCATGTGATGAAACTGACACAAATAAAAATGTTCTGAAAGTGGTTGTTGATAGAAAAAAAATCGCGAAACATCAGGTGGAAGGACATAACAAATCAGTTCCCAAACTTTTTATAAATCATACTTTTCTCTTGTGTAGGTTGTTTAAAATTTAACTTAGTTTGTATAAAGCATAAAAAACATACCGTGAAATATTTGCAAGAATTTGTATGAGTTTTTAAATTCATTAAAAAGTTTTTAATTCATAAAACTTTTATTGAAGCATTTGGAAATTCTTGAAACGTGTGTACTTTTCATTTTTTCATATTTTTCTATTTTTTAGTTTATTTTTATCTGCTTTATTTGACTTATATCTTAATTTGCACGAGAAGGATTCTTGCTATTGTAGAATCACTAAATTGTCTTCAATATTTTTCATTTTTGAATTGTTTATTTGAAAGCAAACACTGACTTAAACTCATTTATCACCTCATAATATTTTTTCTCAGTTGAGCAAAACATCTAAAAATGTTTTTCTTTTCTTTGTCATTAAAAATTACTTTTTATTTTGTATCTCGAGATGGTAATAAGAATTTTTTAAGGTTTAATAATCAATCGTGCTGATGAAGTTTGCCTTTTACTTAACACATATATCTGGGTTCAGAAGAGTTGGGATTCAATAATAGAAACCATAGTTTTGACTGATTTCTGTAACCCTTCGTGTAATTTGTTCCCAGCTTAAGAACTGAAAGTTTCATGTTAAACAATGCATAATTATAAGTATAAACTTACAATGTTTTATAAAATATTAAAAATAATTGAACTCAAAATAGTTGATTTTAACTTTTTTCTCTTAAGCTGTGTAAATCTAAAGCTGTGTAAAAAAAATTCTGTCAATAATACTAAACAGTTAAAAAAATGGTAGAAAACTGTAATTGAGAAAATAAAAAAATTACTATTAAACTTTAATTCTTATGCAGGAATTTAATCTTTGAAATACATAAAAGAAATTAAAGATAAAGCTGCTTTTGTTTTAATTACTATTCAAAAGTATTATGATCTTTGAATGCATAGTTTTATAGACATTATTTGAATTAATGAAATGTATCTTTGCAATTTTTATATATTTTATAATTTATCAGTATAATTTTAAGCAAAGAATAATTTCTAAGATTATATTTGGTATTTCATTTTCAATTGGTAATAAAGTTTCAACAGCAAATATATTTGCTTATTATTTTAAGTTAAATTCTTTTGACTTAAAACTTCCATTTTGAAAGTTAGTTCAGCAGTTAATCTGGCATACCCTATCTAAAACCAGTTTAGGACATTCAAAATTCCTAATTTGTTATATTATAAAAAAAATGTCAAGCTAAAAAAAATACTCATAATGTTATCAAAAGTACTGGTTATAATATTGACTAAAATATTTTATGTGATAAAATATCACTTAAATATCTTGTAAAAATATCTCAGCAAAATAATAATATCTAAAATATTTGTCAAATATTGTAAATTTTTTTCTATATTGCAAATCATATTAGCTTGATTCTAAAGTATTTCTGATGATATAGTTTTGCAATACTCATATTAAGTATATAAATTTTTTTTTAAGTGATGAGATTTTGTTAAACAACAGTGGAATAATAGTAATATCATTTTTCTAAAGGTTTTAATAATAAATAGACTAATAGTTAATTTTTATTAAGTAATAATGATTCATTTTTCTAAAGACTAGTAATTATTATAATAGATTAATAATTTTTCTAAATGAAAACTAGTTTATTATATTTTTGCAATATCTAAGCATAAATTAATCTAATAAATATGCCTGTGTGGTTTGTTGAAGTGGGAGCTATTGTTTTGAATCTTTTTCGTTCCTTGCAAGGTGAGGGTGATTCTGAATAACATGTGTTGTGCTAAACAATTATAAGAAATCATTATTATAAAAGTGATTTAATATTTTTAATTTTTGGTAAAATCTTGAGTTTATAATTTTTATGGAAAAGGAACCTATTGAAGCAGTTGAATATATGTAATAAATAATCATATTCGTTGAATGTAAAGCTTACTGATGTCTGTTATTGTTTTTTTAGGGCGTGAGAGATCGCAACAACATTACAATGACTCGGGAAGAAAGTCTTCATTCTGCCATAACAAGTATAGAAAGTCCAGAAGTCTATGGGCATTTAATTCATGAAGCTCTTCAAAAAGTGATTTTCCATCTTTATATTCAATCAAATTTTTTATGTTGTTAATTATATAGACTTGTTGTTAATTATATAGACTAAATGTTAATTGGCATTTATAGTCTAATTAAAATGCATAGTTTATCCTGATTAAGTAATATTTATGTGGCCTCAATTTAAAATAAATTAGTTATTCAACTTGCATGACTTCTGCCAACTAATTATAGTTTACAGGCTTCATTGTGGTTTAAATTAATAATCAGTAAAAAAATTGTTTAATAAAAAAAAATCAGGTCATAATTAGTGCAATACATATATTTTAGACAATTTTTAAGAAGGAGAAACGAAGGGCTAAAAAATTGTGTCATTCACTGTTTGGAAAATTTTGAAAATTAAGATAGGAATTTGATCAGAAAAGATTTTAAGAAAATTGTGCTATTTCACTTAGGCATACATCCAGTGAGAAACCTTGCAACCTGAATTTATTGACTTTGGAAATAGATTCTTGAATACAAAAGTGAATCGAAATAAGTTTAAAAGAAACTGATAGATAATTATTTTCATGCAACAGTATATTACTTTAAAAACAAGGTACAAAAATAAACAAAGAATAAAACTGAGAAATTAATCCATTACTTAAATTTAATAAACATTTGAAAATACTAAGTATATCACAACTATATAATCAAAAATGGATGTTTAAAACCCAGAATTTAATGAGTATTTTCACAACTTATTAAAATTAATTGATAATAATGGTTAAAACTTTATGACTTTATAGTTTTAGATCATTGGTTCTCAACGGGGGCGATACCGCCCCCCTGGGGGCGTTGGGAGTATGCTGAGGGGCGGTGAACTTGTTTTGGGCAGTAGGGGGTGTTGAGTGTGTTTTGGGCGGTAAGGGGGCGATGAGCATGTTTTGTCATTCAAATTTAATTTTAAAACTTACTAATAAAATTATTAAATTAAGATTTATTTAATAGATAAAATTAATCTAAAATTAACATTAAGGGAAAAAGATATTAAATCAATATAATAAATAAAGATTATCCGATACACCATTTGTACCAGTAATAAAACGAACTTAATTGACGTCTATTCTCCGATTCGAACCAACACAGCTCAGCGCATGAGTCCGTACTCTTTGCCTCTGACTCATTCAATTGGTGGAAATTGAAGTGCATGCGCTTTCAGTATGAATTTTTGATTTGACCAGTGTTTCTTAAAATAGTTTTCGTTAGTTTCCTTGCGGTTTTTTCCCCAGTTTCGATTAGATCTCATACTTTATTTGGCCAGGTGCGTGCGCTAATTAGTTCTTTATCATAAATTATTTATTAATATTGAGAAATAATTGATTTTCTTTCATCGTATGTATTTTGCTACCACCAGCAACGTTGGTTAAGAAAAGGAAGTGTCATCAATACAGTGCTACGTACTTGAAGTTGGGGTTTGTTCAATCACTGTTGAACTCTCAACTACCCATGTGTTTACATTGTAATAAAGTTTTATCTAATGAGGGAATGAAATCTTGCCGTTTGCAGGAGCATTTTCAAAAACCTCATCCTGACAAACAAAATAAAGATTCGTCATTTTTCACGAATATCTTTCTTCATGTTTCTGAAGGCACCTTCGGTCTCAGGGTTACTAGCAACCTCATCACAAAAATGTTAAATCTGGAAAGCTCATACCATCGGAGCAGAGATGATACTGCCGGTTGTCGAGGAAGTTTAAGAAACAGTTTTATACCATCCAGGCACATCCAATGTAATTAAAAAATATCCCATAATCAACGATACAGTGAGGCGACGAAATGATGAGAAGGCTGAAGATGATAAAATTTCTTTATACAAACTTTTGATATCTAACGAATTTTCCCTTCAAGTGACTGAATAAACCTTGCCAGGTAATATAGGCTTTACTGTGGGCATAGGTCTGGTTTATAAAGGTACGAAAAATTATTCAAGAGATGCTTTTTGCAAAAAACTTGATTGTAGATATCAAAGGTAAATCTAGTTTTAATACTGTCAAAGATTATTTTAAAGAGAAAAACATTCCTCTCGCGAATATTATGTCTATTGCCACTGATAGTCTCCTGCATTGGTGGGTCAACATCACCCTTTTGGAAAGGGAGGTACCAGATATTTTAGCTGATCACTGCGTGATTTCACAGACTGCATTTAGTAGGAAAAAATCTCAGCAACAGTTTGCATCAATCATTGCAATATGCCACATCTGCTGAGAACAAAATTGACAGTAATGGTCTCTACGATTGATTATTCAGACAGCTGTGTAAGAAAAACAATGAAGAATTCAATCGCTTGCTACTAAACACCGAGATTCGCTGGCTTTCCAAAAGCTTCTGTCTCAATAGGTATTAGAATCTTTTCGACTCTGTGCTTGAGTTCCTCGAAAACAGAAATGTAGCTCTGAGAGACAGATTGATAGAATTTAAGAAAGGCTTTGGATGCTTTATCTGTAAAATTTATTGGCGTTAATTTACAACTTCAAGGTGACGAGCTCAATTTGATCCCTACAAAATTAGTTATTTCTGCCTTTCTAAAAAAACTCTTTTTGTGGAAGCAGAATTTGGTTGGAATGAATTCAGCCAAACAGGCAAAATTCGCTCTAATTATGCACAAGAATATTGTTAACACCTCGACTCTTTGCACATGGACTTTTCTGACCGTTTTATGGATGTTTTGTTTCGTAGAAGTCCCTCAATGGGCTTATGAGTTCTAAACCCTTTTGTGAATATTGAAACAGCAACGATCAGATTTACGAGGAATTGGTCGAACTTTTAACTCATGAAACTTTGAAATGGGGATCGTCTCACAGAATTTTTGCTTAAAGGTAACATCAGTATCCTGGACTCTAGACTTAAATTTTTTTTAATTGCCTTCCCTTCCACCTAACTTATCGAACGCAGATTCAGTGCTGTTACAGATCTTGTCACAAAAAGGAGAAATCGACTCAAAATTGTCAACATAGGGATTTGCGCCTTCCTCTCACTAAAAGCTTTGAGCCGAGCGTTAAGAAATTGGTTCTGAGCCATTAAGTACAATCATCCCACTATCATAGTTACTTGAATGTTTCGTTGATACTACTTTTTAGTGCTATTTTGGGGGATTTTTTAATTATCAAATTAAGAAAAAATTATTCTTTTTAAGCATAGGTTTCTTTGTTGTATTTTTTTTTCATTAAATATATTTATTTTGATCATAACAAATAGACTGCGATTACCTGTCGTGAGAAAATTATCGAGTTAATGTACATATTATTTTTTTAAAAAAACCAAACAAATTTAAAGAGTAAAAAAATTGCTTAAAAATGTTACTTCTTATAATTCAGCACACCTCCCTCCATCCCTATGATCTAAATAACTGGATTTTCACAAAGGGGGGGGGCGTTGAAATGTTTTTTGCTCCTTAAGGGGGCGGCAACGTTATAAAGGTTGAGAATCTATGTTTTAGATGATGCAAACTTATAGTTAAAACTACGAATTTTTATTTTAAGCAGAAATTATTCCAAATTGAAACCATTGAGGAAAAAAAATCTTTCTTCACTCAAACGGAAAAGTTGCATCCCAGCCTCTTCTCTTAGGAGAAAAAAATTAATTGAGAAAAAGAAAATTATCTGAATAATGGAAGAAGATGATTCATTGACTATTCATTTTTTCAGACTATCACTAGACTAATTCTTATGCTTTTTGTCTGGTTTTCGGACTGAGAGATGCCCTTTTGTGGTGCTTTTGCATTTGATTATGTGCACGACCGAATTAGGTTTGTTTATTACCCTGTATTAGTTAAATAAAATTAATTCTATGAATACTCCTACAACCAAAAATATTCCAATGTGTAATTTGTAAACAAATAAAAATTTAAATTAATTTATTGTTGTCTGCATGCATTGAATTTTTAAAATTTTCTTTTTAGAACAAAACTTCTTGGGTTTTATTTACAATGGCTTCTTATTATTGGAGAATCCATGGAAATGCAAGTAACGCTATTGAGTGCATCAGGCGAGCACTTCATTATTCTCCCAGGTTTGTAACATGTCTTTCATAAAATTTAAATAATGATGATTTTTAACAATATTACACCCGTTACATTTCTACTGTCAGCATTATTAGAAAGATAATCCAGGGTTTGCCTGTTTATAGATTTTTTTAGCTCATCCCCTGTAAGAAGTTTGACTTCAAAAATTGGAAATTAGAAATCAATGTGCAACTTCTTACAGAAAGCAACTTCTTACTCTTGGTGTTTTTTGGGAGTACCTTTTAACATCATGTGTCCCCTAGTTATCAGGGTTTCAAATTGAATGACATGGCTTTCTGCAGTTATATGTATGTCACATTGAACTTGCTGATTCTTGTGATTGCATTTTGTGTGATGAACCCATTGACATAAATGGCAAACACCTCTGTAACTGTTCTGCATTATAAGAAGCCACACTTAAATACTTATAGTACGAAGAAGGGGATATACTTCTTCAAATTTTAAGACACGATCTTCTTTTGGAGATACCTTCTACCTGTAACACTTACAGGTAGAAGGACTGTAACACTTATGCTTAATTAAGTAAATGTAAGAACATAATTAAAAAAAAAATGGAAATATTTTTGAAAATATCCTTGTTTTTTACCCTAAGTTAGAATGGTTTTAGCAATTAAAATAAATAAATAAATAAAACTAAATTATGTAGAAACTGTGTAGTTTAATATCTAATTTCAGTGTTTTTTAAAGCAGTTTTTTGCAGATACTGTAAATCTCCAGAAATTGTGTTTTAAAATCCAGTGACGAGAAATGCTCTAAACTGGCTTGGTAAATGCGTCAAACAGCTCTTTTATGTTCTAATTTTTCACATATTATGGTTGTCTATCAAATCTTTATTCCATATTCTGAATTCTAGAAGTAAATAAAAATAACAGAAAAATCTACATTTTGAAAAATTTTAGAAATTAGTATTTTATAACAGGTTTATCAAAAATCTTACTGTTCCATATTTTAGTTTTGCCTGGTACTGTTTTATGAGTGTGATTTCTAAAAATGCATTTTGTTAGGCAACCAGAACATGGCACACATTTTTGTGAAATCGGTATTTTTTGAAGTGCATTCCTTGAAAAATATTTGTCTTCAGTACTGTGATATTTTTATGGAAACATTATATTCTACCACTTTAATTACAGTGGATAATTTTGCTAGTTATAATTGTTGGGATGCTTTGTACAATTGTGATCAATATTTTAAGAAGGGGTGTTTATTGTATCTACTGGGTTTCAATTATTGAGCTAAAATTAAATAAGAAATAAAATTTTCAAAAGTTCATAAAAGCTTACAGAATTCAATCATTCTATGAAAACTTTAAAATAACTTCAGATATTCAGATTTAAATTATTGCAGTTTTATAGAATGCTTGCTATTACTGGATAATGATGGACAGACAAATGGCAAAACATAAATGTTTCCTCGAATAGCAATTCTGTTTTTTTGCAATGGTTTTGGAATTATGTGCTTAAGCTTTGTCTTAATTGCCCTAAATATATGAATTGCATGGGCTGAGATAAGGCAAATAGGGTGGCTTTGATGATTGTCATAGGCTCAGAAATGCTGCATTTTTGCATTTTGAAAAACAAGAATTAAGAGTGTGCATGCTAAAAGAAAATCTCTTAAGGCACACTACATTCTTCTTCAAGTTTTAAGTGAATCTTTCTAGTGGTTCAATATTGATTAGTTTTTTTATCTCCAAAATATCCTGTATATTCATTACCTAATTACGAAATGTTAATTAAATTCATATAAAAGTTTCACTTTTAAATAAAAGTTTTAAGACTTGCTACCTTGTTGTATAATTGCAATTAATTTAGAAATTGTCTTAACAACTAATAACTTAATTAAAATAACTTACAACTTAATTAAAAACATTATTTCTGTTTCAAAATAAGTTGGAATTCTGTATCATAATTATTCCAAACAAAGTTGACACGAATTTTTTTTAAGGTAATTGCAAAGAGAGGAAATTCAGTTTCTTTTTTGTTATATTTGGATTTTTTAGTGGATTTTATCCCTGCTTTCTGATACATCAAGAAGCTGAAATATGTCTTCAAAAAATGTGCTACATCTTTTAATTTAACGTTAGATTAATATAATATTGTTTAACATTTGCACATGCATGATTTTAAAATTATCTGTTTTTTTGGTCTATTCTTTTTTTAGTTTCAAATATTTTTCTAATTAAAAACTATTGTTGTAATGGAGGTGCTTTTTTTCCAGGGAACACAAAGATGTATCACTAATTAGTTTAGGTAATATTTTGCACCATGCCCATTTATCAGAAGAAGCTGCTATTGCCGTCCATGCTGCTGTGGACATAGCACCAGAAAATGCTATATGCCATTTTACTCTTGGAAACATTTATGCTGTGAGTAATTTTTTTTCAAATTTACTTTGTTTTAACCATCTGACCACATTTTTTTGTAACAATTTATAAAACAATTAGAGAATTATGATTAAATTGAAAAAGAAAAGTAAATTAAAATGTAACAAAAAATACCATGAATGCAATAAAGCATCTTATCAGGAGATATTTTATATTTTTAATGTCACATTTTATCTTCTACTATTTTGTTTTAAAAAGCTGACTTGTATCCTGTATTTATAAATTTAATAAAAAAGTAATTAAAATATGTAATTTATAATTTAAATAAAATGTAAATACGTACCACATGAATTTAATATATACCGCATATATACCACATTAAATGTTATGAGAATCTTAAAATTAAAAGAACGTCTTTCATCAAAAAAGCAAGTTCATATTTCTTGAGAAACTCAGATCATCATCAACATTTGTTATTTTAATATTTTTAAAATGCGTAATTTAAAGTAATTTATAAAGAAAAAAAAAGACTAATTCACAAACGAAATCCTCTTAAAATAAACGAATATCAATCAAAAGTGATAAAACAAAATTGACTAACAAGGGTAAAAACATAAAAATTAAGAATAAATAATCAAAAATATACTAGTATAAATAATCCGCTATAAAAAAGTAAATAAAAAATGTAAAAAAAAAAAAGAAAAAAACAATCCTAGCCCTAGTAAATATTATTCTTTAAGTATCATTATGTAAGAATTAGTATTATGCAAAATAAATTTAATGCCTCTATATATTGATAGTAGTTAATAAAAGAAGATTATTTTAGTTATAATCTCTGTAGATCATAGAAAAGAAATAATAATTTTATCTTACTGTTTGTGCATTCTGATTAATTTGAAAAATCTCTTGATATAGTCTTTAATAAAGAAGGTATAGATATCTTGGACTCTAATCGGCATAAATTATTGAAAGCTTTTAAGGCTGTAAATTATTTATAATTATATAGTCTTTTTGTAAATTATTTATTATCTTTTTATAACTTAAGTAAGTTATTTATTTATCTCTTTTTTAAAGGTTTTTACTTGTTCATAATTTTATTTTTGTTAAAAAATCAAAGGCTTAAAACTAAATGTGATATTATTATCCTATAAAATAATTCTATGATATTTCCTTATTATGTAACATATTATCTGAACATATTTGGTTTGTGTTCTTACAAGTTCTAAATCAGTAAATAAATTATGTACAATAACTTTGATATAAAACAGTCAACATATGCAATTAAAAGAATTCAATACAAAATAACCATTTAAATTTATAAACCACAGTGTTAGGCACTAAATTTTCACACTACTGCTAAAAGATCACTGAGGTGAAAAACATTTATTGACTTTTTGTAGTAATCAAAAATTAAATACTAATTTAAAAACAACTTTAACTTCAACTCTACGAAAAAAATAGTTAAGCGAAATAATTAGTTTTGAATTTTATTCCATTGGAATCGGAAACTAAATGTTTGGAATGGAACCAAATCTGTGTTAATACAGTAAAATAATTTAGGATATTTTAACGGAATAATTTTAAATTTTGATGTTACAATCTATTTGTTTTCAATAATTAAAAATGATTGTGAATAATATAAGGGTTTATGGGCAATATGAGCAAAAGGCAGAGCCTTTAAGTGCTATAAAAAATTTAGTTCATCGCTTGTATATCTACTTAAAAAGGATAATTCTGTTTGCATGAGCAATAATTCAAATTAATAAAGAATTATTTGAAACTTTTAATCCATGAGGAATATTAATTTATAAAAATACTAGTACATGATTATACTTAAATTGAAATAGAAAAGCAAATTGAAATTGAGCATAAGGAGCATGAATGCAACAGAGAACTTCTTCCGGACACGCCCTGCAAGCATTCATGTTGGAGCTTTTATGTGAATAACTGTTCTGTTAAAAAGTATTATTTGTGTCTGAAGCCCTGTTAGGGTGTTACATTCTGTTTCTTTTGTTCTTTTTCAATTTACTTTTCTGTTTCAATGTAAGTATAATTCTCTCATATTTTTATACATATATTTGAGAACAAATTTTGGACTTAAGCTGCTTTAGTGCTGGGTTAGGTTTGCCTTAGATTTTGTTTATGTGCAACACCTTCAAACTGATTTTTAACAGATTTTTATTTAAGAATATGAGGAACATTAGGTCATGGTATGTGATAAATCCTTATAAAAGTTAAAAAGCAATATGAAGTAATAATATATATATTTTTTTCAATGAATTTTGCTTCAACTTTATGACTATTTTTTCCAAAACAATGATTTAAAATTTTTTTTTTTCTACTTCAAGTGTTGAATAATTTTATAAAATTATTATATTTTTAAACCAGATTTTAGCATATTATAAAATAAAGTCTTGAAGTTTTAAAAATTTGTAATTTTCTTTCATTTGCATGTAATATCTTCTCATTTCAGGTTTTAGCAGATTATAATAAATCTGCAATTTGTTTTGAAAATACTTTAAAAGTTCAGCCTGATTTCAAAGCTGCAGAACAAAGGTATCATGCTGTGATGTGCCATAATAAACTTGAAAAGGCTCTTGAAGCTCAGCACATGTAAGATAAATTTCTTTTAAACCTTGTTTTGTAATTATTACCATTTCTAAATGAGAACTTTTTTTTTATAAAAAGAATTATATCTAACTGTGATATTATTTTATGCTGTCCTTGATTGCGTGATCAGCAGTGCTCAAAGTTATAGTTATTGTTTTATGTTTGTCAAGCTAAATCAAGCAACAATATAAAATTAAAAAATAAAGAATTACAATTTACAAAACTAAAATAAAAACAAAATTTTATTCGTGAAAATATATGAGAATTGTGTTTTACAATTCTTTTAATACATGTGCTTTTAACCATACAACTTAATAATAAATAATACCTAGTTGTGCAACATAGTTCATATAAAACATAGATTTAAATTTATTTTCAAATGTTTCAAACATAAGTTTTAGTTGAATGTGTCACTTTTTTGTTGAGTTCATAAAATTAGAATTAATTTGAAATTCAAATTACTGTAAATCATAGTTCTTAGTTAGAAATTACAGCTTTTTTCTACTTTCTGTTAAAGATAAATCCTAGTATGAAAATTTACTGTCTATGAAGTTCAATTGTAGCTTATCAAATAATAAAGTATTTCCTTTTTTACAATCAACAATTTTGATGTTTAATTTTCATAAACATTAAAATAGTTTTTGAATTCTTTACTATCCATGTGTATATATTTATTAGATTCATTATAAAATGCGGTATCAAGAAAAAAAAGCATTTTTCACATGTTTTCTTTCATTTGTGTTTTATTTGCATTGTTTTTTGCTTTAATTATAACTGATTTGAGTAAATCAATTTAAAGTATATTGTTTTTAAGTAATTTTAGTTAATTTTAAATTTTTTTTAAAATTTAGTTTTTGATGAGGTAACAAAAAAGGGAGAAAAAGTGGCCAGTATTGGCATTTAAGAAAGCAAAACTCCGAATTTTTTTTAAAACCAAGAATCGTACTAAAATTTTGAGCAGAATGCGGAAAAGAATGCGATTTTTAGAGCATTTCTAATAATTATTATTTTAAGATACTAGATGTAAGCTGATTTCTTAATTAGTATTCAAAAAGCAGATTTTCTTACTATGATTTTTTAACTAAACAAAACTAATTTTAAACAACAGAATTTTTTGTTTTAAAAGGATTCTTTTTCGCTGAAATCTAAGTAAAAAAAGAAATGCATAGATGCGCATAAATACTTTGTTTTAAATATTTATTTTTATGTTCTTATTTTTTGTTTGTAGATTAATGTACATTAATTTATCCCTCATTGGTGTTTTGATGGGGAAGGAAAAATCAGCATAGACAGGAAATTATTAATCATGAAAAAGATCATACTTATGTTTTATAATATTTACTGTTCTTTTTTTTCTTCTTATTATTTTTTAATCAAACGAAACTAATTTTAAGCAAAAAAATATATATTTAAAAAGATTCTTTTTTGGTGAAATCTAAGTAAAAAAAAAAAAAGAAATACTTAGATGCGCATAAATACTTTGTTTTAAATATTTATTTATTATTATATATTAATAAATATTTTAATAGACTCAACAGGAACTCCTTGAATAACATGATAACCACCTACCCTGGTGGTTATCATGTTATTCATTTAATATTTTAACAGTTGACAGTTCCTTCTGCAAACTCTTTGTGGGGTCACCCTGAATTGAATTCAATCCACAATTTCTCATCAGGAGAAATTCTACTTGTGTTTTTAGGCGCATTTCTTCGAAAGAAAATACATATTTTAAAATATCAGAACCTTCCTTTACTTTTCAGGATCTTTGCATGTGAAAGGAGGCTTAAGAGAAAAATCCGTATAATTAGTTATTTAAGTATAGTAGAATTAGTTAGTCTTGAAATATTTTTTCAGATACTGAAATATCTTAGCATTTTCTACATAAGAGAAAGAATTTCTCAGCTTTTTTGACTTTGTATTTCAAAAATAATAATTAAAATATTGATTGGTTTAAATGAACCTTTCGATGTTTAAAAAAAATTAACGATTCAAATTTTGTGTCGTTTTTGAAATTATTTCAATTTGTATTCATTTTATTAGTTTATAACTAACGGATTTGCACACTTATATTATGGAATTTGTATTTCAGATAATATTTAAAAGTCCTTTAATTAAACAAACTAAAAATCTTAAATTTCTGCCATCACATTATTAAAGTTCCTATGAAAAGCGAATTGTACTTCAGAGTTACACATGGCGCAAAAGACACAAAATTTGAATCTTTGCAGAGATTGAATCTAGCGAAAACAATTTTTACTTTTGTCGTAAAAAAATAGTAATAAAATCACATGTTGATTTAGCTACACACCAAATATGCTCAACTGTCATCAGTTTAATAATATTCACCTGTCTATTTGGGTGTTTTTTTTTCATTCATTCTGAAGGGAAGAAAATTTTCATTAAATATTGTACATATGAGGTTAATATTTAGAAAATTAAATAATCAAATGTAAAAAGAAAGCGAAAAAAGAACTGCGCAAGAGATAGGACACTTAAGCAAAGTCAAGGAGAATGGAAAGAGCTGGCTGACCAGTGTAAAAACATAGCCAATGCCCCAATTCACTTTACTAAGAAGGTATTTATAAGTTAAATACATTTAAACATGAAAAACTTCTTATGCATGTTTCAAGATAAACTTTTCTTACTATACAACATTTATTTATATTTGTATGCGCATTTAAACTGCAATTAATTCCAAAATAGCGAAGAACTACTTTTCAAAGGCAGAGTATTACATTTCCTACCCTTCCCTGTTGTGCCAACTTTAGGTGAAATGTAGTATATCACAGTATACTTATAACATAACTTTCAAATATTTTGAGTTGCAAATTTATAAATATGTATCTGTTTTGTTAGATCTCTCCAAAGGACTTTGTCAGAGTTGAGAGAATACCAAAAGCAGCACGAATACTGGCTGAGGCAGCATGAGAAGTTACTAAATGAGCAGGCACCCCCTGAAGTCAAACTAGAACAGAGGCTGGAATACGAAGAACAGAAGATAAGGGAGAGCC
This sequence comes from Parasteatoda tepidariorum, assembly GCF_982258835.1. Classification (NCBI taxonomy): domain Eukaryota; kingdom Metazoa; phylum Arthropoda; class Arachnida; order Araneae; family Theridiidae; genus Parasteatoda; species Parasteatoda tepidariorum. The sequence goes on along the minus strand of NC_141760.1, from coordinate 9,332,693 downwards.
TGGATGGCAGAGGTATGGGGTGCTCGCGATCTGGCGAGTGCTGCGGGGTACCCATATTATTCACTGTTGTTCCTCCATGACAATATAGTCAAAAATTAACTTTTCCTAATATTGCTCAAAAAATTGAAAGTGATAAAAAGGGGTGTTTTTTTTAAAGACATCATGAAACAGATAACTAAAATTTATAGATTAGTTTGTTCTTTTTAATGGTACATTAATTATTTTGTTCAGTATTAGTTTTTTTTTTCATAGAATTTTGTTTTATGTTTGTAGGATTTTTCTATAATGAGGTCTGTTCTTTTCTTTTCTTTCTCTAAAAAACTGCATGCTGTTCTTTTTTTTCTTTTGTTGATATAAAGTCAAGGTAGAAAACAGAAAAATGACCTAATATTCAGAATGTTTAGAAAATGTACAGTAAATGTTCTGTTATGTACTATTGAATTCCAGCACAGTTTTTTGTGTTTGCTACAGTAAATATTGTTAGTATTTTACCTGCATGTGATTCTGTCCTAAAATACTTTTCCCACTAGAATCAAGAATATTATATGCCCATTTTTTTTGTTGTTTTCTTTATTTTTAGTGTTCATAAATTCTTATCTGGAACTTTTTTAAATTTACTAAACTTTCTTAAAAAATATCACTATGAAAAACACAAGATGTTTTCACTTGATAAAATATACTGAGGTTATGCATTTTGACCATTTGGTTGATTCTCTTCAAAAATATATGACCTTTAGTTGCTGTTCAATGCAATTCTATAAATAATCACGAGTTGGTTGCTTCTTTGCAGCTTTAAAGATTAAATCAGAATTCAGGTTGTTTCGTTCTGTTTCATTTGTATTGTTTTAACAGTGGTGTCATTTTTTTTCTTCACTTAAATAGGAAATCATGACCTTTAATATGTAAATTTTTCTATTTTCATTTTTGACAAGGATTATCCCTAATCCTTTTTAGAAGTGCGGCCCACCCTGCTTACTCTTTGATGCGCCCTCTTTGCCCTTTTTCTAAAAATAAGCCAACATTCCTTAAAAACGCTGCCTTTTTATTCATATTTCATTTAAAAATATTAAATCATTATTTAAATAATAATTACTGGCTGGTAAAGCTATCTGTGTTTATAGATTTAATTCTGATTACTATTACAAATATTTATTTTGTTAGGATTATTCTGAACTGTTTAAATTTGTATAAGTTTCTCTTTTTACATGAGGCATATTAATGAATTGTTTTTTTAAATTATTTTTTAAATGAATTTTTTTAAAGGCATCTTTAAATGTTTAATTTAAATTACAGAAAGAAAGCTTTCAAGTTATTTATCAATAATCATTTCCTTTTTAGTTTACTTTTTTTGAAAAAATGTGCGGACACTGATTGTCTTTTAGCATGCCTTTACTTATATTTTATAAACTTGAACGTTTTCTCTTATTTTGGTAATGACTGAGAATTACTTTTCGAAAAACGCACATAAAATAGTATTAGATAGTAACTTAAAAACTGCTGACGATCAAATTCAGTTATTGCATAACGTTACGCGTTTTGTTAAATTTTTACCTCGTTAAGTGAGTTCCCTTTCAAGACTGAAATAGCCCTTTTCTGTGAGGAAGCTTCCTGTCCTTTTCTATTTCTAGGGAAAACACTGGTACCGTAATCAAAAAAATTGTAATATAAGTTAAGGCTCTAATATTTCAGCATTAAATAAATATGTCAGAATTTTCCTAATTGTTATAGATGTGCACACATACATATCTATATATACAAATGTGATAACTGTGTGGCCGAGCAGGAGAAATAAAGGGGTATTCTGAAGCAAAATAGAAAGTTTTTTTAAGTAATCATTTTATGGAGTGAATCCAAAAATGTCTAAAATTGAAGCGCTTCACTCTCAAAAGGTTGGAAAAATCTTACAAACAAGTCCTTAAATGCAAAAGGGAAATGTTTGTAATTATAGTTAGTCCATTAAATAAGTCGAGAGAATAATATGGTTCTCATACCCAGTAAAGGGAAAAACTCACGATGTTGATTCTTGCATACTTAAATTCAAAAATAGAATAAAAAGGCATATGTCAACAATAAAATGTGAGAACATGTTTACTTTTGAATAATGAATTAAGGAGAATTTAGATAAAGAAATAACATAAAAAAATTGTTAAAGCTTTTTGTTTTATGTATATATATACATATAATTTTTGTCTATAGTTTTAATTTGACTTACAAAATTTATGCCATTTTAATTTCTTGTTTAGGTTTTCAACAAAGTATTTAATTTTTATTGTACATATTATTACATATTATGCTGCCTATTAATTGCATTTAGTTTCACACAGAAATAGTTTTATTGCCAATTCTTGCCGTTAAAATACACTTTTCATTCTTTTTTGTTAATTCAATTTAATCTTATACATTAATTTAAAAAAAAAAAATACTTTTTTTGTCTAAATAAGTAGGAAAAGCAAACTTTTGAAACATGTATTAAGTTTCTTGCCTGAGTATAGATTTTACATTATAGGAAAATAGTGTATGGAGTCATTAAGTTATTCATTTATTTTTTATGAGCTGTTTTTATGTTATAAATGTTAAAATAAATCATAAATTAATTAAAAACATAATGAGGTTTCAGTAACTAATTTTTAATGAATGAATACGGTTTATTTCGCTTTACAATAGGATTAAATTTAAGTGTTATTTTTTATACCTAATTGATAATATATTTCTTAATATAGTCATTTTTGGTGAATATTAAATCTGAAAATAAGTAAAAAAAGAAAGAAAAAACATTAAATTTTGGAAACAGTTTTCCTTTATCGATTTGACATTTTATTCAAAATGTAAAGTGTAATGTAAAGTCATACTTAAATTTGATTTGTTTAAAAGCATGTAATTAAGTATATTTTAACTAATTATTTTTGATTTACTGTGTGCAAAAAAATACCCTAAAAAACTTTTGATCTAAGGATTGGATCTTCAGGTACTAGGATTCAATCTTATTGGTTCAAGAGGGTGACCTCAAATTTGTTAATTAATTAGTGCTGGCGATATTTTAAATTACGAAATGAGATACAGAAGCATACTTTCTCTGAATAAACATACCTTTTTTTCAATGGATTCAGCTGCAATCTGTGTAATATAGTTCTAATTGTTTGGTCAAGAGTGTAGTCAAAAGCTTGGACCCTTAATGTTAATTTTACTTTTTGCGTATTTCGCCATATTGATGCGAAATTTTTTTTCTTCACATAATGATAAAATTAGTTCATCCAAAGACGATTCCATGCAAAAAATCATTTTTAATAATTTCGAGTCTTTATATGTGAAGATCCGATCAGTAGGTCAAAAGTTATTCAGAGTGGTTCTTTTTTTTTCTTTTCTTTTTTTATTTTGCGCAATGTACATAGTATTAGATTGAAGTTAAAAATTTCCTTTTCTGATGCAATATATGTTTGGCACACAATTGATTGCTTAACAAGAAAGAAATCTTTTATAATATCTATTAATAATTTATAAAAATTAAATAATTATTGTTTTCTATTATTTATTTACTAGAGTCTATTTTATTGTGTCTAAGCTTTAAAACTATCTTGTATTAAAACTTTTGAGTGATGCTAACTTGCCATTTTCTGCACAAAAGTGATATCATTTTACATTTTAATTACATATATTTCTGTAAAGTTAATTATTTGAAAGTTACTTAATACTTTTACTTGCATTGAATTGCAACATGCAGACTTAATTTTATTACACAAAGTTAGATCTGTCTTATTTAAGGGGCATAAATATTTGTTTCTACTCGATAAATGAACTGAGTATTCATTTACTATTTGGTATTTAGCCACCTACACTAAATGTTTAATTTTAAGGAATGTCTAATAATGTGGCTGAACTTTCTTTATTTTGTTTCACTAATCATTATTGTAGTATTAAATTCAGAATTAGTAATTCTAAATTATTTTTTAGCACTTGTGTGATCTAAGCAATTTTTTGAAACAAATGAACTAGTTTTCTTTATTAGTTTCTAAACAGGGTTTACATTTTTAACCTCCATTTTTGCTGTTTAAGAAAACTGTAAGGTAGCTCGTTTACATGTCAAAAAATTGTTACTTTCAAGTATTGCTAATCATATAGTTATGGTAAACTCAGTAAAAAAATAATTAGTTATAAGTTCATTTTTTATGTAGGTTGAAAGTTAAAATCAAAATGATATTTTCTGTATTTATTATTGTCCAAGCCATTCCTTAAAACAGAGTTAAATATTAAATTAAGTATGAGTGTATTAGTTTCAAAAATATTTTGTTTTCATGCATGTCTTTCAGTATTAGTATTTTGCGTTACTTTTGCATAATTTATGTGAATGTAATTTTTTTTTTTTGCGTTTAGCTATGTATGAAAATTAGAGATTTAAAAATAAGAATTAGAAAGAGAATAAGAGAATTTCACAATATTCATATATCCTGCAGTGTCTTTAAAGACTTTTAAATACAGTGAAACCTCGTGTTAAGGACACTCCTACGAAACAGGCACCTCTCAATACGGACACATTCTTCATTCCCTGTTTTTCTTCTATGAATAAAACCATTATGGACATTCTTCGCAAAGCGTAAACTTCCATAACCGGACGCGGACAGCCATTTTTGCCCTGAAACATTATTTTCTATCTCTCCAAACCGGACACCAATTTTTCTAAATTTAAAAACAAACTGTTTCTGCTTTACATTCCACGAAAAACATATACAATTTTTCAAAATTTTTGAGGCATTAACATTTTTTTACCTAATCCATAATTAAAAATATTGTTAAGCTATTTCACTACTAAAGAATCAATCTTCCTCCTGTCACTTTACCTTTTCTTTGCAAAGAAAGGAGAGAAAATGATACTGCTCACATGAAGTAATTCTGACAGCAGCCGCTTCTGATCTTTTCATCTGGACAATGCAGGTTATGAGAGCCCACAAGCTGAAATGACATCTTAAATGCTTCTTAAATCAGGGTTTGTAGCGTTTTTAAAAAGTGCTTAAAAGTGCTTATTTTCTATTTAAATTTTTTAAAAGCCCTTAAAGGTGCTTTTCTTATTGGGTGTTAATTTTCCTTTTTTCAAAATGAGATTTTTCCTTTAACATGTTGATTTTTGCTACGAAATATGCAAAAAGACACAGTTCGCATTGCTCTATTCAACATTTTCACAATTGATTCATACCCAATCAAGCTACTTCGGCGTATTGTCAGTTCGTAGTGTATGGAAATGTCATTTGTTTTACATGATTCAAAATGTCATGATTTTAGACAATAGTCAAAAACAATGCCAAAAGGGTTTTTTTTCGACATGTAGGTTAAAACAAGATAAAACCGTCAATTGTCAAAAATTTTCCAACCTTGCCTAGTTATGATATTTTTTTAAAGTGCTTAAAAATATTTTTTGAGTGCTTGAAAAGTGCTTAAAAGGTGCTTATTTTTTGTTGAATAATTTCGCTATGTACCCTGTAAATGCTCTCAATGCTTCTTCCCTACTGGAAATATCTTTCATTTTCTTATCAATTTAAAGGCTGTATTTAAAACAGCTGGATTAAAAAAAGAGAACAGAAATATAATCTTTGAGTTGTTCATGTAAATTACACATTTATTCAGATACTTGATTAATCAATCGTGAATATATTAACTCCGTAGGTCCTCCTGCCTTTCAGGTATGTATTGTTTTCTTCTTTTTCTTTCTGTGAATCGCTGGAGGTTAACTTTCAAGTAGATATTAATCACGCTTATTATCAAGTGATAGGTAGGTGTTAGGGGATGTGACCCTAATAATTGAAACCGACTTACAACTAAAATCTCCTATTCGGTATCATATGACTAACTTGAATATCTGTGTTAATAGGAAAATTATATTCATTTATCTGTAGCTACATCTAGAATTATGTATTTACATCCAAACTTTTTCATATACATTCTCTTTATGTATAATTTTTTTTTAAAGTTCAAATAAATATCCTTGTAGATATTTATTGTAGATTATTCATTTATTTTTATATCATTGAAAATATTCTAAAAACATATTATGGTGTTAAACATCATTATTAGGGTACCCTTCTCGGAAACGGAAATTTTTTTCGGTTCCAAGAGTGTCTGCTTAACTAAGGTTTCTTTGTATTTTATTGGGGACACTATTTAAAAAAACTAATTTAATTACCATTAATGGTGAAATATTTTGAAGGATAATTTATAAGCATAATGTTTCACATAATGTTTCTTTATTTGTATAAAAAACTTTGCACCTATTTCTCAGTTAAGTAAGTTTACAAAAGCTTATATAAATTTGAAAATTTCTCACCTTTTATGAAGTTTCAAATGCAGGATTTTTTAGAGCAATAATTTTGCATTTAAATCAGAAGTCAAACAAAATCAAGTTCAGTTACATAAAGAAGTTTTACGGTTGAATTTATTATTTTCTAATATCTTCAGGTATTAATGTGGTTCTGTTTTATCTTCAGATATTAATGTGTTTATGTTTTTGAAAGTTAAAGAAATATTCTGTACATTTTTTTTGTACATTTGAATATTTAAAAAAAACTGTATTTAAACCTGTGACAAGCGCACATGAAAGTTTTCAAGTGTCACTTAGGACTTGGGTTTTTACTTTTGGTTTGACCCTAAACTGAAAAGATCTGGATCAAGTTCCTATGAAATTTTACTTTTGATCTAGCATTTGGCTAAGATAAAAACCACTTAAAAAAACTGAAAATTACTTGCTAATTACTTTTTTCCTAGAACTAAATTACCTGAGGAGATTCAGCTTTTTCTGCTACAAATATTTTTATTTCATGTATCGAAAACATCATGCAGTTTTTCACACATGAAAGGTTAATAATAAACTTGTATAAACATGTCACAAAATAAAAAATCTGATATTTATTAAGAATTGAAGTTTGCAATGAAATGCATAACTTCATGGAAGTGATGGTTTAAAATCTCTAGACTTTTTATTAGAAGGGATATAAAGCAATTTAGTTTTTGTCGAATGATAAATTGCATTTTAGATTACAAAATTTATATTAATTTTTTTAAGTTTAAACTAAATAATACTGAAAATATAAAAACAACTGCAGTTTTAATTTTGAAATGCCTTGGTGATTGATGGTAAGCATAAAATATGCTGTAAAAAAAAGAAAGAAATTAAGTGCAATGTTATTATTTGATTTCCTTATTGAATTTTAAATATAGGCACAGGAAATTTGATTTCGTTACTTATTTCTAGCAACAGGTTATAATTTTGACTTTTTTTTTCCAAGCTGTGAAATTATAATTTTTCTTTTACCCTTTTAGCTAATTATTTGTTTTTAATTTATATTTTGTTTTGTATTATTTTAGTTTGTGCTTTGCTGAATTTTGTTCATGAGATGCTTTTATAGATCTGAATTTCTTATGTTTTTCTTTTGTAACTATTTTATTTGTGTTACTCAGCATGATAACCTTGAGTATTGTTTGTCTTGTTTCATATTAAAATACTGAAATTTATTATTTGATTTTTATTTATTGCCTTTGTTTGTTTCTTATCAATTATTTATATTTGCTGTTTTATGTTCTTATAAGGATAATTCCACATCAAATCAACTAATTAAAAAAATTAATGGTCAACAATTTGGAATTCAATTATTTTTGGTTTGCTTGTTAAACCTGCTTTTAATCAGAAAAATTCAGGATTTCAAAAATTCTTGAAAATTTCATAGTCATTGTACCATTTGTTTCTGAGTTATACATTTTTTAAATTTTGAATATTCCCTAATTATTTATAGTTTTAGAATATGTAAACAGCTGCTAGAACTATTTGGCTTAGAAAGCTAAATTTTGTGTTATTTTATTTTTAATGGCATTTTAAAAAATATATAACATGGCCTTGTTAGTCATAAATATAAATTTATTAAAAAAAAAATTTAAATTGTAAAATCTCAAAATCAAAATATTTTGAAAAAATATAGTTTTATTTAACATCTTTTAAGTCATGCATGTGACAAATTTTAAGATATGATTACAAGGAAATTTTTTTTTTTCTTGTTAAACAATGACATAAATCCTGTAGTAACATGAGTATGGTATTTTTTTTATCAAATTGAACTAAATTGATCAAATTGATGGAAGATAATGTGGTTTTTACTGCAGATTTGGTCACTGTTAAATTAAATTTTTTTATTTTTTATGATGCTATAGGAATATCATCTTGAAATTTTTCACGTTTATAAAAAAAAAAAAAAAAAAAAAAAAAAAAAAAAAAAAAAAAAATCTAAGAACTTTGATTTTGAATTTTTTAAGAATTTAATTTTCTCTTTTTATAAATTAAATTTTAATAAAAACTTAGTCATGTAACATATTTTATAAAATGCTATTGAAAAGTGGTCAAAATGACACAAAATTTCGCTTTTCAGGTTGTCTCAACTAACTCTCAACTTAAATGTGTTTAAAAATTAAAATTTACAAAAATTTGTAAATTTTCGAAATTTTAAAGATGCATAACTCCAAAAATAAATGGTTTATTTAACCATTTATTTTGGACTTTTGCATCTTTGAAATTTTGTGAATTTACAAATCTGAAACCTTAATATTTTCGTACAATTATGAAATCTTGATATTTTTCATACATTCTGTGAGTTCTACCTATGAGCCAAAAATAAACTAAATACCAAGACCAGATGTTTTACCATTGATTAATTTGGGGAAGAATCATCCATGAAACGTTTAAGTTTCTTACTCATTTAAAAGAGCATGTAACATAGGATATTCGTGAAGATTCTTCTTATGCGGAAAAAAATGAGAGTCATTTAACATATACCATAACACATTGCGTAGTTTATTACAACTGAAATTTTTTTTATGAACACTTTAATGTTTTATAACAATTAAAACAATTTCCTTTTGCATAAAACTGCTAATTTTGATGAAAAAACTAAAAGTATTTAACCGCTTCAACCGCTAAAGGCATGCGTTGTACTAAAACCAATTAAAATACTTTTACTTAAACTTGGATACACTTTCATTTGCGATGAAATTAATTAATATTCTGGCTAAAATCAGTGCAATTTAAAAAGAAATTTTGATTTTAATAAATTACTGAATTCTCGCTAAGTTAAGCGGCAAATATTGGCAAATCTATTCCACCACTGTTGAGCTCATGCAGTTTGCAAATCATTTTAAGATGGTTTTCGATAAAACATGATGCCATTTCGTTTCTGTTCCGCAGTGAACTGATCGTAAAGACACGATTCCTAGTAGAACACCGAAGGCATCACTGGATGCGGTCAGTATGCAGGTGGTTGACCACTTTGATCAGCCTGCGTGGGGACCGAAGGTACGCAGTATCAGTTCTCGTTAAACTGTTCTACAGTAAAGTGTTCGACTTCGCGTGCAAGTCGTCAGGGTACCAAAGTAGGGGAGCCATCCTCTCTGCAGAGGATCAAAATTGTGATGGCATGTCTGCGGATCATCCTCAGGGATGCTTCCCAGACCGCCGCCAATAGCTCATTGAGCAGCCCTAGTGCGACGTAAATAAAGTATCTACCTACAATTTGTTCTTCGTTAAAGTTGTGCGAGTTTTATATTAAGAACATTTTCTATCATTAATATATTTTCAGTTAAGTGTCCATAAGTGTTTTCTTTTTTATTAATTATTTGCACACATTTGTTCATATAAAATGTCAAGATATCTTATAAGCTTTGGTACCTACCATTTCCTTCCAAATTAAGGTTGCTAAAATTTTATTTCATGAATATAAGTTTAAATATATGGGTTTATTTATTTCAATTTGTCAAACAAAATTATTTTCGTTCAAAATCATTAAAAATCCTCCATTATTGAAAAGTTAGGATCAAATAAATATAATCCAAAAAATGTGAGAGTCATTTTTAATTTCTTACCATTTGTATTTTTTTAATATTTATTTCAGTTGTTCAATATAATTTATATTAACATAGATGGCATGCATTATTTATTTTTTTAAACTAAGGAGAAATGTAAGAAAAGCGTATAGTGGAGAAAAAGGGTAAATAATGTGGATTTTTAAAAATTTTTTCTCTTTTTATAGTAGAATTTTTTATACGAAAGAGAAGAAATAGACAGGTAGAATGGAATAAACTATTTACGTATAATAGAACTAAAGTAAAAAATAAGAGATTTGGAATTTATTAGAAAATTTTATGTTTCTATCATGCTACGTAGCGTTTTTAAAAAGTGCTTAAAGGTGCTTATTTTTGATTTTCGTTTTTATAAGCCCTTAAAGGTGCTTTTTTCATGGGGTGTATTTAAAAAGTGCTTAATTTTTCCTTTTCGAAATCGATATTTTTTCCTTTACCGTGTCGATTTTCGCTGTGTATCATGCAAAAGCGTAGTTTTCACTTTGTTCTATTCGTTTTCATAAATCATTCAACCACAATCCATTTCGGCGTACCGGCCACTCGCAACGTATGATAGCACCCCAATCATGTTACATGTTTGATGAAATACTTCGGAGTGCATCTACTGAGCGGGTTCGGTGAGATTCTTGCACTCTCGTGTGCAACTCATTTGCAAAATATTCTCAATTTCAGACTTTATTTTCCACCCTCGATCATTTTTTTTTTTATCGTGGCTAATACAATTAAGAAAAGAGCTCTTTGTCAGAAACTAGTTATAGTTAGAGTGCCTGTATTGAAAAGAGTGATGACAATATCCAAGAGCGCATGCGCTGCCGTCATATTTTTGTCCAAGGGGGTTGCCAGATGATACACCGAAATTGGCGCCACTCGCTCATTTGGTGTTATTCTGAAGGTTCTGTTATTCTAAGAGTATATACTAAAGTATCAATATTATAAACTTAAAGATTGGAAAGCACATGATATTACAGATTTTGTCTAGCATCTGAAATTGTTAAAAAATTAATGTCAATGAAAAAAGAAAAGGACTTATGAAAAGACTTCAGCTTTTAATAAATGCCTTAAATAAAATATAAAAATTAATAATGATTATGCCATTTATTTCAGAAATAATCTATACATCTATACATAATAATAAACGCGGCTGTGTGTGTGTGTGTGTGTCTGTAATCACAATATATCGGCCCAGAAGCCTCGCCCGGGCACGTAACTCGGCCCATAATTGTGTTTTGACATTATGAAGAAGTATTTTTTTTCTTTTTCAAAAATTTTGATTAGTTATTTAGTTATCAGTCATTTTGTAAGTCTATGCTTTTCGTCTGCTTTTTCGTCTTCAAAGAGCCATATTCAAAAAACTATTAAAAAATGCATATACTTTTCCCCACTCTTATAAATGTATGCTAATGCGAACCTCACAATTTAAATATTAATTTTCGACAACTTAAACCAATAATATACGAAGGAATTAATAATTTAATTGTAAAGTTCGCATTAGTTTACATTTATTAAAGTGGAGAAAAGTTTAACTTTTGTATTAAAAATGTGGCAACATATTCGATACGTAAATAGAACGCTTCGCTTTGATATATTTGTCGCTGTTCATAATTGTTATAATAAGTTTTTCTTCTTCTTTCCACGCTCTATTTTTTTTTTCTTAAGCGAAGACGATAATTTTTATAGCGATATTGTAGTACTTTGTACAACTAAAAATTCTTTTCACAACACTTTAAAAATATTTACTTTATTTTCTTTATATATACAGAGAACAGTCGGCAAAGAATTCGATTAGGTTGAAAAACATTTCGCTAAAAAGGAACGAATTCCAAAAGAAAAAATAAACAACTTAAAGAATAAAAATGCTGATGCCAGCCAATTTTTTGAAAGTTAACTTAGAAATAACAAACCAAATGATGTTAAATAACAAACCAAACGATGTTAACAAAATGACGTAGAAAGCGCAACTAGATCAAAATTATACAAGCACAACTAGATCAAAATTATACAAGCACAACTAGATCAAATTATAATACCTGAGTGCTTGACGTAACAGATATAGAAATAGAATTTGATACTATAAAAAATTATATAGAAATAGAAATTGATACCATAAAAAATTTATTCGTTTTCGTGTTCTTTTCATGTATTTAGCATTTTAGTTTTTTTTTTCTTAAGCGTTGTAGCTATATAATTTCAAACATCCTCAAGAGCTATAACACATCTGCAGCAGAACTGGATATGAAGACAAAATTGCTGGACAGGAACACTTTAATTGTCCACTAATCTTCAGATTTCCTGCTATGTTTTAAAAAACTTTATTTGTGAAAACCTTCAGAGTGGCGGACAGCTGGCCGCCTTAGGTGGCTAGTAATTAATAAAACAAATTATATAATTTATTATTATTTATCACTTTTTCAGGAAAAAATTATCGCATATTCTCCTGAAAAGGTATTGTTTATTTCAACAAATTGTAAACAAAAATTTCCATAATTAGTTGAAATTTAAAACAAACTAGCATTTTATACAGTTGGTAACGAAAAGTAAACAAATGCTACTTTGTAACGCGCATTGTAACATTGTAACGCGCCAACATATCAAAGTAATATCGCCAAACTCTGCACTTCTGAAATTTTGATAAAAAGATGCTCAAATCTTAAAATTTATAAGTAATTTAGATAGAAATTATGTGTATTAAAAGTAAATACATTTATTCTTATCTAACCATTAGTTATTTCATCACCTTGTTCTCTTTACAATGAGATAAACATAACTTTATATGCACGCAAGTAAGTGATAATAAGGATAAATTCGAATAACTAACAACTATCCAAATTTTCAGCCATAATTTTAACATTTACTGTAACTGTGAAGTTTCTTATTGAAAAGTAGTAAGTAATGAACTTATTACATGCATTTATTAATACAGAAAATAAATTTTTTGAGTCAGATAATTTTCACTCCGTGCAATTCCAATGGCGAATTTCCTTCCACCAATCAGGAATCGTTTCTCCCTTGTCCACACTCTTTTACTCTAGGCACTCTAGTTATAGTTATTTTTATCATGATCATGTAAAGTCTTTGAAAACTATTTTATATTTTTTGAGTGCTTAAAAAGTACTTTAAAGGTGCTTATTTTTTATTGAGAGATTTGGTTACGCACCCTGTCTATAAAATGCGCAATGTGAAAAAATTCTTAAAACATTGACAAAAATCTTAAAACATTGACAAAAATCCATACAATCCAATCTTAATTCAATAATTCTTATTAAAATGAAGGTTTACTCAACCCTACAACAACAAATCACAAACAATTATCATTCATTCATGCTACAAATGTAATCTTACATAAGTATATAAAAATATGACAGAGACAGTACATAATATATCGTAGAGTGTCAATTATTTAAATCTACTGTATGTACCAATCGTTTCTATTGAGTGTTGCTTGAGGGCACTGGAGTTATAAGCATACAAACTTTATCATAAACATATTTAACTAGTATTAAATATTATTACTAATTATTTATAACTAATAAAATTAATATTTATTTTAAAATTATTTTTATAATTAATATAAATTTTTACTTATTTGTAAATAAGTTAAATTTTGTTATTAATAAATTGTATTTAATTTTATTATGATTTTTAAAAATGCCTTCAGTTAACGTATGTATGTATAAGTATTAAAGTAAAATAGCTATTTAAATATCTAAGTTAATAATAAGAGTTTAAATTTTCTATTAGATGTTGGAGTGACTTAATCTAATATATATAATTCTCTTACGTGCCTCCCAAATTTTGGCTGTATTTCTTTTCCGCCGGTGGCAACGTTTGCTTTGTTTTGTTTACGTTACTATTTCTCTTACGCGGCAAATCGACCAATGATAGCCGCTAAAAATGTCACACGCCAAATCTAGCTGAGGTGGCTCAACATATAGCGCTTTTAAAAACGGAAACTGAAATAACCAGAGAGCATCAGCTGCGGCAATCTCATACTATTAAGCAAGGCAGAAGTGAGTAGTTTTTGTCGATAGATCTCTATTTTAGTATTTTGTCGAAAGCGCTTTTTTTCACTAATTTATATATTATGAATTTATTTGACGATTTTTGATTTATATTACGAATTATACTATTGCACATTTCTAATAGGTTTAACGAATTACATGTCATTTATTTGAATTCAAATTTATTTTAATGACTTAGTATTTACTAAAAAGATGTAATTTTTTTTTAAAAAAAAGTTTTTATATGGATTTGAATGATTGTTTTGACTTCTTAGAATTTTGTGCATTTGCAATGTACCTAAGTTAGTAGCGAGCCAAGCGAGCTTGGTTTGCGAAGCAAACCATATAAGATTGCATAGCAATTTTCGGGGGTTAGCGAGCGTTAGCGAGCAGGGGGCGCAGCCCACTAGTAGTTTATATTGATGGTAAAATGCTATGCAGAAATTAGTTGCAGTAAAATGTAATTTTTTTTCCTATCGCATCTTTTTCTAGCACCACAGCCCGCTTTGAGCCTTGGCATGCCGAACAATGTAGTTCCTAACTTTTTCTATATTTACCTTTTAACTTCCAGTTTAAGGTGGTCCACCCATCTCTTTTTCAGTCTTCCTCTTGGTCTCGAGTTCAAAAGTTTCCATTTTAAACGTTTTCTTAAATTTCTATCATCATTTAATCTTTCAATATGCCCCAAACATGCCAAACCACAGGCTTTAATAAAGCGAATTATGTTTTTTCATCTGATTAAAATGATCCAGTTCACCATTGTTTCTTATTCTCCACTGTGTATTTACTTTAGTTGGTCCAAAAATTCTTCTCAAAATTTTCCTTTCGAAGATTAGTAGGTTAGATTCGTCTTTATTTGTTACAGTCCAAGTTTCACTGCAGTACGTAACTATAGGCCTGACTACTATTTTAGAGATTTTTAACTTGATTTCCTCAGTAGGAAGTTTTTTCTTGAATAAGTATTGGCATAAGTAAAAACATTTATTTCCTTTTGGTACCCTGAGTTAATTTTTTCTGATATATTGTTAATATCATTAATCACTGAACCAAGGTAGGTAAAACTGGAAACTCTTTCAAACTCCTAGTTATCTACCACAAGTGTTGATGAAATAATAGTGGTAGATTTTGTTCGGGTCTTCAGCCACATACTCTTATGAATAATAATAATAATAAAAATTATATATTTTTGAACATTTTTAGTTGATTTCAGAGCTATTAAATTTTAAAACTACTTTGAAAAGTTAACAAAAATGCGTATGATTTTCCGTCTTTTGAAATTCTCTTTTCATTAAAAATAAATATGGATGGTGTTTTCTGCACTAGGGAACGCTGCAAGCTCGGGACTGCCTAAATTTCCGGGTTACTGTTTCAGTTGTATTTTAAAGCCATTTGGCATCATTGTGTTTTGAGATTCTTTCAAACAATGTATTTGATTACTTATTACTTATGTTTACAAAGCTAACAATACTTGTGTTTACAATACTAAAAGTGTTGACACTAATGTAAGATGGTGCACAGCTTGCAACACGAACAAACAGTAATAAACAAATGGAAAGAGGCCAAATCAAGACTGCCAAAAAAGCGAGTTATTCAAAATCTAGCAGCCATGTCACCTTTTTTAATAATGAATAACAAAATAACTAAAACAAATTTTCACTCCAAACTCCCCAGAATTACATTATAACATTAATATCTTATGAAATACAGCAGATTTGAGCTCAGAAATCATCTAATTTATTTCTTTTATTGAAAACAAAATTATCCGTTTGAAAACATCGCCTATCAAAATAACGTGTAGTGAGCAGCTGCAAACTTTTTAACCGGAACTAGAGTAGGTCCCGAGCTCGAGATTGTTTACTTTTCTACTGAAAACACCATCCATATGGAAAAAGTTTGGATTACTTTAATTAGGGGCTCGATGTTAATATTTATATAAATTTTTATATTAATATAAATAAAATTTTTTCACCAATTTTTTAGTTTTTTCCGCTAAAACCCGATATAAAATTGGTATTATCTAATTGCGGAGCCGGTAGGTGAAATGTTCGAATTAGACTCCAACTTAAAGTTACTTAAATACATTTTAAAAAATACATTTGTACAAAATACAGAAATTCGGTAAAAATATTATAAGATAATGTTTTAATATCTCAGACGCACTCTTGCACGCATCTTATTCCTATATACAAGATTGTCTAGTGAAAGTTAATGAACTAGGAAACTATTATAAATGATACTTGATACAATAAAATCTATTATTAATGATACACTTTCACATCTTTTTAATTGAATATTCATCTTAGCGAAACAAATTTGGTTTTTAGAACTTATAAATCAAAAGATAACTAACTAATAATTTATTTATATAATAATTCAATCAAATCAATAATTCAATAAATCAATTATTTGTTCGAAAACGTACTAAATAAAGTTAGGAAATTATGTTCTTACAGTACATAACATTGGGTCTAAAAATACATTTACGATTGATTAAAATTTAAATATTTGTCTTAATATTCAGTTTTTTTTTGTTCAGATAATTATAAATATTTGTTGATATTTTCATTTGATCAAAAACCTCTTTTTTTTATACAGATTTTTTTAACAACTTTTAACTAACTGGAGCCGAGGAAATTTTTACGACTCCGAATTGTGCATATTTTTCTTCGAATCCTACTCCAAATTCTTGGATAAAACCAATAAGTTGAACAGGATTAAGGAAACGTGTAAAAGAGGAAGAAAATCGTTGTCACTCTTAAAGATAATTAGCTTCTAATTTAAGCCAACATGACATAACATGCCCAGTTATTTATTGAAAATGAACATTGTTTACTTATGGCTGTGTTGATAAAAGCGGAATACATTTTCTTTTCTTCTAGAGCATGCCACTAAATAATTAGCGCTAATTATGTTTACCTTGTTGGCGTACTTGTCAAACATATTACTGTCATTAGGGAGCAATTTTAATTACTCTTTGGTTATGTTTAATTAAGACAGAAAAGTTGATGCATTTGTCATTGTGTTTATTCAAGGAAATTACTTTTCCAAAAAAGAAATTTCCCAGCATCCTTTGCGGTGCATCTAATTACTTAGGAAAGAATGTTGCATTATTGAAATCACTTTGTGTAGTGCTTACTACTAATTGCCTCATTTTTTCTTTCTTTCTTTTTTTGACGTTGTTCAATTTACTGAGATTTTCTTATTTTTCATCCAGTTTTCTAATCTATTTCGAATGTATTACTTTTGCGTTAATTTCTTCTACGTTTGATATGCATTTTTAGGTGCTCGTGCAAAACCTCGTCGATCAGGAGAGTTGGCATAAGTCCTGCCACATTGATACCGTTTCATATTGTAAACAGTGCAATGGAATTAAAATGATGAATGCAAATTAACGAATTCTCGTTAATTGATTGAACAATTAATTAATGGAAATTAAAACAAAAAGTTTATTTTTTAAAAAAGAATATATATGTTTTAATAACGGAAATAAAAAAGTTATTTCAATGAAAAACCTTAAAAGAATAATCATGTAGCTACAATTTGGTTTATGATTCCTCATTGTTATCGAAAAATCCTGTTGTTTGGTGCCCTTTTTTGGTTTTGCCGGAAATGATCGGCAGGATTTTACGCAAGTACCAATTTTTCTCATTTTGATTTTAGAGAATGCATTGCTTGTCTCACATTAAATGTGTAAAATTAGCCAATATTTTATAAATTATTCACAAGATGTTACAGCAAACTAGCGGCAAATCTATGGCTTGTCGTTATAACTGCTGGTTTAAAGAAGGCAATGGTTTGTAAAGATCCAGAAATTGCATTCCCAAAATACTACCTTTGCTTCAATAAAAAATAACGGAATTGGATTGAATGGAATTTTTAATGATACAAGAGTCAGATATGACCTTACCACTCCAAATTTTATTTTATACCCGTCGTTGAGCAGTTGACCCAATTTAGGCTTTATGACTACCAATGTTCAACTCCGAAGACTTGTAATTTTGAATCGAATCCAAAAAACAAGGGAACTCTGGGATCAATTATATGAAGAAATTCGCCTTCCTGGAGGACTTTTTGATGGAACTAACCAGCATTTACGTTGCTTGGAGAGGTAAACCTCGCACTGTTAGCCTGACGGCAAAGGGAGTCTAACCCATGATCGGTCTACCACTGTGGATATTTTACGTAAGCACTGGGGTCGGTGCGAGCCGGGTTTGAAATTCATAAAATTTTTTTTTTTTGACTTTTTCGTTGAAAAAAGGTGCATAAGTATCATTTTGGACATCCATTTCTCAATTCTTACATCTTTTTTCAATTTTTCATTTTGTTTAATAAAGTTTCGTAGTACTGATTCATTACATTCAGCACTGGTTTATTAATTTTTTACTTATTTTTAATTCACCCCTTGCGAGGAACGGGTATTCAGCTAGTACTGTAACCTTCATCAATTAATTTTAGAGATTCTTCTAGATATTCAATTTTGTCTTGGCGTCCTTCCCCAACGAAGTGACTCGGGTTTGAATCCCAGCGATGGTTGGTCGATAGAAATTCCTTCACTCAGCTCGCACCGACCACAGTGCTGATGTAAAATATCCTTAGTGGTAGATGGATCATGGGTTAGAGTCCCCTTGCTGTCAAGCTAACCGTGGGAAGTTTTCTTGGTTTACCTCTCCATGTAACGCAAATTGCGGGTTAGTTCTCTCAAAAAGTCCCCCACGTAGGCAAAGTTCTTCTACTTAATAAAGGAGTTTTCTCGCTTTCTGGATTCTGATCAAAATTACAAGGCTTTAGAGTTGAACATTGGTACTCAAACTGGTAGTCGTAAAATTAAAAATTGGGACCACGATGGTTATAAAATGATTAGACTTCAAAGGTTTTAATTCAGAGTGAGCAGTTTTATTAAGTTTATTAGAGCGCGATTTAGAATTTAAATCAATAACGTTAGCAATCAAATGTCGAATTGAATCTTTTCGAGAAGAACTGATGACGCTAAATTTTTTAAAATCTCTTTCAGTCGGAGCAACCCACTTGGGTATTGAGGGTCGGGAGGGTAAGCTTAAGAGTATTAAGTTATTGCTTAACGTAACAGATTGACAACAGAATTTTGATTACCACCCATTTTCACTTAAGTGTACGTAACGCAAAGATTACTCAGCCCTTTTGAAAATCTTCTATGTTGCGTAGTAAATTTTTTTTGGAGCGATTTCAAATTTAAATAAATTTTTAAATAACAGAACATTAAACAAATGAAACTTGATAATAATGATCAAATGATTTACGAAATGAGCAATTTTCGTAGAGGATTTCAACTTACCAGCTGGGACTAATTTTAGAAGTGTGGAGTCGATCGATGAAATGTTCGACTCCAACTCCAAAGCCGCATTATATAATTTTCCCCGAATCCTTAGAGCCAATTTATACAATTTTCACCGAATAGTTAAAGCTGAATTATACAATTTTCACCGAATCCTTAGAGCCAAATTATACTACTTTCACCGAATCCTTAAAACCCAATTATATAATTTTCGTCCAATTCTTAAAGCCGATTTATACAATTCTCGCCGACTCCTCAAAACCGAATTATGCAACTTTCACCGAACCCTTAAAGCCAATTTATACAATTTTCACCGAATCCTTAAAACTAAATTATACAATTTTCACCGAATCTTTGGAAATAGTATTATAATTAACTAAGTAAATAATCATTTCAATTTATATATGCACTATTAGAGGTTAAGGTATTATTTTTTTAAATTTAAAATTGCATTTATATTACAACATAACAGTTGAAGAAATAAAGTTTACAAATATATTTGAACCAAACATTGAAATTGTTTAAAACCATTTGAGGAAAAGCAAAAATTCTCACACAAAGATTCTTTAGAGAATATTTTTTAAAATACTGCATAGAATTCATATTTATTTCTTTTTTAAATAATTTATGAAATGAGATAAATAAATTTACTTTTGAAATTTATGTATTTTTACACCATGTAGCACAAATGTGGGTTAGTTTCATCAAATAGTCCTCCACGAAGGCAAATTTCTTCCAATACGAGATCCAGGATTTCCCTTTTCTTCTGGATCTGGTTCAAAATTACAAGGTACCGGAGTTAAACATTAGTAGTCGTAAACTATATAACTGGGTCAGCTGTTAAACGAAAGTGATTAAATAGTTAAATTAGAGCCGCGGTGGCTCAGGGGGTAGAGTACTCGCCTCCCAATCAGGTGCCCCGGTTTCAAATCCCAGCAACACTAGTTCCACACCCGGCTTACATCGACCACAATGCTGACGTAAAATATCCTCAGTGGTAGACGGATGAAGGGTTAGAGTCCCCTTGCCGTCAGGCTAACTGTGGGAGGTTTTTGTGGTTTTCTTCTCCATGTAACGCAAATACGGGTTTGTTCCACCAAAAAGTCGTCAATGAGCGCAAAATTCTTCCATTACTTGATCCAGGAGTTGTCCTATGTTCTGGATAGCGTTCGAAATTACAAGGCACTGGAATTGAAAATTAGTACAGTCGTAAGCCCAAAAAAATTGGGCCGGTGTTCAACGACGGTTGTAAAATTAGTTACTTCGATCAAATATAGGCTCAAAAGCTTTCAAATGGGATAAAAATTCTAAATTTTAATGTTTTTTCAATTTGCTTGACCAGAACTTGACCTTAGCTAACAAATCAATTCTCGATGATAAAGCAAGATATCTCTTAAACCCTTTTCTTTGGAAGGGTTTTCTGAGTGAAAAGTTTTTCGTTGGCATGTCTTTCATTAATCAACAAAAAACAAACGAAAACAATGTACAGAATCGTAATTTTCCATCCTATTAGCGGAGGTTCCATAAATTACGGTTCTGCACACGACCATGAATAATTCACAACCCTAATTCCGCTCAAAGGTAAATGTATGTCGGATTTTTGCATATTTTACGTAAAAGTCGCCATTCAGTTTTGATTTACATTTAAGTTTCCCCGATGAAAAAGAAAGAAAAAAGATACTCTGGCACTTTGTTCAGATTGAAATTATTCTTTTTTTCGAAGAGAAAAAGTTATTAAGTTTCGAAAGTCGTGCATTTGTTTTGAGTTGCCAACTCGTGACACGAATGTAGAGATATTTCAGGAAGTCATTAAATGCTTTTTACCGAAACTGTAATTTAGAAAAAAAATATCCTGATTTTCAAATTACTTCTGTGTTTTAGACTCGACATTACTTTTATGGATAATTTACAGTGGGGAAAAAATTGTTTTTGCTTTCTGTTGAATGAGATCTTTTTTAAATAGACCTTAGATACTTATGTATTGCTGATTTCAAAACTGTAGTCAGTTTCTCTGTCCCAGCTGAATTTTTTTTTTATATAACGAAAATGACATACGCCTCTTCCTATTATGAATTTTTCCTTCGTGTGCTTCTAAACAGTCCATAATAAAGAAGCACACCTAGCTGCACACGACGACATTTCTAGGCACGGGTTCCTATGCCATTTTAATCCTGATGATGTGCCTTAACTTCCCTAGAAATATGTCGCCACATTTACGCGATCCATTGTCATATACAATATAACATTTCTAAACTGGTACATTTCAAATCAAAATATCATTAAAAAAAAATCTGTAGTTTTTGAAGCGATTCAGATTCGAATTCTCCACACATGAATTGGACGAGATCAAGTATTCGTACAAATGTAACAAAAAATTTGTTCTTCACTGTTATCATACAGACTGTCACTGTTATCATATATAATACTGTAGTCAGGGGTGGTCGCTGTGACCTACCAAATTCATTATTTGGAGAATTTTACTTCGCCATTCCAGATATTTTACAAACATTAATTTTACTATTTGGAATTTTTTTTCGATTTCTTAGTTGGAAAAAAAGTGCATAAGTATCGTTTTAAGCATCCATTTCTCATTTCTTACATCTTTTATTGATTTTTCATTTGTTTAATAAATGTTTTAACAAAAGAGACTTTATTGTCATCTTAAAGCACGATTTCCACAATATTTTATATCTATTCTGTATTTGACGAAATTGCCGATCACCATATAATTCGTTATTCGTTTCCTGGGCATATTATTGTTCTATTGTTTACACTAATGGAAAATCTATAAATAGATCTCTCCCGTACGGCCACAAAGAAATTCCTCGTTGATTATTCACGAATGCAACAAAAAAAGGAAATATCAAACGCATGAGCTGTCATAAGAATGAAAGCGTAAACGTAAATGCTTACAATTAAAATTCATTTCCCAGGTGGACAACGAAAAAAAAGAAGAAAAACTGAGTTACAAATTGGAAAAAATTGAAAGGTTAATTTTATGGCGGTTTTCTTAACTTTAGAAAAATTAAAATGAAATTTCAATCCCTGAATATCGCTCTATATTTGCATTTTAAAAATCCATTTTTGGCAGTTTAAAAATAATACTTCCGTCCAAGTAATCGAGGGCATATTAAATTCATCGCAACCGGAAATTGATTTGGGGGGAAAATGTTCATATTTGACAGCTTTCGAAAGTTTTGGAGAATATTTGGGAACCTATCCAAGGGGGGTAAAGAGAGAAGATAAATTAACGATAAATTTTTAATATTGCTATCTAGACAAATGAGTATTATTTTCAATGCATTTTCTCTATGTTGAACCGAGAGAAACCAATTTCAGATTAATAGTTTGTAAGTTTGAGATTTTATCTATATCTCAAATATAAATTTGTACCTATACCTATTAACGCATCTGGCACTGATATCTAGGTTGGTGAGGTATTGTTGCTATGTATAATAGGACTAATAGGTAAAAAGTTATAATGAATTTCGAGTAAAAAATTAGATTGATGCGTTCGACATTGTTATATAACCAAGTGAAGTAGTGTTTTTTTTACGCGAGATTGAATCAATGCAATCAAAAGTCGGTAGATCTAATAGTTTAGAAGTAATAGGGGTTTTGTGCACAAAAGGGTTATAAGTCAAAAGTTTACTTCTTATACACAAAACCCTTGTTGCTTCTAAAAAAAGTTGGTCCATCGTGATTTATTGTACTGTTACTATAAAATGATAAATGAGAAACAGTACCTAGTTTGTCTAGATAGCAATGTTAGATGTGTAAATAGGTATTAGTCAAAAATTTTGCTTTTTATACATAAAACATTTAAACTCAAAACTATTGATTCTATTGACTTGATTTTGATATCAATCGATTTCTCACATCCATAACTATATCTCTCTCGATTGAACAAACATAAGCATCTCTGCTTTTGTTTGATGACTTCTACTTAATGCTTGCTCTGTTGCGCAAACACTTTAAGACTTAGAAATTTGAAATTAATAAAGTGTGTTTAAAAATGTATAGGAATTATGATGAAATAAACAAGTTAACATTCGACAATATTAGTTCGAGAATTAATGATTATTAAACTTGTAGCAAAAAATACCCTGCAGCTCGAGTTGAGATTTGAATAGATATTGAATAGAGTTGAAATTTGACATGGCCTTATTTTGTTTATGCAATTAATATTTAATTTTTTTGAGCTTCTAATTTGTTTGAAAGCCATTGCAATTTTAAGTGTCATAGGCTTATATTTTTACTGTTTTGTTTTAAAAATTGACTCTAATAATAGAAGTTTCTCTCTCCCGAAAGCTTAATTTTTTAGAAACCTTAACCTACACATGCACTATATTTTTCGGATATAATCACGTGAGTTGATGACGAGATTTTTTCTTTCTTCTCTCTCTTTATATATATATATATATATATATATATATATATATATATATATATATATATATATATATATATATATATATATATATATATATATATATATATATATATATATATATATATATATATATATATATATATATATATATATATATATATATATATATATATATATATATACGGTTGATTACTTTTTAGATCCATGTAATAGTTTGATATCGTTAAGATGAACATGTTAACAAACTGTGATTTTACTTTAAGATAAAATAATTTAAATATTTTAATAAACAAAAGGATCTTTATTTTTTTTCTCAGTTTATTTTTGAAAAATATCGACTTTTAAGAAAAAGAAGCGATGATGATTGAGTAGTAACCATCGGATAGGTGAAACGAGCAAACAGGGAGCAAAAACTAATTGTAGCATAAAATATTCTATACGATTCAATGCATCGCTTATATTAATGACAAACACGAGAATAGGTATGAGTAGAGAATTTCTTTTTATAATATTCAGAGCAAAATAAATTATACAGGAAACAATATTTCACTTGTCTAGATAGCAAATGTCAGACATAAAAGTATGTATGTCAAAATCTTTACTGTTTTTACTCTAAACATTAATAACTTATGAACTACAAAGCTTACCGATTTAAAGATGGTTTTGTTCAATTCAGTGTAAAATAATTAAACAGAAGCAATGCCCTACTTGACTAGATAGCAATTCTTGGTCTTTTTCTCAGTGTTTTCTTTTCATTATTGCCTTTTTTATTCCACAAAGTATAATAAATAGAATGTGATCACTCACAACATTTAATAATCAAGTTGTACTCGGGCCTAAGAATATTGGTAGTTAGAAAACTCACTATTTAGAGAAAATGAGCCTTTACCGAATTTTGAAGGGACTTTTACTAATGAAGAGTTTAAAAATATGTAATATATTTAAAGAAATTTCGGATATGTATTGAACCAACTTCATAATCTTCCAGACAAGATTAATCAAGTCTGAAAATTCCAGTAGCTGTAGTAAGAAAGCATAACTCATTTAAATAACCCGGTTTCTCATTATTCATATAAGAGAACTTGCTCTCGCATACCTTTAAAGAAGTATCTATTATTCATTTAATAACCAAGTTAGATAAACTGATTCCTTTTTTGAAGAAAGAAGAAAAAGTGGGGTTATATTACGATAATGTTGGGGCCGTAACTGTCTCACGCTATTCTGTAATGATGGGGTTAAATTAGCAATTTGATTAAGAGTTCTTGGCTTCTGCTTGAAAATTATTGGGAGTAGGCTGACTTATTTTGGTTCAGAATTTGGCAAGATTGGCTATATTTCTTTAACTTTATTGCCCTTGTATGTCCTTTGATGGAACTATATATTTTTGGACTGAATTTATTTCGTAGAAGTAGTATGGGAGATAAATGACTAAACATTACTTTAAGAATTAAACGGTGTGTAATTTTATTATCAAAGGCATATGAAATGTTTAGATAGGTGAAATAATTTTAAATTAATATATACAGTGCACAGCCTGAATAACTTTTGGATCTAATGATTGAATGTGCACGTACTTAGATCCAATATTAATGATTCGAGGGCCTAACTTTGAATATGATAATTAATTAGGGCAGACGATATTTTAAGTTACGAAATGAGACAAAAATACGTACTTTCCTTTAATAAAAACATACTCATTTTGTTGTTGAAAGATTTAGATTTCTGAACTTTAAAATATGAGAGATACCAGAAATCAGAAGAACGTACGTACTTTCCTTGAATAAAGACATACCTTTCTTTCGCAACCTTTGGATTTCTGAGCTTCAAAATATGAGGGAACATAAGTGAATGTAGGGAGGTAAAATAGGGTCTCAATAGTTTGGTCAGGAGAACGGTTGAAAATTTGGACCCCTTAATGAAAATGTTACTTTTTGCGTATCTCGCTATATCTCGAGGACTTTTTAAGCGAATTGAAAATTTTTTACACATAATTATGAAATTCATTTATCTAAAGATAAAATGCAAAAAAAAAACTTCTAGTAACTGCCTATTATTTTTTTTATTATTTTATTTAGTAATGGTGGGAAAAAATTTGATTTAAGATGTATACACTTTTTTACATCATTTTAACGAATGCTACATGAAAAAATTAAGTTAAGAATAAACAAGGAAAAAGTTAAAGAACTTTACAGGGCAGAATACTGAGTTTGTGCGAAATGGGTCGAATAGTTCATGAAAAGTTCCGAATAGTATAATCAAGATTGAATTTTGAATATACGACTTTTTTTGGAAATTTGATTTTTCAGAAACTATTCATCCGATTTCGCCCAAATTAAATTTGGTATTTTTCCATATGAAATTGCATTTTTTAATAAAATGTAAATAATTGTATACCTTATAGTTCATAATTTTTGGACTCTTAATAAATAGAATAATGAAAAATAGTAAATATTTGTTTAAAGTAATTTTTTGCATGAAGTAATCTTTAGATAAACAAATTTTATAATTGTGTGTAAAAATGTTTCAATTCGCTTAAAAAGTCTTTGAAATACGGTTAAATATGCAAAAAAGTAAAATTTGCATGAAGTTGTCCGAATTTTGTACTGCTCTCGTTAACAAAGTATGAAGACTATAGTTTCCAAACTACGACTGGCCCCTATATTTTCGGAGTATAAAATCTAAATCCGTCAAAAAAAAAAAAAATAATCTGTGTGATAATGCAGCGAAAGTACGTTTTTGTGTCTGATTTCGTAACTTAATGTTGTAACTTAAATATCCCCTCTGCCTTTAAATAAGCTTGTTAGCTTTGACAAATGGCATAAAACAACAACATTCAAATAGAATTACAACCAAAAATTGTCTACTTCAAAGCAGTGCCCTTGGAAAACTATATAGTTCTCTTGCCTAATAAGAGTGCTAGAATTTAGGAAATTGAAATAGCCTTTATCTTATCGGTTGCACAATTTTGAGTGTCCCAAAATAAAGTTACTAAGAGAAAATTTTCAAACTCTAGAAGAGGAAAAACAAAAAAGTACTCAAGCCAGGTGAGTAATTAAGCCACTTGCGGAAAACAAATGTATTGACATTGCTGTAGGACAATTGTCGTGATGCACGATGTAATTGTTCTTGACGTTGGGTCTTACCGGCACGATCATTTCACGTAGTTCAGACTTAATACATTGTCCAAAATATGATGAAAGGTGGGGGGATTCAAACTCAACTGTTCTCCGATCATTCTAATAGTCAATCGACGATTAAAAAATTGAAGATTTTGGATTTTATCTACATAGTCTTGGTTCGATAAAGTCTGAAGCAAAATCTGATAACACATAACGGTTTCTTATTATTAGTGTCACTCATTTCAAGAACGCACTACCAAAACTAATTTCGCAATAAATATGATTTCGGGCAACCACATTAATCTATCCACTTCACATTAGTACTTGAATGCTTGCGGTATGTAGATACTTTACCGCACTAGAGTTGCACAATCGGCTATTGGTGACGGAGGAGGCAATCTCTGAGGATAATCCAAAGACATGCAATCACAGTTTTGATGCCCTGCAGAATGAATCTCAATTGTGAGGTCACTGCTCCCTCAATTTAGACACAGATCTGACGGGGAAGGGAATTTTCTTCAGATTCCTGTACCCATCATACTACTCAGCGATCGAAAACAGTATTTTAGGTTCGACACATTTTGCGATCACGTATGTCGCATTTACTCGGTGGGTCTTAGTGGAGTTGAGGATCGAATCCCAACCCCTCTGGCCCGGATTCTGATGCTCTAATCACTGGGCTACCACGATCCCGAATGAATAATCACTTACCTCTCCAGGTTTGATGGGTCTAGTGTTGCCATATCGATATTATATAACGCTAGTCACATTACCTTACACTTGAAGCAATGAGATAATTTTAAACTATATATAATCTTGCCATGAAGAACTATCTGAACTTTAGAACAGACAAATAACTTAAATCTTTTAAAAAAATTATTAAACTTTTTTAATAATCGCCAATTTTGCGACATTTTTCCACCTAGAGGAAAATTATCAAAATCACTGCCTTTTTCTCAGTTTTTGCAAATTTTTATGAGCCTAGCTAAAGCAGCTTTCGAATAAATTTTAAAATATTAAAAAATTAAACTACAAATGGTTTTTATTTTCACAAAACTGTGTTTTTTCCTCAGATTGATGTATGTTTTGTGCCATTTTTAAAATAAGTGTAGGCACCACTGGATTTAGATAGGATTTAACAGTCATGATTAACAGTTGCAAATTCCCAGCAGTTATAAAAATATCATATTGATCGAAAAAAACCCATCATTTCATATTACGACGGAGCCTTCCAAGAACAACTTTGATTTATACACGACGCATGCCGTCCTATGGGTCAATGGTTTTTAAATTATCACAACTTCTACTCGAGTTATGATGGAAACAAAATTGAAATTCATGAATTCTTTTACTGTATGATGATCTAATCATAGTTGGCCAAAAAAATATATTCAGGTGCCTTAATAATATGCCACATGTTTTCAATTCAGAGCCTGTGTCTGTATTTCATTACAACTTTGACATGTATATGCGGTTAATTCGTCTTAGCTATATTACTTCTGGGAGAGTTTTAAGAAATTATAATCTAATACAGATGGATTTTGGATTCTCTATTAAATAT
Source organism: Parasteatoda tepidariorum (assembly GCF_982258835.1). Lineage (NCBI taxonomy): Eukaryota > Metazoa > Arthropoda > Arachnida > Araneae > Theridiidae > Parasteatoda > Parasteatoda tepidariorum. The sequence continues at coordinate 9,304,429 of NC_141760.1, read as the reverse complement.
CAAATAAAAATTTGTTCAATCTGTATTTACGAATCGCTGCATTATTGAATTGTGTTTCTTTTAGGTCAAGACTGTTTTCAGTTTGAGCAGAATGGGCACATGGTACTGAGCTGCAACATGAGGAGAGAGGCTTATCAGTCAGGGGCTCAAGCTCAAGTAGATCTCAGTCTCAATCTACAGCTACTCCAGGCCGTCGAGTCTCGAGCAGGGAGAATAGGGCAAAAAATGGCCGCAAAGGCCGGGGACCAATGCCAAAGAACTTGAAATGTAAGTTAATCCAACCACGTTTAAAACATATTAATTTAAAGTGAAAAATTAAAAGTCGTATGTTATGTAAAAAATTAAAAGCCTTTGAAGAAAAATTGAAAAAACACTTTCTCCTGTTGAAAAAGAAAGTTTCTTAAGAGATTCATCTCTTTGGAATGTAGCTGGAATTTGAAGAAAAATTGAAAAAAAAAATGTTTCACCTGTTGAAAAAGTAAGTTTCTTAAGAGATTCATCGGGTTAGAATATAGTTGAAATTGACTAAATTATGGTTTTAATAAATAAGTGAAAATTAAGAGGTAAGAATGGGTAATGCCCGTACAGTGAAGAGAGCGCACGGACAGGAATTGTTTTTCTTCTGCTCGGCTCATCATTACTGTGTAAACTCTCGGGGAAAACAGTTTTTCAACTTCATTATAATTTTTCCAAATTTAGTAATCCGCCAAAATGCGACAGATGGTAATCCAATCGTCTTTTTTTCAATTTTAATTTATAACTGTATTTGAACAGTCAACCCAATTTTGGGTTTAAGTCTATTAATGTTCAACTCCGTAGCCTTGTAATTATGAACCTAATACAGAAGACAAGGATCAGTATTGTATCAGTATCAGTATCCTGGATCAAGTATTGGGAGAAATTTGCCTTCGTGGAGGACTTATGGATGGAACTAACCCGCATTTGCGTTACACGGAGAAGGAAACCACGAAAACCTCCCACGGTTAGCCTGACGGCAAGTGGACTTTAATCCATGATCCGTCTACCACTGAGGATATTTTGCGTCAGCACTGCGATCAGTTCGAGTTGGGTGCGGAATTCGCATCGACAAGCCATCGCTGGGATTCGATCCTGGTTCACGTCATTGGAAGGCGAATGTTCTATCCCCTGAGCCACCACGACTTAATCTTCATTTTCGTAAAAACTATAAGCATAAATCTTTCTTTCCCCTTGATATATATTTGCAAACAAATAAGCCATATATTTGACTTTACGCGCCCTTTCCTATTTACTTTGCACAAATGAACAACCCAATAAAACTAGTGTTGTATTGAGAAAGTTACATAGCAGGGTTTTACTTCCTTACTAAATAACAGTCCTTTTAAATTTTGAATGAAAATAAACAAACAATACAGTTTCTGAAAGCTTTGATCCGCAACAAACTTCTTAAAGAGTTTCAAATGTAGCTTTTTCAGAGGAATATAATCCAGGTGTGTACTTATTTTTGTGACTGACGGAATTTAAAACTCCACTCGCAGAGGAACTGTGTGACTCTTCTGCTGTTTCTTTGGCTATTTATATGGAAACCACCACCCTTAATGCGTGTCTTTAGAATCCTTGTTAAAAGTAAAGTCAAAACAATAGGCCCATTAGAGTTGAAATTGAATAGTTGAACGAGAAAAAGCATTCATTTTTGAGGAGATGTTATTACATCAAAATCCGTTTGATTGCTTGATAAAAAGTTGAAGTGTTTATTATAGAGAATATTTTATTAGAAGCACCTTGTATTATTCATATTACTAAATTTGAAACCCTTAAGAGTTTCATGTTAAACCTACCACATTAGTCCCCTAAAGGGTTCCGCAAGGGTTCCATTTACACAGAAAACAGATTCTACTTCCTTTCCGCTAACTTATACAGAATAATGTAGAAAGTTCCTTATTTATTAAGTAACTAATTAATATTTTTGGATGTTTTCCTTTAGATTTTATATTCATTAATATTTATTCGTTTAAACTTGTTTATAATATTCTAAATTCATTCTATAATACTTGAACTTAGACAAATATATAAAAAATTCTTACAACTTTAAAATTGAAATAGTGGTAACTAATTTCAATGGAACACAAAATACTGAACAGAAAATACAGTAAGGTTAATTAGGTCCCCGACCCCCCAAATATGGGTATGCGGAAAAATTTTTCATCTTGTCGCCGTGACAGTCTCCCGCACAGCCGGAGGTGGACAGAGAGATAAAAATAAATTAATGTTGTTTGTTTGTAAAAATTAGCTATAAAAAAGTAACAGGAAAAAACAGTTCACAGCACGACTCGAAATCTTACGCAGCTTGTTGATCAACAGGTTTTTTGCCGTTAGACCTCTGCACCCTTATATCGAGGTAAATATTTAAGTATGTACTATACTAGTATGTATTATACTAGTATGTAAAGTATGCTTACATTTTAAAATGGTTTTTTTTTCTTCGGAATTAGCTGGTTAGTGTGACTGATTATTTTAAGAGGTAAACACCTCTAAGGTATACAATCATTAATAAACAAAATTTCATCTCAAACAGAGCTGGTTGTGCTCTCTTCTTGTTTGTGTTTGCACGAACACTTGTGAACATGCTTGGCACGAAATTCCTCGTTTAGTTAATAAATTTTTTTGAACATTAAAAAAGTGAATTTTTTTCTGGGTCAATTTTCTTAAACATGCTCTTTGAGCTATGTCCATTTCTTAAAAAGCGCTTATTGAGCTGTGTTCTTTTTCTTAAATGCTTATTTTGAGCCTTGTCCATTTTTTTTTAAAATCACGCATTTCGAACTATATCCAGTTTCTCAAAACCCGCGTTTTGAGCTATGTCCATTTTGTTAAAGGCAAACCTTTTGATGCAATTAATCCGCATTAGCTTTACATGGAAAGGAAAACCACGAAAACCTCCCATGGTTAGACTGACGGCAAGGGGTCTCTAACCCATGATCCATCTACAACTGAGGATATCATACGTCAGCACTATGGCTAGTGCGAGCTGGGTGCGAAATTCATATAGACCAGACATCGCTGGAATTTGAACCCGGTTCATCTCATTGGAAGGAGGTGCTCTATCCCCTGAGCAACCACGACTCCGGATATGTTATATGTCCGATTTATTATATCCAATATGCTAAGCTCGTTCGAAAAAAATTACTTCTTTTTGCTCAAAAGAATATATTATTACCGAAAAAAAATGTCTAAAGCAATTATCCTATTCATTTTGCATTTTAAAAATGACTCAATTTATGGCTGCAATTAAATATTTTTAAGTATATAAAATAAATTCAGTTATGGGAAAAAAAGCCGACTATTTATTTCCCGATAATATTTCCTTAATCATAAATTAAACATTTGAATTTTGTTAAATAAGCTTTTCAAAAACGCAATTTTTTATTTATTTATCGTCAAATATTTCTTCGCGTATTTTAAGTTTCAACGCTGCATAAGTTAGTTGCTTTTCACGAAAATAAAATGTTTCAAAGTGGATTTCAAATCGGCAAACTATTTCTAAATTGCTTCGTACTTTTGATTGCGCAATTCCAATATTTGCTTTCCGAAACTTGTTCGTTGGAGGAAAAAAAAAATCACCCAATTTAAATTTAGGTGACTAGAATTTCACTCTTCAAATTTTTAATGAACGTTTTAAAACGTGAGATAAGATAAACAGCACAAGAACGTCTTCTCTAGTTCAAAAAGTTTTTCTCGTGAACACTTTACGGGCTCATCAAACAACTCTTCTCTAAAATACCAAAAATAAATAGCCGGACTTTATAAAAGTATATCTTGAACGATATATTCTTTAAAGTTACTTTTCTCTCTCTTTTGGCGAATTGATCAATATTTGACGAGATTCTTAGTTTGTTTCTCAAGTTCTAGAAAGTTCGAGATGGAAGGGGGGGGGGGTCGACAGGGAAGCGCATTGTGTACTCAAGATGGATATATCCGGTACGTTTTATTATTTTTGTTCTTTTTCTACTATCGAGTATTCGTGAGTTATTTTTTCCCTACTTCAAATTCTAGATACTGACTAACGTCGGAAAGGACATTTTTATTCATTAAATCGGTATGTTTGTTTTCGTATCCGGTCTTCTTGATCCGGCTTAAAATCCGGCAATCTCAAGGGCCTGTTTTTCAAGGAAGGCTGGAGTAACATGGCCTCTACATGTGTCCACTTTCGAATTATTTTTTTTCCTTTCAATTTACTCTAAGATATCTGGCAGAAAAACGATAAGACATTTAATAACTTTCCTTTCTTTATCAATATACCAATGTTTTTGTTCTGAAGTCCTCTCAGAAAAAAAAATATATCAACTTTCTTATTTAGATTTTAGTAAATCCTTTCTATTTTAGCATACGTGTTTTTTTAAGTAAACATAGAATTGACAAAACTAAAATCATGCATTTTATTTTTGTTAATATTTTTCAATAGAATTGGGCACCTCCACTCCAAGAAGAAAAAGACCTAACATACTCACACATGGTCTGACCTATGACGTCAGTACCAGCTAATCTTTATCAGCAAAATGGCGTATTAAAGCTGATCTAAGTTTCATCACATTAGTTAGAATATTAATTAACATTAAGCTAGTCAAATCCAGAGCCGTATCGCACATCGAATTAGCTAAAATATAATTCTTTCTCGTCTGCTTCTTTTACTCAACTTGGATTTATTATTTGTTTATGTATTTTATTGTAACCGTGATATATTTTTGTTTTGTGTTTCTGGCAACTTTGCATAATTAGTTTTTTATGTTCTACACGGTTTTGTTCTAGTCTTTGTATTAAATAAGGAAAATAGGGTGAAAGAATTGAAATCTTTGTGAAAAGATTATGTCACTTAAGGGAATTGATACTTGTCGGGCTTAGCTTACTTGAAAAGAACAGTTGCTAACGTAAACAAATGCCACGTTTCAACTACCAATCAGGATCGAGATACCCACCCTACGTCACTTGCAGGTATCCCGGTATGTTATTGTTTGAATCTTGAGGCGAGAAACTTCTCTATGAGTCTTACTCAGAAATGAGAAGAAATTGGTAGTAAATTTTTATTTATTTGAAGCATGTTTTCAACAGAGTAAGAAATCAATTACTACAATCAGTGACTAACTATAACATATATTTCCATTAGGGGTGCACATCCTGAGGTCCGCGGACCACATGCGGGCTGTTGATGTGCGACCAGCAAGAGCTTCTGAACACAATGAAAAAAGAATTGATCTTTTTTTGAAATGTAAAACAACTTTCTAAAATTTAAGATCTACCATTTGAGTCATGAAGCCATTTGATTCATGACCATTGATTCATGAAGTTAAACTTATTCGTTTCAATTTTATCAATTGCAGTTAAGCTTTTATTTTTACAATTTAAAATTTAAGTAACTAACGGGATACCTGAAAATGACGTAGTGTGGGCATCTTGAGCCTGATTGGTTGTTAAAACGTGGCTTTGTTTACGTCAGCAATTGTTCTTTCCATTCTATTTCGAGTTAACTTACCCAGTCAAGTATCAATTCTTTTAAGTGACACATTTTCGATAATCATTCACAGAGATTCTTTTACCATATATTTCTTACTTAACACAAGGACAGGCACTAAGCCACGTAAAACATAAACTAATTATGCGTCAAAGTTGCCAGGTACACAAAACAAAAATTGCAATAAAATACATAAACAAATAATAAATCTCAGAAAGAATTATATTTCAAGAGGATCAATACGGTGCTGTATTTAAGTAACATTCTAACTTATGTGGAAAAACTTAGCTCAACTTTGACACGCCATTTTGCTTATTGACGATCAGCTGGCGCTGACGTCATAGGTCACATGTGTGGGTATGTTTTATCTTCTTCTTCTCGAAGTGCAAGTACCCAACTAATTACTTAAGGTTGTTTATTTCATTTTTTTTCATTGCGCTAATGCAGTTTTGCTTCGATTAAAGCAGTAACATAATGATATTCAATTCATTTGTTGTTGTCTTATGTCTTATTAAACATCCTCAGTGGTAGGCTGATCAGGGGTTAAAGTCCCCTTGATGTCAGGCTAACCGTGGGAGGTTCTCTCCGTGTAGCGCAAAGGCGGGTCAGTTCCATTAGAAAGGCCTCCACGGAAGCAAATTTCTCCCAATGCTTGTTGCGGTAGTTCCTTGTCTTCTGGATTGGGTTCAAAATTACAAGGCTATGGCGTTGAACATTAGTAGTCGTCAACTCAAAATTGGGTCGGCTGTTCAGCGATGGTTATAAAATAACTGTATTTAATGCGATTAAGAAAACACTTATTTCGCTAAAAATGCAACCCATGTGCATTTTATTGTTACTATTTTTAACAAATATGAGCTCTTTACGAACATTTCATAATATACGGTAAATTTCTTTATTTCACGCTTGTTTGTTTTCATTTCCGAATATTTTCTATGTAATGTTTACCATATTTTGAGATATGCTTCAAAAAATTGCTCTGTAAAAAATGATGCAACTCGCCACTAGTCAATAGCAAAATTTTCAACTTTTTCTCTATACAATAGGGTACACATCATTGATAATTCCAGAATTTTCAAATTTGCTGAAAAATAAAAATAGTGTTCCGTAATGACTGCCTTAAATATATATATTGTTTTAAATCCTAATCAAGTTAAAAGTATATTTATGTTATTAAAAACGTTAAAAAAATTTAACGAGTCACAACTGAGAAAGTTGTTACTGAGCTCAACAACAGCTGTTTGATTACCGCAGAAAACATAGATAGTTGTTAAAAGGTGTTAAAACGTAGTTGTTAAAGTATTTATGATTATATTCTTTGGTGTTTATAATAAAAGGTGTTCAATTAAAGGTGCTCATATATTACACCTTTTTTATAAAAGGTGTTTAGAAAAAAGGTGTAAATTCCTTATTCTGTAAACATGATGTTCCTTACTATTGTTTAAGAAATTGTCTTTCTCTGTAAATTCAATAGCCCGTATACAGTGTGTTATAATTAAACTGTAAGGAACACCCTATATATTTCGATGAATTTTCTTCAATGTTTTTTCTTACTAAATAAATCTTGTTGAGTTGCTTTGATTAATGTATGATTATTATTTTAATTTCAGGAACTAATGGGGGGAGTATAGGAGTCATCAGTCGCACAAGCAACGATTATAAAAGAAAAATGCACCTTTTAGAAATATTTTTTCATTTATATTACGACATGTTTATGTCAACCTATTGAAAGAATCTAAATAAAGAAGAAAATGATGGCAAGATAATGAAATGAAATTGCAATTATGAACACAAAAAAAAGATGAAATCTAATAAAAATCATATTTATGTTACGCAGTTGTCCGTACTTATTTTTGCAGTTTTGTATCTTGCTCTCTGTGTTTCATAAATATATTTCAATTATCTTTTTAAAAAAATGCTTTAGAGATTAAGTTTCTTAAAATTTTTATATTTAATAAATTTCATGTCAAAACCATAGACTAATAATGTAAGTAAACTGCTCTCCAGTTTTATTTCTGTAAACAAGAGCTTTCTTTAATGTTGAAACGCAGAATGACAGAAGAAAACACGAGATGAGTTTCAACAAGAAAGAAATGTTTTTAAACCAATACACTGTGAAGAATTTAGTTTATTTTAACACTATAAATGATGATAACTACTTAACACTGAAACTATTGTAATGAAACACACAGAATATTCCTTTAAACTACCGTTGTCAAAAAACATATTTCCACCATTTTTAGTGCTAAGTAACACTTTAACCTTAAAGTTTATAATAACAATAAGAAACAATAAACATGAGAGTCGGTAAAATTATTTTAATGATAAAATAGGAACAGTTAGGGCGCTTTTTCATTACACGACACGATAACGACAAAACGGATCCGATTGTCGGCGAACGACATAGAGTCAAGTAAAATACATGGTCAGCAACGGAGCGCTTTTTCACTCACCGATACGATAACGATTATGTCGTATCCGACAAGGCGATATCGTTGGTCGGAATCAAATGTTGATTAGGCAAGCAAGTTTCTCCTCAAATCGTGGCGGTTTTATTTGTTATTGTGCATCTTTTCTGTTTTATCTCCTCTTTTGATATCATTATTTTATTCTTTTAATCAATTTTAATCGTTTATTTGATCATGTCAAATGTAAAATTTGAAAGTAAATTTTTATATAATGTATTCTCATGTCTGGTTATAAATTTTTAATTTTATGATGTCGCATTTTTTACAATAAAATGAGGTTAAAAGACGTAAACAATCATAAAAGTTTTATTGGAAATTTTTATAAATTCATTATATGCTTTAATGAAGAGATAATACTTTTTATAATAGTAATGGTTTGATAAAAAGGCAAATAAAGACCCTTATGTATTTCAAACAGAACTCGATCTAACTACTGGTTTCTGCTTGATTGAATAATAAAAAATCTGTTTCCTGATTCAACTGAAGCATTTTTTTGAAACATGATAGAGCGGCTTCCTAAGATTAATTTGGTAAAACTCATTTAAAAAATCATCTGAAAAGACTATTCTAAATGAAGCTAATATTTTAATTCGATTAAAAAAAACGTTAATACTTTAAAGCATTTAAAGAGTTTAAGTAATGTTAAGTGATAACAGACATAAATTAGCCAGCAGAAGCCAACTCAAAAGCCATATAAAGATTATTCCTCATTAACATCACTCTTGTTCTTGGTTTCTCTCATTCAGACGAAATTAAAAAATTTATTTGGGACTTTTTGTAGCTTATGGAAAAGCACATAAAAATCTTCTTCAACATATCTTGCCTCATTTATTTAGTGGGTACTTACGTTGTTGCAGAAGTTGTGCTAATGCGCCAATAAAGAGCAATCCTGTTGTTTGCACACAGCGTTTTCGCATGCAGTTATCTTTTGGATTCCTTGTTGCCTTGTTTGCTTAATTCTAACGCCATTTTTAGTGCTACGAAAATGCATCTTTGGGATTTGCCAAAAACAGAACAAAAATGCAATTTTATTTTTTCAGTAGCGAAATATTTTACCAAAAAAAAAAAAAAAAAAAAAACGAAAATGAGCCAATTCCCATGACATGAAACTTTATTTTGGTAAACGTACGTTTTGGAAATGTAATTCAAGACAGTGTGATCAGCAAGTGCGGCTTAGATGGTAGCACAATTTATTCTGACAGTTGGAAAGGTTATCAAACAAAGAGAATAGAAGGATTCCTACTTGCTAAGGTTTATCATAAATACAAATACCTTAGCAAGTAGGTATTTGTATACATTTTATTAATCCTGATACAGGAGTTCATAATACACAAACAGTTGAGAGAATAAGGGGCAGTGCTAAATGGAGGAACAAAAGACATAGGGGAACAGCGAGACATCATTTGGAATCTTATTTATCAGAGTTCATATGGCGACAACATCTGGTGAAAGAAAAAAGACTGTTTTGAATATGTAAAACTCTATATCGGCCCATTTTCTACCGAAATCTACTTGACTACTTTGATTTTAAATAAAGTGTTTTGAATTTTTAGATTTTAAATAGAGTGTTTCATTTCACGATTTGTCGCAAAAATTTTAGGTGTAAATTGGCGGCACTTAAAAACAGCCAAATCTGTAGCTGCGGTGGCGTTAATACGTAAGTGCACCCAAAAACGTTTCTGCACTGCTAGCTTTTTTCTTCTGAAATAAAGTAAGAAGTGTGAGACGACGATTTCCATCCGGCATATTTAAAGTTTGCAGAAAAAAATCACAACAGAACACAAGCAACTGCTCACTCAAGCTCAAAACATTGAATGAACAAGAATTTCTACTTTTCGGACGAGCGATATCGGACAAGTGAAAAAGCAATTGCTTGAACGATCCGGCAACGACATTGTCGTTCACACATTTGTCGTCCGATTTTGTCGGTATCGTGTCGTGTGATGAAAAAGCGCCCTTAGGATGTCTATCATGGACAATTAGCGTAACCTAATTAAGATAAGAGACTAATCGACCGATTCCTTTCAAATTTTGAATTTTCCTCTTTTTAAAAATGCGTAATTTAATTTGGTATAAGATTTGTATGCTCTAAAATGCAAACTTTTTAGCTCGTTATTTAATAAATACTAAAAAAGTGTAAATTAATATAAAAAATAATAACAACAATAAGATAATATAATAACAATAAGATAACAATAACAATGAGATAACATTAACAATTAGATAATAATAACAATAAGAAATAATACACATAAGAGTTAGTAAAGTTATTTTAACGATGTAATATTAAATAGGAACAATTAGGATGCATACACAATCTAATTCTTAAAATAAAGGATTCCCTTCAAATTTTGAATTTTCCTCTTTTTAAAAATGCGTAATTTAATTTGGTATAAGATTTGTATGCTCTAAAATGCAAACTTTTTAGCTCGTTATTTAATAAATACTAAAAAAGTGTAAATTAATATAAAAAATAATAACAACAATAAGATAATATAATAACAATAAGATAACAATAACAATGAGATAACATTAACAATTAGATAATAATAACAATAAGAAATAATACACATAAGAGTTAGTAAAGTTATTTTAACGATGTAATATTAAATAGGAACAATTAGGATGCATACACAATCTAATTCTTAAAATAAAGGATTCCCTTCAAATTTTGAATTTTCCTCTTTTTAAAAATGCGTAGTTTAATTTGATATAAGATTTGTATGCCTTAAAATGCAAACTTTTTAGCTCGTTATTTAATAAATACTAAAAAAGTGTAAATTAATATAAAAAATAATAACAACAATAAGATAATATAATAACAATAAGATAACAATAACAATGAGATAACATTAACAATTAGATAATAATAACAATAAGAAATAATACACATAAGAGTTAGTAAAGTTATTTTAACGATGTAATATTAAATAGGAACAATTAGGATGCATACACAATCTAATTCTTAAAATAAAGGATTCCCTTCAAATTTTGAATTTTCCTCTTTTTAAAAATGCGTAATTTAATTTGGTATAAGATTTGTATGCTCTAAAATGCAAACTTTTTAGCTCGTTATTTAATAAATACTAAAAAAGTGTAAATTAATATAAAAAATAATAACAACAATAAGATAATATAATAACAATAAGATAACAATAACAATGAGATAACATTAACAATTAGATAATAATAACAATAAGAAATAATACACATAAGAGTTAGTAAAGTTATTTTAACGATGTAATATTAAATAGGAACAATTAGGATGCATACACAATCTAATTCTTAAAATAAAGGATTCCCTTCAAATTTTGAATTTTCCTCTTTTTAAAAATGCGTAGTTTAATTTGATATAAGATTTGTATGCTCTAAAATGCAAACTTTTTAGCTCGTTATTTAATAAATACTAAAAAAGTGTAAATTAATATAAAAAATAATAACAACAATAAGATAATATAATAACAATAAGATAACAATAACAATGAGATAACATTAACAATTAGATAATAATAACAATAAGAAATAATACACATAAGAGTTAGTAAAGTTATTTTAACGATGTAATATTAAATAGGAACAATTAGGATGCATACACAATCTAATTCTTAAAATAAAGGATTCCCTTCAAATTTTGAATTTTCCTCTTTTTAAAAATGCGTAGTTTAATTTGATATAAGATTTGTATGCTCTAAAATGCAAACTTTTTAGCTCGTTATTTAATAAATACTAAAAAAGTGTAAATTAATATAAAAAATAATAACAACAATAAGATAATATAATAACAATAAGATAACAATAACAATGAGATAACATTAACAATTAGATAATAATAACAATAAGAAATAATACACATAAGAGTTAGTAAAGTTATTTTAACGATGTAATATTAAATAGGAACAATTAGGATGCATACACAATCTAATTCTTAAAATAAAGGATTCCCTTCAAATTTTGAATTTTCCTCTTTTTAAAAATGCGTAATTTAATTTGGTATAAGATTTGTATGCTCTAAAATGCAAACTTTTTAGCTCGTTATTTAATAAATACTAAAAAAGTGTAAATTAATATAAAAAATAATAACAACAATAAGATAATATAATAACAATAAGATAACAATAACAATGAGATAACATTAACAATTAGATAATAATAACAATAAGAAATAATACACATAAGAGTTAGTAAAGTTATTTTAACGATGTAATATTAAATAGGAACAATTAGGATGCATACACAATCTAATTCTTAAAATAAAGGATTCCCTTCAAATTTTGAATTTTCCTCTTTTTAAAAATGCGTAATTTAATTTGGTATAAGATTTGTATGCTCTAAAATGCAAACTTTTTAGCTCGTTATTTAAAAAATACTAAAAAAGTGTAAATTAATATAAAAAATAATAACAACAATAAGATAATATAATAACAATAAGATAACAATAACAATGAGATAACATTAACAATTAGATAATAATAACAATAAGAAATAATACACATAAGAGTTAGTAAAGTTATTTTAACGATGTAATATTTAATAGGAACAATTAGGATGCATACACAATCTAATTCTTAAAATAAAGGATTCCCTTCAAATTTTGAATTTTCCTCTTTTTAAAAATGCGTAATTTAATTTGGTATAAGATTTGTATGCTCTAAAATGCAAACTTTTTAGCTCGTTATTTAATAAATACTAAAAAAGTGTAAATTAATATAAAAAATAATAACAACAATAAGATAATATAATAACAATAAGATAACAATAACAATGAGATAACATTAACAATTAGATAATAATAACAATAAGAAATAATACACATAAGAGTTAGTAAAGTTATGTTAACGATGTAATATTAAATAGGAACAATTAGGATGCATACACAATCTAATTCTTAAAATAAAGGATTCCCTTCAAATTTTGAATTTTCCTCTTTTTAAAAATGCGTAATTTAATTTGGTATAAGATTTGTATGCTCTAAAATGCAAACTTTTTAGCTCGTTATTTAATAAATACTAAAAAAGTGTAAATTAATATAAAAAATAATAACAACAATAAGATAATATAATAACAATAAGATAACAATAACAATGAGATAACATTAACAATTAGATAATAATAACAATAAGAAATAATACACATAAGAGTTAGTAAAGTTATTTTAACGATGTAATATTAAATAGGAACAATTAGGATGCATACACAATCTAATTCTTAAAATAAAGGATTCCCTTCAAATTTTGAATTTTCCTCTTTTTAAAAATGCGTAATTTAATTTGGTATAAGATTTGTATGCTCTAAAATGCAAACTTTTTAGCTCGTTATTTAATAAATACTAAAAAAGTGTAAATTAATATAAAAAATAATAACAACAATAAGATAATATAATAACAATAAGATAACAATAACAATGAGATAACATTAACAATTAGATAATAATAACAATAAGAAATAATACACATAAGAGTTAGTAAAGTTATGTTAACGATGTAATATTAAATAGGAACAATTAGGATGCATACACAATCTAATTCTTAAAATAAAGGATTCCCTTCAAATTTTGAATTTTCCTCTTTTTAAAAATGCGTAATTTAATTTGGTATAAGATTTGTATGCTCTAAAATGCAAACTTTTTAGCTCGTTATTTAATAAATACTAAAAAAGTGTAAATTAATATAAAAAATAATAACAACAATAAGATAATATAATAACAATAAGATAACAATAACAATGAGATAACATTAACAATTAGATAATAATAACAATAAGAAATAATACACATAAGAGTTAGTAAAGTTATTTTAACGATGTAATATTAAATAGGAACAATTAGGATGCATACACAATCTAATTCTTAAAATAAAGGATTCCCTTCAAATTTTGAATTTTCCTCTTTTTAAAAATGCGTAATTTAATTTGGTATAAGATTTGTATGCTCTAAAATGCAAACTTTTTAGCTCGTTATTTAATAAATACTAAAAAAGTGTAAATTAATATAAAAAATAATAACAACAATAAGATAATATAATAACAATAAGATAACAATAACAATGAGATAACATTAACAATTAGATAATAATAACAATAAGAAATAATACACATAAGAGTTAGTAAAGTTATTTTAACGATGTAATATTAAATAGGAACAATTAGGATGCATACACAATCTAATTCTTAAAATAAAGGATTCCCTTCAAATTTTGAATTTTCCTCTTTTTAAAAATGCGTAATTTAATTTGGTATAAGATTTGTATGCTCTAAAATGCAAACTTTTTAGCTCGTTATTTAATAAATACTAAAAAAGTGTAAATTAATATAAAAAATAATAACAACAATAAGATAATATAATAACAATAAGATAACAATAACAATGAGATAACATTAACAATTAGATAATAATAACAATAAGAAATAATACACATAAGAGTTAGTAAAGTTATTTTAACGATGTAATATTAAATAGGAACAATTAGGATGCATACACAATCTAATTCTTAAAATAAAGGATTCCCTTCAAATTTTAAATTTTCCTCTTTTTAAAAATGCGTAATTTAATTTGGTATAAGATTTGTATGCTCTAAAATGCAAACGTTTTAGCTCGTTATTTAATAAATACTAAAAAAGTGTAAATTAATATAAAAAATAATAACAACAATAAGATAATATAATAACAATAAGATAACAATAACAATGAGATAACATTAACAATTAGAGAATAATAACAATAAGAAATAATACACATAAGAGTTAGTAAAGTTATTTTAACGATGTAATATTAAATAGGAACAATTAGGATGCATACACAATCTAATTCTTAAAATAAAGGATTCCCTTCAAATTTTGAATTTTCCTCTTTTTAAAAATGCGTAATTTAATTTGGTATAAGATTTGTATGCTCTAAAATGCAAACTTTTTAGCTCGTTATTTAATAAATACTAAAAAAGTGTAAATTAATATAAAAAATAATAACAACAATAAGATAATATAATAACAATAAGATAACAATAACAATGAGATAACATTAACAATTAGATAATAATAACAATAAGAAATAATACACATAAGAGTTAGTAAAGTTATTTTAACGATGTAATATTAAATAGGAACAATTAGGATGCATACACAATCTAATTCTTAAAATAAAGGATTCCCTTCAAATTTTGAATTTTCCTCTTTTTAAAAATGCGTAATTTAATTTGGTATAAGATTTGTATGCTCTAAAATGCAAACTTTTTAGCTCGTTATTTAATAAATACTAAAAAAGTGTAAATTAATATAAAAAATAATAACAACAATAAGATAATATAATAACAATAAGATAACAATAACAATGAGATAACATTAACAATTAGATAATAATAACAATAAGAAATAATACACATAAGAGTTAGTAAAGTTATTTTAACGATGTAATATTAAATAGGAACAATTAGGATGCATACACAATCTAATTCTTAAAATAAAGGATTCCCTTCAAATTTTGAATTTTCCTCTTTTTAAAAATGCGTAATTTAATTTGGTATAAGATTTGTATGCTCTAAAATGCAAACTTTTTAGCTCGTTATTTAATAAATACTAAAAAAGTGTAAATTAATATAAAAAATAATAACAACAATAAGATAATATAATAACAATAAGATAACAATAACAATGAGATAACATTAACAATTAGATAATAATAACAATAAGAAATAATACACATAAGAGTTAGTAAAGTTATTTTAACGATGTAATATTAAATAGGAACAATTAGGATGCATACACAATCTAATTCTTAAAATAAAGGATTAGTAGACGGATTCAAATTTTGAATTTTCCTCTTTTTAAAAATGCGTAATTTAATTTGGTATAAGATTTGTATGCTCTAAAATGCAAACTTTTTAGCTCGTTATTTAATAAATACTAAAAAAGTGTAAATTAATATAAAAAATAATAACAACAATAAGATAATATAATAACAATAAGATAACAATAACAATGAGATAACATTAACAATTAGATAATAATAACAATAAGAAATAATACACATAAGAGTTAGTAAAGTTATTTTAACGATGTAATATTAAATAGGAACAATTAGGATGCATACACAATCTAATTCTTAAAATAAAGGATTCCCTTCAAATTTTGAATTTTCCTCTTTTTAAAAATGCGTAATTTAATTTGGTATAAGATTTGTATGCTCTAAAATGCAAACTTTTTAGCTCGTTATTTAATAAATACTAAAAAAGTGTAAATTAATATAAAAAATAATAACAACAATAAGATAATATAATAACAATAAGATAACAATAACAATGAGATAACATTAACAATTAGATAATAATAACAATAAGAAATAATACACATAAGAGTTAGTAAAGTTTTTTTAACGATGTAATATTAAATAGGAACAATTAGGATGCATACACAATCTAATTCTTAAAATAAAGGATTCCCTTCAAATTTTGAATTTTCCTCTTTTTAAAAATGCGTAATTTAATTTGGTATAAGATTTGTATGCTCTAAAATGCAAACTTTTTAGCTCGTTATTTAATAAATACTAAAAAAGTGTAAATTAATATAAAAAATAATAACAACAATAAGATAATATAATAACAATAAGATAACAATAACAATGAGATAACATTAACAATTAGATAATAATAACAATAAGAAATAATACACATAAGAGTTAGTAAAGTTATTTTAACGATGTAATATTAAATAGGAACAATTAGGATGCATACACAATCTAATTCTTAAAATAAAGGATTCCCTTCAAATTTTGAATTTTCCTCTTTTTAAAAATGCGTAATTTAATTTGGTATAAGATTTGTATGCTCTAAAATGCAAACTTTTTAGCTCGTTATTTAATAAATACTAAAAAAGTGTAAATTAATATAAAAAATAATAACAACAATAAGATAATATAATAACAATAAGATAACAATAACAATGAGATAACATTAACAATTAGATAATAATAACAATAAGAAATAATACACATAAGAGTTAGTAAAGTTATTTTAACGATGTAATATTAAATAGGAACAATTAGGATGCATACACAATCTAATTCTTAAAATAAAGGATTCCCTTCAAATTTTGAATTTTCCTCTTTTTAAAAATGCGTAATTTAATTTGGTATAAGATTTGTATGCTCTAAAATGCAAACTTTTTAGCTCGTTATTTAATAAATACTAAAAAAGTGTAAATTAATATAAAAAATAATAACAACAATAAGATAATATAATAACAATAAGATAACAATAACAATGAGATAACATTAACAATTAGATAATAATAACAATAAGAAATAATACACATAAGAGTTAGTAAAGTTATTTTAACGATGTAATATTAAATAGGAACAATTAGGATGCATACACAATCTAATTCTTAAAATAAAGGATTCCCTTCAAATTTTGAATTTTCCTCTTTTTAAAAATGCGTAGTTTAATTTGATATAAGATTTTTATGCTCTAAAATGCAAACTTTTTAGCTCGTTATTTAATAAATACTAAAAAAGTGTAAATTAATATAAAAAATAATAACAACAATAAGATAATATAATAACAATAAGATAACAATAACAATGAGATAACATTAACAATTAGATAATAATAACAATAAGAAATAATACACATAAGAGTTAGTAAAGTTATTTTAACGATGTAATATTAAATAGGAACAATTAGGATGCATACACAATCTAATTCTTAAAATAAAGGATTCCCTTCAAATTTTGAATTTTCCTCTTTTTAAAAATGCGTAATTTAATTTGGTATAAGATTTGTATCCTCTAAAATGCAAACTTTTTAGCTCGTTATTTAATAAATACTAAAAAAGTGTAAATTAATATAAAAAATAATAACAACAATAAGATAATATAATAACAATAAGATAACAATAACAATGAGATAACATTAACAATTAGATAATAATAACAATAAGAAATAATACACATAAGAGTTAGTAAAGTTATTTTAACGATGTAATATTAAATAGGAACAATTAGGATGCATACACAATCTAATTCTTAAAATAAAGGATTCCCTTCAAATTTTGAATTTTCCTCTTTTTAAAAATGCGTAATTTAATTTGGTATAAGATTTGTATGCTCTAAAATGCAAACTTTTTAGCTCGTTATTTAATAAATACTAAAAAAGTGTAAATTAATATAAAAAATAATAACAACAATAAGATAATATAATAACAATAAGATAACAATAACAATGAGATAACATTAACAATTAGATAATAATAACAATAAGAAATAATACACATAAGAGTTAGTAAAGTTATTTTAACGATGTAATATTAAATAGGAACAATTAGGATGCATACACAATCTAATTCTTAAAATAAAGGATTCCCTTCAAATTTTGAATTTTCCTCTTTTTAAAAATGCGTAATTTAATTTGGTATAAGATTTGTATGCTCTAAAATGCAAACTTTTTAGCTCGTTATTTAATAAATACTAAAAAAGTGTAAATTAATATAAAAAATAATAACAACAATAAGATAATATAATAACAATAAGATAACAATAACAATGAGATAACATTAACAATTAGATAATAATAACAATAAGAAATAATACACATAAGAGTTAGTAAAGTTATTTTAACGATGTAATATTAAATAGGAACAATTAGGATGCATACACAATCTAATTCTTAAAATAAACGATTCCCTTTAAATTTTGAATTTTCCTCTTTTTAAAAATGCGTAATTTAATTTGGTATAAGATTTGTATGCTCTAAAATGCAAACTTTTTAGCTCGTTATTTAATAAATACTAAAAAAGTGTAAATTAATATAAAAAATAATAACAACAATAAGATAATATAATAACAATAAGATAACAATAACAATGAGATAACATTAACAATTAGATAATAATAACAATAAGAAATAATACACATAAGAGTTAGTAAAGTTATTTTAACGATGTAATATTAAATAGGAACAATTAGGATGCATACACAATCTAATTCTTAAAATAAAGGATTCCCTTCAAATTTTGAATTTTCCTCTTTTTAAAAATGCGTAATTTAATTTGGTATAAGATTTGTATGCTCTAAAATGCAAACTTTTTAGCTCGTTATTTAATAAATACTAAAAAAGTGTAAATTAATATAAAAAATAATAACAACAATAAGATAATATAATAACAATAAGATAACAATAACAATGAGATAACATTAACAATTAGATAATAATAACAATAAGAAATAATACACATAAGAGTTAGTAAAGTTATTTTAACGATGTAATATTAAATAGGAACAATTAGGATGCATACACAATCTAATTCTTAAAATAAAGGATTAGTAGACGGATTCAAATTTTGAATTTTCCTCTTTTTAAAAATGCGTAATTTAATTTGGTATAAGATTTGTATGCTCTAAAATGCAAACTTTTTAGCTCGTTATTTAATAAATACTAAAAAAGTGTAAATTAATATAAAAAATAATAACAACAATAATATAATATAATAACAATAAGATAACAATAACAATGAGATAACATTAACAATTAGATAATAATAACAATAAGAAATAATACACATAAGAGTTAGTAAAGTTATTTTAACGATGTAATATTAAATAGGAACAATTAGGATGCATACACAATCTAATTCTTAAAATAAAGGATTCCCTTCAAATTTTGAATTTTCCTCTTTTTAAAAATGCGTAATTTAATTTGGTATAAGATTTGTATGCTCTAAAATGCAAACTTTTTAGCTCGTTATTTAATAAATACTAAAAAAGTGTAAATTAATATAAAAAATAATAACAACAATAAGATAATATAATAACAATAAGATAACAATAACAATGAGATAACATTAACAATTAGATAATAATAACAATAAGAAATAATACACATAAGAGTTAGTAAAGTTATTTTAACGATGTAATATTAAATAGGAACAATTAGGATGCATACACAATCTAATTCTTAAAATAAAGGATTCCCTTCAAATTTTGAATTTTCCTCTTTTTAAAAATGCGTAATTTAATTTGGTATAAGATTTGTATGCTCTAAAATGCAAACTTTTTAGCTCGTTATTTAATAAATACTAAAAAAGTGTAAATTAATATAAAAAATAATAACAACAATAAGATAATATAATAACAATAAGATAACAATAACAATGAGATAACATTAACAATTAGATAATAATAACAATAAGAAATAATACACATAAGAGTTAGTAAAGTTATTTTAACGATGTAATATTAAATAGGAACAATTAGGATGCATACACAATCTAATTCTTAAAATAAAGGATTCCCTTCAAATTTTGAATTTTCCTCTTTTTAAAAATGCGTAATTTAATTTGGTATAAGATTTGTATGCTCTAAAATGCAAACTTTTTAGCTCGTTATTTAATAAATACTAAAAAAGTGTAAATTAATATAAAAAATAATAACAACAATAAGATAATATAATAACAATAAGATAACAATAACAATGAGATAACATTAACAATTAGATAATAATAACAATAAGAAATAATACACATAAGAGTTAGTAAAGTTATTTTAACGATGTAATATTAAATAGGAACAATTAGGATGCATACACAATCTAATTCTTAAAATAAAGGATTAGTAGACGGATTCAAATTTTGAATTTTCCTCTTTTTAAAAATGCGTAATTTAATTTGGTATAAGATTTGTATGCTCTAAAATGCAAACTTTTTAGCTCGTTATTTAATAAATACTAAAAACGTGTAAATTAATATAAAAAATAATAACAACAATAATATAATATAATAACAATAAGATAACAATAACAATGAGATAACATTAACAATTAGATAATAATAACAATAAGAAATAATACACATAAGAGTTAGTAAAGTTATTTTAACGATGTAATATTAAATAGGAACAATTAGGATGCATACACAATCTAATTCTTAAAATAAAGGATTCCCTTCAAATTTTGAATTTTCCTCTTTTTAAAAATGCGTAATTTAATTTGGTATAAGATTTGTATGCTCTAAAATGCAAACTTTTTAGCTCGTTATTTAATAAATACTAAAAAAGTGTAAATTAATATAAAAAATAATAACAACAATAAGATAATATAATAACAATAAGATAACAATAACAATGAGATAACATTAACAATTAGATAATAATAACAATAAGAAATAATACACATAAGAGTTAGTAAAGTTATTTTAACGATGTAATATTAAATAGGAACAATTAGGATGCATACACAATCTAATTCTTAAAATAAAGGATTCCCTTCAAATTTTGAATTTTCCTCTTTTTAAAAATGCGTAATTTAATTTGGTATAAGATTTGTATGCTCTAAAATGCAAACTTTTTAGCTCGTTATTTAATAAATACTAAAAAAGTGTAAATTAATATAAAAAATAATAACAACAATAAGATAATATAATAACAATAAGATAACAATAACAATGAGATAACATTAACAATTAGATAATAATAACAATAAGAAATAATACACAAAAGAGTTAGTAAAGTTATTTTAACGATGTAATATTAAATAGGAACAATTAGGATGCATACACAATCTAATTCTTAAAATAAAGGATTCCCTTCAAATTTTGAATTTTCCTCTTTTTAAAAATGCGTAATTTAATTTGGTATAAGATTTGTATGCTCTAAAATGCAAACTTTTTAGCTCGTTATTTAATAAATACTAAAAAAGTGTAAATTAATATAAAAAATAATAACAACAATAAGATAATATAATAACAATAAGATAACAATAACAATGAGATAACATTAACAATTAGATAATAATAACAATAAGAAATAATACACATAAGAGTTAGTAAAGTTATTTTAACGATGTAATATTAAATAGGAACAATTAGGATGCATACACAATCTAATTCTTAAAATAAAGGATTCCCTTCAAATTTTGAATTTTCCTCTTTTTAAAAATGCGTAGTTTAATTTGATATAAGATTTTTATGCTCTAAAATGCAAACTTTTTAGCTCGTTATTTAATAAATACTAAAAAAGTGTAAATTAATATAAAAAATAATAACAACAATAAGATAATATAATAACAATAAGATAACAATAACAATGAGATAACATTAACAATTAGATAATAATAACAATAAGAAATAATACACATAAGAGTTAGTAAAGTTATTTTAACGATGTAATATTAAATAGGAACAATTAGGATGCATACACAATCTAATTCTTAAAATAAAGGATTCCCTTCAAATTTTGAATTTTCCTCTTTTTAAAAATGCGTAATTTAATTTGGTATAAGATTTGTATCCTCTAAAATGCAAACTTTTTAGCTCGTTATTTAATAAATACTAAAAAAGTGTAAATTAATATAAAAAATAATAACAACAATAAGATAATATAATAACAATAAGATAACAATAACAATGAGATAACATTAACAATTAGATAATAATAACAATAAGAAATAATACACATAAGAGTTAGTAAAGTTATTTTAACGATGTAATATTAAATAGGAACAATTAGGATGCATACACAATCTAATTCTTAAAATAAAGGATTCCCTTCAAATTTTGAATTTTCCTCTTTTTAAAAATGCGTAATTTAATTTGGTATAAGATTTGTATGCTCTAAAATGCAAACTTTTTAGCTCGTTATTTAATAAATACTAAAAAAGTGTAAATTAATATAAAAAATAATAACAACAATAAGATAATATAATAACAATAAGATAACAATAACAATGAGATAACATTAACAATTAGATAATAATAACAATAAGAAATAATACACATAAGAGTTAGTAAAGTTATTTTAACGATGTAATATTAAATAGGAACAATTAGGATGCATACACAATCTAATTCTTAAAATAAAGGATTCCCTTCAAATTTTGAATTTTCCTCTTTTTAAAAATGCGTAATTTAATTTGGTATAAGATTTGTATGCTCTAAAATGCAAACTTTTTAGCTCGTTATTTAATAAATACTAAAAAAGTGTAAATTAATATAAAAAATAATAACAACAATAAGATAATATAATAACAATAAGATAACAATAACAATGAGATAACATTAACAATTAGATAATAATAACAATAAGAAATAATACACATAAGAGTTAGTAAAGTTATTTTAACGATGTAATATTAAATAGGAACAATTAGGATGCATACACAATCTAATTCTTAAAATAAACGATTCCCTTTAAATTTTGAATTTTCCTCTTTTTAAAAATGCGTAATTTAATTTGGTATAAGATTTGTATGCTCTAAAATGCAAACTTTTTAGCTCGTTATTTAATAAATACTAAAAAAGTGTAAATTAATATAAAAAATAATAACAACAATAAGATAATATAATAACAATAAGATAACAATAACAATGAGATAACATTAACAATTAGATAATAATAACAATAAGAAATAATACACATAAGAGTTAGTAAAGTTATTTTAACGATGTAATATTAAATAGGAACAATTAGGATGCATACACAATCTAATTCTTAAAATAAAGGATTCCCTTCAAATTTTGAATTTTCCTCTTTTTAAAAATGCGTAATTTAATTTGGTATAAGATTTGTATGCTCTAAAATGCAAACTTTTTAGCTCGTTATTTAATAAATACTAAAAAAGTGTAAATTAATATAAAAAATAATAACAACAATAAGATAATATAATAACAATAAGATAACAATAACAATGAGATAACATTAACAATTAGATAATAATAACAATAAGAAATAATACACATAAGAGTTAGTAAAGTTATTTTAACGATGTAATATTAAATAGGAACAATTAGGATGCATACACAATCTAATTCTTAAAATAAAGGATTAGTAGACGGATTCAAATTTTGAATTTTCCTCTTTTTAAAAATGCGTAATTTAATTTGGTATAAGATTTGTATGCTCTAAAATGCAAACTTTTTAGCTCGTTATTTAATAAATACTAAAAAAGTGTAAATTAATATAAAAAATAATAACAACAATAATATAATATAATAACAATAAGATAACAATAACAATGAGATAACATTAACAATTAGATAATAATAACAATAAGAAATAATACACATAAGAGTTAGTAAAGTTATTTTAACGATGTAATATTAAATAGGAACAATTAGGATGCATACACAATCTAATTCTTAAAATAAAGGATTCCCTTCAAATTTTGAATTTTCCTCTTTTTAAAAATGCGTAATTTAATTTGGTATAAGATTTGTATGCTCTAAAATGCAAACTTTTTAGCTCGTTATTTAATAAATACTAAAAAAGTGTAAATTAATATAAAAAATAATAACAACAATAAGATAATATAATAACAATAAGATAACAATAACAATGAGATAACATTAACAATTAGATAATAATAACAATAAGAAATAATACACATAAGAGTTAGTAAAGTTATTTTAACGATGTAATATTAAATAGGAACAATTAGGATGCATACACAATCTAATTCTTAAAATAAAGGATTCCCTTCAAATTTTGAATTTTCCTCTTTTTAAAAATGCGTAATTTAATTTGGTATAAGATTTGTATGCTCTAAAATGCAAACTTTTTAGCTCGTTATTTAATAAATACTAAAAAAGTGTAAATTAATATAAAAAATAATAACAACAATAAGATAATATAATAACAATAAGATAACAATAACAATGAGATAACATTAACAATTAGATAATAATAACAATAAGAAATAATACACATAAGAGTTAGTAAAGTTATTTTAACGATGTAATATTAAATAGGAACAATTAGGATGCATACACAATCTAATTCTTAAAATAAAGGATTCCCTTCAAATTTTGAATTTTCCTCTTTTTAAAAATGCGTAATTTAATTTGGTATAAGATTTGTATGCTCTAAAATGCAAACTTTTTAGCTCGTTATTTAATAAATACTAAAAAAGTGTAAATTAATATAAAAAATAATAACAACAATAAGATAATATAATAACAATAAGATAACAATAACAATGAGATAACATTAACAATTAGATAATAATAACAATAAGAAATAATACACATAAGAGTTAGTAAAGTTATTTTAACGATGTAATATTAAATAGGAACAATTAGGATGCATACACAATCTAATTCTTAAAATAAAGGATTAGTAGACGGATTCAAATTTTGAATTTTCCTCTTTTTAAAAATGCGTAATTTAATTTGGTATAAGATTTGTATGCTCTAAAATGCAAACTTTTTAGCTCGTTATTTAATAAATACTAAAAACGTGTAAATTAATATAAAAAATAATAACAACAATAATATAATATAATAACAATAAGATAACAATAACAATGAGATAACATTAACAATTAGATAATAATAACAATAAGAAATAATACACATAAGAGTTAGTAAAGTTATTTTAACGATGTAATATTAAATAGGAACAATTAGGATGCATACACAATCTAATTCTTAAAATAAAGGATTCCCTTCAAATTTTGAATTTTCCTCTTTTTAAAAATGCGTAATTTAATTTGGTATAAGATTTGTATGCTCTAAAATGCAAACTTTTTAGCTCGTTATTTAATAAATACTAAAAAAGTGTAAATTAATATAAAAAATAATAACAACAATAAGATAATATAATAACAATAAGATAACAATAACAATGAGATAACATTAACAATTAGATAATAATAACAATAAGAAATAATACACATAAGAGTTAGTAAAGTTATTTTAACGATGTAATATTAAATAGGAACAATTAGGATGCATACACAATCTAATTCTTAAAATAAAGGATTCCCTTCAAATTTTGAATTTTCCTCTTTTTAAAAATGCGTAATTTAATTTGGTATAAGATTTGTATGCTCTAAAATGCAAACTTTTTAGCTCGTTATTTAATAAATACTAAAAAAGTGTAAATTAATATAAAAAATAATAACAACAATAAGATAATATAATAACAATAAGATAACAATAACAATGAGATAACATTAACAATTAGATAATAATAACAATAAGAAATAATACACATAAGAGTTAGTAAAGTTATTTTAACGATGTAATATTAAATAGGAACAATTAGGATGCATACACAATCTAATTCTTAAAATAAAGGATTCCCTTCAAATTTTGAATTTTCCTCTTTTTAAAAATGCGTAATTTAATTTGGTATAAGATTTGTATGCTCTAAAATGCAAACTTTTTAGCTCGTTATTTAATAAATACTAAAAAAGTGTAAATTAATATAAAAAATAATAACAACAATAAGATAATATAATAACAATAAGATAACAATAACAATGAGATAACATTAACAATTAGATAATAATAACAATAAGAAATAATACACATAAGAGTTAGTAAAGTTATTTTAACGATGTAATATTAAATAGGAACAATTAGGATGCATACACAATCTAATTCTTAAAATAAAGGATTCCCTTCAAATTTTGAATTTTCCTCTTTTTAAAAATGCGTAATTTAATTTGGTATAAGATTTGTATGCTCTAAAATGCAAACTTTTTAGCTCGTTATTTAATAAATACTAAAAAAGTGTAAATTAATATAAAAAATAATAACAACAATAAGATAATATAATAACAATAAGATAACAATAACAATGAGATAACATTAACAATTAGATAATAATAACAATAAGAAATAATACACATAAGAGTTAGTAAAGTTATTTTAACGATGTAATATTAAATAGGAACAATTAGGATGCATACACAATCTAATTCTTAAAATAAAGGATTC
Source organism: Parasteatoda tepidariorum (assembly GCF_982258835.1). NCBI lineage: Eukaryota > Metazoa > Arthropoda > Arachnida > Araneae > Theridiidae > Parasteatoda > Parasteatoda tepidariorum. The sequence continues at coordinate 9,277,780 of NC_141760.1, read as the reverse complement.
CCTTCAAATTTTGAATTTTCCTCTTTTTAAAAATGCGTAATTTAATTTGGTATAAGATTTGTATGCTCTAAAATGCAAACTTTTTAGCTCGTTATTTAATAAATACTAAAAAAGTGTAAATTAATATAAAAAATAATAACAACAATAAGATAATATAATAACAATAAGATAACAATAACAATGAGATAACATTAACAATTAGATAATAATAACAATAAGAAATAATACACATAAGAGTTAGTAAAGTTATTTTAACGATGTAATATTAAATAGGAACAATTAGGATGCATACACAATCTAATTCTTAAAATAAAGGATTCCCTTCAAATTTTGAATTTTCCTCTTTTTAAAAATGCGTAATTTAATTTGGTATAAGATTTGTATGCTCTAAAATGCAAACTTTTTAGCTCGTTATTTAATAAATACTAAAAAAGTGTAAATTAATATAAAAAATAATAACAACAATAAGATAATATAATAACAATAAGATAACAATAACAATGAGATAACATTAACAATTAGATAATAATAACAATAAGAAATAATACACATAAGAGTTAGTAAAGTTATTTTAACGATGTAATATTAAATAGGAACAATTAGGATGCATACACAATCTAATTCTTAAAATAAAGGATTAGTAGACGGATTCAAATTTTGAATTTTCCTCTTTTTAAAAATGCGTAGTTTAATTTGGTATAAAAATTTGTATGCGCTAAAATGCAAACTTTTTAGCTCATTAGTAGTGAAAATTAAAAAGTGTAAATTATTCTAAATAGCAATAAGAATAAGATAATATAATAACAATAACGATAATATACAATAATGTACAATAACAATGACAATGAGATAACAATAACAATAATATAATATAATAACAATAAAAAATAATGTATACATCAAGAATGAAACATTTTTTGCATGGGACTATATTTAAATTAGCACCTCTTAAAATAATTTGCAAAATAGTTTTCGTTTAAATCGCTTCATTAGTTCTGAAGATACGACGAAACACGCAAGAAGTGAAATTAATATTAGGGAGTCCAAACTTTCAACCGTTTTCCTGACCAAATAATTGAAACTATGTTTACGAGTTGTGATTACCCTCTCCTCCATAATTTGAGGCCAAAATATCCGGATCCGATTTTAAGGAAAAAGTAAGTTTATTTAGAGAATATGCTTTCTTGCGTCTGATTTCATAACTTATCGTCTTATTCACTACAGTCTTACAAAGGGTCGTATTAAATAGCGTTTGTACTAATTACATTGGTTAATCCCTCGATCCGTTAGGTTTGCATCCTTAGTACATGAAAATCCAATCATTAGATCAAAAGTTAGTGTTAGCTTTTATATTTTGTGCAGCGAACAGTTTCTCAGTTAAAGCAGATGCTTGTACTTGATTTAAAACTTTTAATTCGCTACACAATTAGCTAAGATGATTTCTAAACCATAAGGATTTCCACTTAATAACTTGGCTAGTAATTAATTTCATAAAAATTCTTTTTACCGTTAATAGAGGCGTTTTTTTCCTACCATTATTATGCTAAGATATTTTTTGGATTGAGTTTGACTTATAAAGAGAAATTCATTTTGCTTATGATCTAAAACTAATTTGATTTTTAGGAACATTTATTTTCGTGAGAAAGTGGATGGGAGTTTCAAAATCTTACCTGCTCTAAAGAATTAAATAATTACCCACTTAGAAAAACTTTAACTTTTGTGCTTATTAAAAACCTAATTTATAAATTCTATATTTAAATTTACAAATAAATTCGATACAAAATGATAAAACAAAAGGACGCATAACGCATGAGAGGAAATTGCTCCTCAATGTTGTCCTTTATTGTTAACCCCACGCTAATTTTTACTGCTGCCTATATTTATGTAAACAAAGCTCTTAGTAGATATTTTACTTTTCTGTGTTTTGTTAAGCTACCAGCAAATAGCAACACAAATTATAGATGAGAAAGTAACTATCCATTGTCATTTAAAAATTGATGATTTTTGTAGTAAGTATACTTACTACAGAACTTATATTTTCTTATATTTTTTTTATCTTATTAAATGCACATTTTTTTCTCAAACTAGAATTTTTTTAACGTGTTTAGGATGAATAATTGGAAAAACGTTGCTATTTTTGTATTTTTAACGAAAAAAATGTCGATAGTTTTACTTTGGTAAATCATTAATAAAAAAAAATCTGAATAGGTTTATAGATTTTTCGCGATATGCCTTAAAATAAGGTGACAAGATTTCATGCATACAAAACAGTATTTTTATTGTTTTTTTCTTAGGATTACCTTATCTATTGATAAGTTTGAGACGTGACTGTATTAGAAATGCGGCTTTCTTTAAAGAATAATTTAAGTATTGAATTTTATACGATAACAACGTAAGGGAATATTATGAAATATTGGAAAAGGTTGGAATAAAGTTTTTTTTTCATTTAATGCGTTTTTGAAAATTTACGCTTAGTGGAAAATTTTTCACCACAGACTGTTTCATAAACTAGAAAGTGTAATTTTGAAACTCTTCAATTGTTTTAAAAAAAAACATTGCTTTTGTCTCTAAATTTCTTTAATAAAATAGGGGTACTTACGCATAATTTCGTCGACCATTTTTGTATAATGTGGATCAACTTTAAATATTTTCTTATTTTTTCATGCAATAAGTTAGACTTGTATTTGTATATTGCGTATGACTAAGGCGAAGTATTGGCTTCAAGTCGCTCCAAATAGAGTTACCTATTGATATGTTTTAATGCAATGTTTGGGGCAGCTGATTCTCTTTTGGCCCTTTTCTTTCTAAATTCTCAATCAATTCAATTCAAGATTTTAAATTAAACTTTACTAATGGTTTAAACTTATTCTTAAAATGTAGGAGAATACTTAGATCAAAGCTCTGGCATCAATTAAGTTTAAATTCTCTGTACAGAATTCGAAATATATACAGTTCAATATTGATTTGTCAACAGTTTACAGATTTTTTTTAAGTACACAATTCTAAGTTTCAGCTTTCAGAAACCCAACAGCTATAAGTCTTTTTATTTTATCATAAAATTTTAAAATGTATCAGAACCAAAGAAAGGTGTAAGAAAAATAAGTTTAGTCATAAAGAAGGTTGAAATTAAAGAAGTATTTGGTTGTTGAAATAAAACTTTACATTGTACTCAATGTTAATAATTCAAATTTCTCTGAGGCAATTCTTAAATTCTTATCCACTAAATTTTAATTTTTCTTTCGCACATATTTCTAAATTCAGCATTCAGACACACAACAAAGAACTGAAACTGATCAGAAAAGTTTATGCACAACATTATAAAACTTTAGAACACTAAAATAAATTCATGTAATCCTATCTTTATTCAATAATTTTTATTGAAATGAAGCAAAAAATGAAAAAACATCTTTACCTTTGAACTAATAACAGTCAGAAAAGTAATTCATTTCGATATGCTATGAATATAATTACCGTTTTTGATATAATAGTACAAAAATAAGCAAAAATATTACAGTGTCACTAAATTATAACTAATTACTGAGACACAAAATTAACAGTATTATCAATCCGCTATTCAAGACAATTGTATCAATTAATCGTTTCTTTAAATGTTGCTAGAGGGCGCAGGCGCCGGTTGGGCCAGGAGAAACTTTTAGAAAAGCAACGTGATGATGTCGAAAGTTTTTTTAATTTTTTTTATTTTTTATTTTATATTATTATTATTTCCAATGAGCTGCACAATCGGTCTTGCCGATGAGCAGACCTAGTGCGTTCTCCAGAGGTGGTATCCACTCTTTCAGGACCACCACAATGGGTGAGATACCGTTGCAATTCATGCTTTTAACCTATCATTTCTGCCTAACCTTTATCGCAATTTGCTTTAACTTTTCGCACGGCACGTGAGAAATATTTAAATGGAAATGATTTACGCTTAATTTGAACTTGCTCATGCCTACTTAGTCGTTCGAAATTTCATTTCTGTGGTATCATCGCATTTTTAACATTACACGCATTAGTGTTTTATCTAATTTAGAATATAGAGCAGCTTTTTTTTCCATAGAGCTGATCAATTTTTAACCTAACATTTTTGCCTGATTATAATTCGGTTGCTTCAGCTCTTTGTAAAGCATGCGAGAATTTTTTATTTTATTTTATAACCGTCGTTGAACAGCCGACCCAAATTTGAATTTACGACTATCAATGTTCAACTCCTTAGCTTCGCTATTTTGTACCCAATCCAGAAGACAAGGGAGCTCCTGGTTCAAGTATTGGAAGAAATTTTCCTTCCTGGAAGTCTTTTTCATGGAATTAATCTGCATTTGCGTTACATGGAGAGAAAACAAAGAAAACCTCCCACTGTAAGCCTGACTCCAAGGGGACTCTTAACTTATGATCCATCTTCCATTGAGGATATATTATGTCAGTACCGTGGTCGGTGCGAGTCGGGTGTGGAATTCGTATCGGTCAGCCATCGCTGGAATTCGAATCCGGTTTACTTCATTGGAAGGCGAACGCTCTATCCCCTGAGCCACCACGGGCTTCCATATGAAAATTGTCCAAATTGTAATGTGTTGCTTTGAGCTTGCTTATGATTGTTTTCTCGTTTGATATTTCATTTCGCTGTTGCCCAAGCGAAAAAAATTCACGTGTTTTTAACAACTTCCGCATTAGTGTTTTATGTAATCTATTATATATAATTCTCTTACGTGGCTCCCAAATTTTGGCTGTATTTCTTTTCCGCCGGTGGCAACGTTTGCTTTGTTTTGTTTACGTTTTGAAAACATCAAAGCATTCTGCCTTTTAATGATGTGTTTCTGATCTAATATATATAATTCTCTTACGTGGCTTCCAAATTTTGGCTGAAGTACTTTGTACAACTAAATAAGATTCTTTTCACAACACTTAAATATTTACTTTATTTTCTTTCTATATCAGTCGGCAAAGAATTCTGTTAGGTTAAAAAACATTTCGCTAAAAAAATAACGAATTCTAAAAGAAATAAAAATAAACAACTTAAAAAATAAAAATGTTGTTGCCAGCCATAGAATTTTTTGAAAGTTAACTTAATAAATCAAAATGACATAGAAGCGCAACGAGATCAAAATTATGATACCTGTGCGCTTGACGTAACGAATCCTTCAATTCTATAAGTGTTGTATCACCAAATGCCCAAATTAACAATTGTGTTTTTAAAGAAATTCTATAAAAAGTTTTAAATAAACAGCCTACTTCTACAATTGCTTCTTCAAGAACTTGGCTCATTGATTAAAAATATTGTTTTAATTTTACAGTACTAACTTTACTTCTACTTTCATTATTGCTATGACCCTCTTTCATTACATTTTACAACTTCATGTCAAATTTGAGGACTTTAAGTTGTTTTGTGGTTGAATACTGACATTTAGAAATGTGTACATAAAAAAGTAATATTTAGAGGTTAAGAGTTTGTCTCAGAAAAATTTGAATTGTTGACATTGAATTTAACAATGGAAACAATAGTTTTTGTGAAAAATTGAATTGTATTGCTGACATCAAAACTAAATATATTGTGTTTCAACTTAACAATACTACCTTAATTTATACTTTAGAATTGCCTCGGAGAAATTTGAATTGTTAGAAATGACTTAAACAAAAAGTTTTATTTTAACTGACAAATACTATATTATAATTTTAACTTTTTCTATGACTATACTCATTTTCTTACTCTTTTCTTTGTTTTTTATACATTTTATATTTTTGTGATAAGATAAAAAACTTATAGTTGTTCTGCCTCTGAACACTGATGAAAACGCAAAATGATGGGCTTCATCAACAATCAAAAATATATACATTTATTTTACAAATTCTATATTATTAGAGTGGCGACATCAGAGAATTAAAAATGCAAAATTATCTTCATCGAAGCCGATGCTTTACATCCGGCGTTCAGTGGCAGACTACTATTTCATATTGTTTTACAACACATGGCTTTAGCCCTCTGGTGGGAAAGACTTTGAAACAAAACTTACAACAGTTACTTATCTCAACAACTGAAATTTAGAATAGTGTGATTAAGAAAAATATGTGAACTGTTTGCAATTTCAAATTAACATTGAAATGTACAGGTTTAGAATTTTCTACAGTGAAAAGTTTTCGGAACTTCAGTATTCAAAAAAGTATACAAAAGCTAGATGTTAAGAACGTATCCAATGAGCGAGTAAAGCGAGCATTGGATTGCGAAACAATCCGAAATGAACTGTGAAAGCAGTTCCGGGGGTTGGTGAGCGTTAGAGAGCAGGGGGCGAAGCCTCCTAGTATAGATAGATTAAAGTAAGTGCTTCAACTTATTTACCTACCCTCAAATTATTTTTTAAAGTATTCTGTTATTTTCTTACGTTTTTGTGAAATATTTCTGTAACAAATTTGATAAAAAAAAAATACTAATTCTATTTAAATAGAAAAGTCTATCGCACAAGTTGTTAATATTTAGTGCACATAGCATTAATACCAATAGAATTCAGGTTACTCTTTTTTTACTTTAATTTATATCCAATTATCATAAAACTTAAAGCTTATTTGCAGTTTGTAAAATAAAAAAAATGGAAACACTTTGAATAACTGTTAAGTTAATAATCGGTTTAGCGTTCTGTTTATAAAGCTTCATTTGAATTCGTATTAAAAAATTTCTTCAAGAAAACATGAGTAATATGAAAGTTATGATTAGTTATAGAAATTGTAACTTAAATAACATTGGACTTAAACACATGTTAATTTCATTGAGTTACGAGTTTTTGTTTTGTTTTTAATTTTTTTTTAAAAAAAAAAGATAATTTCATTTTATAGTTCTGTCTAACAATTCTGTTTCCTAGAGTCAAAACCCGAGCAAAAAAATTTTTTGAGAACATAATTTTTCATTTCCGGGCAAAACATTGCAGCGTTTAATAGGACAAAAAGCATATTTCCGTGACGGAGGATGATGGATTATAAAAGAATATGCTTTCTGTGGAAAGAAAATTTGTTAACGTTTTATTTGGTGGTTTAAAACTCTATGTAAAATTTTCAGGGATTATTTTAAGAAAAATGAACATGAATGGAACTTTTGAAACTGTCAGATCCTGAAACAGTCTTTTACTTACTTGTCACATTCATATTTAGAAACGTTTTCGACTGAAATTTCAAAAAAAAAAAAAAAAAAAAAAAAAAAAAAAAAGAGAAAAGAAAAAAAAAAAAAAAAAGGAAGTTTTCCTTATTTTACAGAATAAGGAATACTATTTTAAATATTTCATTTCATTTACATTATTTTACATAAGTCCATTAACATGTTTGTTTACTACTAAAAAAAGTAAAATGAAATGAAAAATAATTAAATAATTTGTATAACTTGTAATCTAATGACCGAATTTCACAACCAAAAATCTGTTCCAAATGAATCTAAAGACAAGCCATTGTCTAGTTTTGCTTTTCATCTTTATTTTCAGTTTTTTGTAGGCAACCTTGCGTAAACTGCTTTAAAACTTTTTAGTTTTCTACATTAATGTCAGGCAAGTCGTTAATTCGTCGTCGCATGAGATTGGGTGCTTATTTTTAAGCTCTCGAAGTATATCAACTTATATCATCTTCATATCTTATAAAGCAAATGAAATTCTCATATTTTCAAGTATATCTTTCCACTTTAGTTTCTTGGGATTATTCGTACCTAAAATTTTAAGTATGTTACAAAGTATGTGTGAATATTCTGAATAGCTTCCAATCTAATGAAAGGAGTTTCAAGAACAAATATACGGGGTTGGACAAGAGAATGGAAACAATGGAGCACAAATCTTTCTTAAAAAATACTTAGAGAATCATTTTACTAATTTAGAAGCATTTAGGGCAGCTATTTCTCCTATATGTCAAGGATATTTTAAATTTCTAAAGGTTTGAAGGACAGACAGTAAATTATGAACGAAAAAAAGTGTTTTTGAATTCCCTATGGCAAAAAAATGTAGTAATAAATTTGTAACTTGTGACTATTATTTGGTTTTCACACGCATCAATTAAACAATACTTCGTAAAACTAGCTTAAATATTTATGAAAATAAGGACATTTTTTTCATATTTCTCCTATATGTCAAGGATATTTTAAACTTCTAAAGGTTTGAAGGACAGGCAGTAAATTATAAACGAAAAAAAGTGTTTTTGAATACCCTATGGCAAAAAAATGTAGTAATAAATTTGTAACTCGTGACTATTATTTGGTTATTATATGCATCAATTGAATAGAATTTCGTATTCCTAGATAAAGATTTTATAAAGATATGGACATTTTTATGAAAAACTTAAATTTTGCTTTGCTTTTCTTTGCAATAACTTTAAAATTATTAAAATAATTAAATAAAATTTCGGAGCAATTTTAAATTAATTGAAAAATTATGGCTTTAATATTTGAGAAAAATTCATTTCAAATTGCGCAAGATATGAGTAATTAAAGTAGTCCATTTAAACTGCGCATGCGCGTTAAAAATTAAGAAAATTTTTCTTAATTTTTTGGAGAATCGTATTTGGCAACTAATCGAAAAAGACCGACTTGAATATCATAAAAATTTAAAAAGTTCCCAGAAATTTTCTAAGCAGTTAACGTACTTTTTAAGAGAAACCTCAAATGGATAAGGTTTTTTCCACGTATTTCATTTTGTACTATTAAACAAGAACTATCAAAAAAGTTACTGACATTGTTGGAGATTAAAAAAGCATTTTTACTTTCGTCTGCTTTCCTTCCTTATTAAATCACATTTTGGTGTATGGATGTTTATTGTAAGATATCATTTGTAATTAAATTTTGTCACAAGATGCAAAATAATATTTGTAGAACGCTCCTTATCATTTTGAGCAAATTAAAAAACTTTCATTCTCATAACTAATTCAAAAACTACTTAGAAAATTGCCTGAAACTCAAATTTCTAAGATATTCAAATAGGACTTTCTTCATTAGTCGCCAAATACGATTCATGACAAATGTATGAAATTTTTTTTTCCCTGCTCATGCACATTATAAAAGAACGCCATTAATTACTCATATCTTTAGCAGTTTTAAACGAATTTTTTCAAATATTAAAGCAATAATTACTTTTATAACTCCAAAAATTTTGTTTAATTTTTTTAATAGTTCTAAAATTATAGCGAATAGACGCCAGACAAAAAAAGTAGTTTTTTTTTAGATAAAAATGTCCATACCTTTATAAATATTTAAGCTATAATTATGAAATTTTGAGAAAACATTGCTTCAAATAATCAAAATAACTGTCACAAGTTACCAATCCATTGTAACATTTTTCGGAATAAGGTGATTAAAAACATTATTTTCCGTTTCTAATTTATTGTTGGTCCCTCAAGCCTTTAAAACTTCAAATTTCATTGATATGTAGGAGAAATCGCATGATCTAAACACTTCCGAAGTTTCAAATTGATTCTCTTAGTATTTCTTGAGAAAGATAAAAAAAATGTCTTAGTATAAAACTGTTTTCCTTATTTTGTTCACCCCTGTTTGTTATTAATAGATCTAAAGACAAACCTTAAATGCGTTATTTAGTAAGTGACAAAGTAAATACTCTGAATAAATTGCAATTTAATGACTGGAACTTCAAGATCAAAAATATGTTCTTAGTGAATTTAAAGTCAAGTCTTAATTACATTATTTACTTAGTGCGGGCGATATTTGAGGCTACGAAATCTGACTCAAAATTTTTCTTTAAGCTAACATATACTTTATTTGAAGCAATCTTATTCTTGTCATTAACACTAAACATGCCAACACTTAATATATACTTATTTCTACCACAGTTGGTCAAATGATCGATTTTTCTTGATTAAATGTGTGAAATATGGATGTTAGGAAGGAACTAAACTAAAAAAATTTATTATAATTAAACAAAATTGTATATTGTGAATTTTTCTGTATTACAAACACAAAGAATGAGAATTTTTAATTCATTACTCATCGCATTATTTACATATACAGGGTGTTTAAATTGTACATTTTACGCAAACATATTTCTTCTAATTATTATTATTTCTATAATTCTTCTAATTATTCTTATAATTAATATTATTTCTTCTAAGAACTTGTGCTGTCTTGTTTGTTTTGACATTTTTCTGGATAAAAAATAACAGTTAGTTAGAAGTGAATTAAAGCTATCAAAATAAAATTTAAGCCAACACTAAAATATGAGCTAAAATAAAATATAAGTCAAAAATACAACCAAATTATTTAGTTTTTGTCTCACGTTTTCTTACATAAAAATACCAATCAAAATTTTTAGGTATTTTCTTGATATTTGAATAGACAGTTATTCTGATTGAACTAACTACGCAACAGTCTTTTCAGAAATGTGCAACTCATCGATTGCAATATCTTGAACAAGCATTACATCGTAATTTCTGATCCGATAACCTTATAAAGCAATAAATTGTTTTCCCGGTCAAATGGCTGGTTGGGGTAAAAATAGGTATACGACAAGTATTATTCAAAACAAACAAAATACAAAAATAAATAAATAAAAAATAATATAATATTAATTGTATATATTTGTTAGAAAAAGTCATGAAGTTAAATGTGCAAAAATGATAAGATGATACGCACATTTTCGATGCAAAAGTTCTTAAACGTTCTTCTTCGGTCATTTGACCGGCTATAGCATGTGTGCTATGTATAGTGGCTATGTATAGTGTTAAATTATATCCCGTATGTGGACCGGCTATGTATAGTGTTAAATTATAGGGAGAAATAGTTGCAGTGAGGAAAATTTTGTTGCAACAGTTTAATCAGTATGTGGAAAGCTTAAAGCTCTTATTGTTAATTTTGCTTGCAGTTTTTTTTATCAAGTAGAATCTGTAGGAAAATTTAAAGTCAGAGGCTTTATTTTGGCTCCAAATGAGGAATTCGCAGTTGAAAATAAGTTTTTATCAAAGTTTGAAGAAAACGAAGTGTTATTGAAGTTCATCAAATCAGTGAACAAATAAGGAAATCAATGTATGTACATGAATAAATTTTCGGAACAAAATATTTAATTATTAAATTGGTTGTTTGCTTTGAAGAACTGAGTTAATGTACATTAAGAGTTCTTCAACGTCTAATCGAGTTGTAAGTCTAATCATATCAACAATCTTATTCCTTCTGGTCCAATGATCATTCTTATTGAACGTGGTGCTTGAGTGTGTCGATGCAGTATCCTATTGATATATCTTGTATTCTGATATTACAGATATGCAATAAGGTAAGCCTCAATGGTTAAAGGCACTGAGCTCTAATTGTGAAAGAGTGAGGCTCATTCCTCAGTGGTGTCTGAAGCTTACAAATCATAAGATCGATGGGTCGCATCAGCTTGCCTGGAAAATTAAAGGTGGCTGATCACAGTTACACCATTAGCCATAAAATTCTGGAGCTTTAATCTTAATGACCTCTCAGAGCACACTACGAGCTGTGGTTGGCATGCTTTACGTTACTTTACTCTACAGGCGAGAAATTAATTGAGAGTACTTTTGGTGAAGCATGATATTTTGTGGCAGAGAATAAGTTTTTAAATATTAAGTCCTTTTTTATACTTTCTTCGATCGATAAAAAAAGGCTTTTGTATTTCAATTTGAAAAAAAAAATATCTGCAAAGGAAGCATCAAATAAATAAATCGGTAAATTTGTGAAGCATAGTGTCAGTAAAGCATAGTGTCAAGAAAATAATTGATTGAAAAACAAGTCAGCAAAACAATGAATTAGCGTTAATACATGATTCTGTGAATGAGCGAATTAATAAATCAGCATATTAATGAATCAGGTGAATCAGTGGATTATCATATTAATGATTTTATTTTATTTTATAACCGTCGTTGAACAACAGACTCAATTTCGGAATTACGACTACTAATGTTCAACTCCGTAGAGTTGTACTCTTGAACTTAATCAAGAAGACAAGCCCAGGATCAAGTATTGGATAAAATTTGCGTTCGTGGAGGACTTTTTGATGGTACTAACTCGTATTTGCGTTACATGAAGAGGAAAACCACGAAAGACTCCCATGGTTAGTTTGTCGGCATGGGGACTCTAACCGATGATCCGTCTACCACTGAGGATATTTTACGTCAGCACTATGGTCGGTGAGAGCCGGGTGCGGAATTTGTATCGACCATCGCTGGGATTCGAATCCGGTTCACCACATTGGAAAGTGAACGCTCTATCCCCTGAGTCCACTGGCTCCATATTAATGACTTTTATTTTATTTTATAGCTGTCGTTTAACAGCTGACCCAATATTTTGGGTTTACTACTACTAATGCTCAACTTCGTAGCTTTGTAATTTTTAACCTAATCCAGAAGACAAGGGAACTCCTGGATCAAGTATTGAGAGGAATTTGTCTTCGTGGCGGGCTTTTTTGATGGAACTAACCCGTATTTGCGTCACATGGAGAAGAAAAACACGAAAACATCTCACGGTTAGTTTGACGGCGTGGGGACTCTAACCGATAATCCGTCTACCACTGAGGATACTTTACGTCAGCACTATGATTGGTGCGAGCCGGGTGCTGAATTTATATCGACCATTGTTGCGATTCGAACCCGGTATCCCCTGTGCCACCACAGCTTCATATTAATGATTAGGAAACTCAGGGGATAATAGAATTAGTTTATAAATAAATAAAATAGTTTATTTATCTAAAATTTGTGAAGTATTAGAAAGCCATCTCCTTTTTCGTAATTGTAATTTAATTTTATTTCCTTTTTCAATTTTGTAAAATAATGCTTTTTTTCCCAATGCCCATCCGATTGGCACTCGTCATTCAGGTATCAGTAGGGTAGAGTTATTAGTCACTCTTTCAGGGGCACCATATTAGGTAGGCCAACGCTGCTCCCACAATAACGACAGTTAGTACAAAAAAGGAAAGAACAGCCATGTCTTGTCACGGATTTGAACCCAAGCCCAGGAATTTTCTGATGTGAGGTCAGCTTCTTGACCACTTTGCAAAAAATACTACTTTCAAGTAAAAAATGTTTCTAAAATGAGTGCAAAGAATCTTTATTATATAATTTGGTCTTTCAGCTGATTTCCTGTTATTACTATAATTAAAGATTATGTTCTAAGTCCTGATTATTTCAGAACTTGGAATGCTCTGAAATAATTATGGCAAGAAAATCGGTGTAATCATTCTAGACACGTTCCTCTGTTAGTCAATATCTTCTGGACATTACGACGCGTTTGGAATGTCTTATTTTTCTTAGAAGAAGTAATGGTCAACTATGGACGTCCGTTATCGACGGTAATGGACAAAACAACGCCGTTAAGTAAACAAAGTGATAATTTTTTTGTTATTTTTTTCCATTCAAATAAGATTATTTTTTTAATGATTTATTTAATTTAGTTGATCTTTACTTGAATGACTAGTTTATAATTAAATCTTTTTGCATCAATAAAAATATTTTGACTAGTTACGTTTTTTATTTTGAGACAACAAGTTCTCATTTTATTGAAGAATTTATCAGCAATGAGCTTTCGTGCAATATTTGTTTAATAATATAAGACCGAAAATAGTATCCATATATTTTGAATAGTATAAAATAAAAATTACACAGTTTAAAAATTTATTTATTATAAAAAGATTAACAAAAATATTGTGTATGCAATCAATTATTTCTCTCTTTGTGGTATTTAGATGACTGTAAATTATTAAATTTACTTTATTTTTAACATAATTTGTTTTTTCCAGACATTAATGGAAATAAGATAAAAATGCATTGTTTAATATTTAATAATGCTATTTTAATGCTATTATTCTTTACCAGCTGAAGAATCTTTCTTCGTAAAGGGAAAAAGTAAGCAATCAATAAATGAGTGTTAATTAACACTGTGAAATCATGCGAAAAACTTAGACATATATATTGAGACAATTAATTAGGCATAAACTATCCCATTATTCTTATTTTTATTATTTGAAGCCCTTCTCAGTAGCTTTATGTTATCATATTAATCAAAAATTGCTTTTAGAAGTTCATCCCTTCAAAATAAAGATGAGTTATATTCTGTATTATTAGGTATAATTCTAGAATCGTTAAAACGTTATTACTTATTGAAATCTCAATTAGAATAACTTCCTACTCAGAGCAAGTCTTAAGACTTAATAATTGTAATTTGGTTTAATATTTAAAAAAAAAATCTTAACTAGTTTTTTGAGTGTCAATAAACATAAAAATAAGTAAAAAACATTTCGTTTAAACTAAATCACGAAGAACTAAAATTTTAGAAACAACTTAAACTAGTAAAAAAAGAAATTAGTTTTAAACGTATAATAGTTTTGAGTGTTAATAAACATATTTATTTAAAAAAAATCAATTTGAGAATGATCCCTTTGTTTACCATTTTCAAAATTTCTTAATACTAGGAGGCTTCACCCCCTGCTCGCTGGCGTTCGCCAACCCACGGAACTGCTTTTGCAGTTCATTTCGGATTGCTTCGCAATCCAATGCTCGCTTTGCTCGCTCATTGGATACGTTCTTAACGTCTAGCTTTTGTATACTTTTTTGAATACTGAAGTTCCGAAAACTTTTCACTGTAGAAAATTCTAAACCTGTACATTTCAATATTATCTGGGCATTTGGCGATGCAACACTTATAGAATTGAAGGATTTGTTACGTCAAGCGCTCAGGTATCATAATTTTGATCTAGTTGCGCTTCTATGTCATTTTGATTTATGTTGCTAAGTTAATTTTCACAAAATTCTATGGCTGGCAACAGCATTTTTCTTTTTTAAGTTGTTTATTTTTATTTCTTTTAGAGTTCGTTATTTTTTTAGCGAAATGTTTTTTAACCTAACAGAATTCTTTGCCGACTGTTCTCTGTGCATATGAAGAAAATAAAGTAAATATTTAAGTGTTGTGAAAAGAATCTTATTTAGTTGTACAAAGTACTTCTTTAAAAATGAAAACTGTTGCCACCGGCGGAAAAGAAATGCAGCCAAAATTTGGGAGCCACGTAAGAGAATTATATATATTAGACATTGATTGTTAATTTGATAAAAATCATTTTAAATAATGTGAATAGAGGGAACAATTAATATTTTTGAAACCAGAAATTTAATTTCATTTTCTAAAAATGGTACATAAGTATATGATCAACAATTAACGATTATAAACTCCACGACAATTTTTTTTTCTTTTTGCTTCATATATTATTTTTCAAGAGTCATTAAAATTCTAAAACGTCATTTTCGGGCAGAATAAATGAGATACTCCGTTCACTTTGAAATATTTGTGAATGACCTCTTATTGCATCAATTTAAAATTAAGCGATTTCAAAATTTTAAAGTTTAAATTAAGCAAAAATAAAATAAAAAAGGTGCTTGAAATTCCGTGGATAAAAGGAAAAATGGCATGTCGATTTGAAGTTAATTTCTTGGTGAGGTGTAATTGAATTACAAAACGAATTCTTTAGCCTATAGCATAAAAATCTCGTAACTTTCATAATAATAAAATCTGTTTTAATATTTTTTAAATAATATTGCATATTTTTAAACAATAAAAACTGTACATTAAAAATTTACAAAAAATTGAAAATAACGTGGCAATAGCTCTACTGTAGACATTTTTTAATACGTGGGGATACGAATTATCTCGCATTTACTACTTAATAAAAGTATATAACAATAAGAATGTCTTTAAATAAAAAAGTCTTTAAATAGTTATCATAAAAGAATAATATTATAAAAACACTTACCTAAAACATAAGCTTTTATAGTCCCTGTAAACTAGATGCGTGATTTTTACGACTTGCTTATATTTGAGATACGTTTTGGATTACTTATTTCTGCTAAGTTTTCTAACGAAACATTCTGAATAGTTGCAACAGTTGTAAAAGCTCAACCTGGTCCTCAACTAAACTTAACTGTTTTATGGACAGTTTCGAGCATTTTGCGAACTAAATGAAACAGAACTTGTTTAACATTTATTGCTATCGAAACCTTTATAAATCCTTAGCATTTTCTGAAAGAAAATTAAAATTATAATTTAAATTCTGCAATTTAGCGAAACGTCAATAAGACCACATGAAGGTTAAAATTAAATTAGTTTGTTAGAATAATTCTTTAATTGTTATTTCCTGATTCTGTATGAATATGCTACGTTATTTTATGAATTATAAAATAACTGCGATGCATTTTATTAGAAAAAATGCACTGTTAGACCTGCATTTTTATGGTCAATATAGCTTTATGAGCATACAGTTATTTTTACGGTCAGGGACTGGTACATTTTTGGTCACATGGTACATTTACGGTTAGTGACATGTATAATGAGCGTAATCTAGTAGTTAATTTATTTAGAGTGCACAGTATGAGATCCCCTGTCATGGAGTTTAAAGCTGCGACAAAGCAGCAGTTGAGAACGTTGTTAAACTTGCATTATAAGTGATAGAAAGTATTTTGAAAAAGAATGAAGCATTTTTTTTTCAAATTTGTTATACAGTAATATGTGATCAGTCACATTATTTTTTGCTGATACTATAATATGAGAAAAAACTCTACGCAAATGAACGAAGGACGAATGTATCAGATATTAGTATAAGAGGGCCGGGATAGTCTGGTCGGTAGGGAGCTGGGCCCATGTCCGAAGGTTCGAACCCCGCCGGTCGAAGACTCCCCATGTAGTATAGTGACTGATGCATGTTAAATCGGTCGAGTCGCAAAAGTCCTCCATGTTCCCATAACAAGTCAATACCTCTGGGGGTATTGGATTGGAGATCGAACGTTCTCTAATTCAGGTCATAATTACGATCTGTGGACGAATGAATGGATGTATGAATGGGTCCGCCCTATAAACGGGTGCTACGTATGGTGTGGCAGAAGTTGAATTCTTGGCCATAGATGGCGTCACTGGAAAACGAGAACAATCGCACACCCTCTGCCTTAAACAGGCATACGTCAACAGCACAACATCATTAGTATAAGAAATAAACGTTAAAATGAAAAAGAAAAAAGTAAAACAAATGAATAGATAAAAAAATTTCAAATTTTTCATGTTGTTCACCATTCACTTAATGAATTTTTAAATTTTCTTACCGTGTAACTTTTAATTATTATTTCCCCCAAAAATTGGCACACTTCTAGATAGACCTAAATTTCATCATTTATTTAAAATTTGAAAGTATTAGTACTTACCCAAAAAATACTTGAGGCATTTTAATTGCTTGATTAACTAATGTTAAAAATAAGTAAATATGGATAGAAACAAACATATGAACAAAATAGAAATAATAATAAAGGCAAACAAACAATATTCTATCTGATATTGTAGGGTAATTTTAATCGAAGATTGCAGTCATTTGACCTATAACCTTTAGTTTGAAAATATGAAATAAAGCTTCTTCCTTAAACCTTTAATCATATCATGTGAGTGAGGGGGGGGGGGGCTCTTTAAAATTCTGGTCGTTATCTTGATCTCACAAATTTCCCAGAATCCATCTGCCAAAAATGACTTTTTTATCCTAAGACATCAACTTTAATGTTTTACATCATTCTAAAGCTGTGTAATCTTTTTTGTTTTCAAGAAACGAAGAGATGTTGAAAAGAGATTTTATGATTTTATTCTTCCTTTTGAAAGTGAAGAACAATATTTCTAAATGATGCAATAAAACATGATTAATATACTTTTTTTTAATAATTTACTATCTCTATTGATTTTTACAGGATAATATACAAATTTTAAAACGCGTTAAATATTTTGATAGTGTGGTTGGAATTTCATTAGTGTTTGACCCTAATTATTGTCCTAGTCTAATTACAGTCTTTGAGAGAACGGTTTAGAAAATAATTCCAGGAGCAATAGATATTTGAGAAGGACATAAAACGACATAATTTTTAAAATATTATATTTAAAGTTTGTCCATTTAAATGAACACTATTGTTTATTGCCATAAGATCAGTATGGTTCTTGGTATTCTTTTGTGGCTGACTGGAACGCTAAAAAAGCTTTGGTGGTAGAGAATACACATACGATATCAAAAGGGTTTAAGTCAACCGTATTAGATTAGCTGGTTACTTCACGAGTGTTTAAATTTCAAAGTGGTAGAATCACGCTATTGGTTGAAAATCACATCATTAGAATATCGTATTGTAGAAAAAATAAGACGTGAATTCAAAATTTTTTTCCCAAGCCAATACACAACTTCTTTCTCAATTTAAAATGGAGAATTTTTTCTTAAATCAGAAAAAAAAAACGATAGAGATCGTGCTAAACTGGATCCAAATCTCAAACTACAGCTCCAGACGATTTTTAATAGTTTTGCTCTGAGCTCTGTTTTGCAAAATTGTTCTTATTACATTACAATGTGTATCGGCTAGCGTTGACGCGATTTTGGATAAATTGCTGAAAATTTCATCTTTACAAGTTATTAATTATATTTTCTTTATTTTCATTTAAGGACTTATTATTGATTTTATTATAGTCTCAAGATACATAACTCCATTATTTTCAAACATGCTTTTTAGCCGAATATTTCAAAATTTAAATAAAAGAAATGACTGAACAATCGAAAACAACAATGCAATTTACTGAATTTTAAAAAAGCACTGAGAGTAAGAAAAATAATTGTAGTAGTATAACTGGGGTTAAATTTCTACAAAACCTGTTAGGTAATAAATATAAATACTGTAATTGGAGACAGTATTTTGTATGGTTCTATTGAAAATGGGAAAATTCTTACGACCCAATAAATATTTATTCTAACTATAAAAATTGTTCTAAATAGAAATACTATTTACAATTTGCTCAGTTTTGTGATAATTTTTTATTAGAGTCAAAGTCAAGAAATATGTCCTGAGCATACGAGAAAACAAAATCTGCCGTGAAGCCGCCAGCCGATACATACTATCTCTTTTTCATACACGTTGACAGTTTTGACCAATGGCGTGATCCGGCAACTTTGAAATTGCCGAATCACGCCCTTTATCTTCAAAGACCAGAATCTTCAATTTCCAATCAACTGATACCAAAATTAGAGGCAAGCCTAGACAATACTCTTTATAAACAGGAGAGACTTCTCAAGATCACACGATTTCACCACTTTTCATACTTTACCCCTTTTCCGTTAACATAGTTTCATCATATCTCGCTTTTTCTCTAAACCAGTATGTTATCACTTCTTACTAAAACGTACTGACGAAGAAAAAAAAAGAAGCAAGATTTGCCATACCCTGGTAACGGAGAGGGAAAAACCGTGGAGAGTGGGGAAATCGTGCAACTTGAGAATCCATTTCTATTTACAAAGAGTAGAAAGTGGATTAAAAGTATTTATGAGAACTTAGGGGCTTAAACATTCATTTTAAGCTATGCCACATTTCTGCGAACATATTTTAAGCTATGCCCATTTTCTTAAACACGCATTTCAAGTTATGCCACATTTTTGCGAACATATTTCACGCTATGCCCATTTTCTTAACTACAAGTTTCAAGTTATGCCAAAGTTTTGTTTACATACCACTCTAGCCCGTTTTCTTAACCACGCATTTCAAGTTATGCCACATTTTTGCGAGCATATTTCACGCTATGCCCATTTTCTTACCCACGCATTTCAAGTTATGCCACATTTTTGCGAACATATTTCACGCTATGCCCATTTTCTTAACTACAAATTTCAAGTTATGCCAAAGTTTTGTTTACATACCACTCTAGCCCGTTTTCTTAACCACGCATTTCAAGTTATGCCGCATTTTTTCGAACATATTTCACGCTATGCCCATTTTCTTAACTACAAATTTCAAGTTATGCCAAAGTTTTGTTTACATACCACTCTAGCCCGTTTTCTTAACCACGCATTTCAAGTCATGCCACATTTTTTCGAACATATTTCACGCTATGCCCATTTTCTTAACTACAAATTTCAAGTTATGCCAAAGTTTTGTTTACATACCACTCTAGCCCGTTTTCTTAACCACGCATTTCAAGTTATGCCACATTTTTGCGAGCATATTTCACGCTATGCCCATTTTCTTACCCACGCATTTCAAGTTATGCCACATTTTTGCGAACATATTTCACGCTATGCCCATTTTCTTAACTACAAATTTCAAGTTATGCCAAAGTTTTGTTTACATACCACTCTAGCCCGTTTTCTTACCCACGCATTTCAAGTTATGCCACATTTTTGCGAACATATTTCACGCTATGCCCATTTTCTTAACTACAAGTTTCAAGTTATGTCAAAGTTTTGTTTACATACCACTCTAGCCCGTTTTCTTAACCACGCATTTCAAGTTATGCCACATTTTTGCGAGCATATTTCACGCTATGCCCATTTTCTTAACCACGCACTTCAAGTTATGCCACATTTTTGCGAACATATTTCACGCTATGCCCATTTTCTTAACTACAAATTTCAAGTTAGGTCAAAGTTTTGTTTACATACCACTCTAGCCCATTTTTTTAGCCACGGAGTTCATGTTATGCCACATTTTTGTGAACATATTTCACTCTATGCCCATTTTCTTAACCATGCATTTCAAGTTAAGCCACATTTTTGTGAATAAATTTTAATTTATGCCCATTTCCTTAGCCACGCATTTCAAGCTATGTCCATTTTCTTGAACAGACATGATATAAATTATTTCAATCACGCGTTATGTCCAAAGTGAAAGTCCACCGACGAAATGATAATGAAAAGAGGAATTATTAAGACAACAGTTATAAAATCCTTTTCTGACAAAATCTTTGCTGTTGCTGTATATTTAAGTTTTCGATAACATAGATATTAACTTTTCATGCCGTCTCATTTTGTTTATTCGTTTCTTTTCAAAAAAATAATATTAAGCATGATGGGTGCTTTTCTTTCTTTTTTTCCCCAACGAAAAATAAATAAGTTTCTCTCCTGCTCTTTTCCATAAACGATTTATATTCTTAAAAACGGTTACGCAGAAAAAAAAAAAGAATTTCGAAAACATTTTTCTAAAATGTAACTACGCGTTTCTGAATGGAAAAAAAATTGAAACTAAAATGTTTCTAAGAATTGCGCATGAAAAAAAAATGATGAAAAAGTCTTCCGTTTTTGAATGCTCCCAGGTGAACGTTTCGAAGCGCGTGAAATGAACTAACATCGAACACGGTTTGATGCCGTTTCTAGAAAAAGTGGAGAATTCTAGAAAATGAAGATTAAGAGCTTTTTTCTCTGCTTTGTTGCTTTTTCCACCGATCTAAAAAAAAGTGAAATATACAGATTTTATTTAAAAATTAAAATTCTTTCTCGAGTTCTTAGATTTAAAAACAAAAAAAAAAAAACTATTTCTTTATTCATTCATCCAAAATCAAAGGCATCATTATTTTTATAATTATATTTTATACATATTTTTTTATAGTTGGAAATTATGAAAATGTCTCTTTACGTATTCCATCACACCTTTCCTCCCTATACCTACTTATTCATCCTTCACTTTGGTCTTCAATTTTAGTTCCGATCTGAATTTTTGGGATTTATTTTTAATTTCTTCCTCTATGCAAGCTATAAACTAATTTTTTCCTTCTTCCTGTAGTAAGTTATAATCTCTTTTGAATCCTCCAAAGAAAAACAAAAACAATATTTCTGTTATGGAAATTTTTTAAAATGCAAACGTTCGAAAATGTTCTTCATTTTGTCTACAAATGAAGGATAAGATTAGATTAAGTTTGAAATATTAGCTATAGTTCAAGTTATGTTATAGAATTACCGAACTTACTAAAGTACGTTTATTTATAATTTTGTGATTTCATTTTCTCAGAACTAGAATTATTATGTGGAGATGTTAAGGCAAAAGAAATATTTAATTCGCTATTATTAATTTATGTGGTTTCCATACTATAGCAATTAAGTGCTATATCTGAAAAGAAGATTGGGTATATTATCATTGGCCGAGTGCAAATAAATGTGACTGTCTTCTTTTCTTTCTTTTTTTTTTACATTAATTCTTTTTAAAAAAGGAAACAAAAAAATTAAAAAATCATTAAAAGTTATAGTTTAACGTTGTTTTTCGAAACTCTGTCGCCAAGAAAAATAAGAAAGCAGTTTAAGTGCCTGACGCTTGAAGCAATGCGATGATTTCAAACTATACGTATCATCTTGCCGTGAAGAATTATTTGGGCTTTAAACTCACAAATAATACAAATATTTTAAAAGTTACTTAACTTTTTAAAAATTGTCAATTTGGCGAAATTTTTCCACCTGGATGAAAATGATCAAAATCATTGTCATATTCTCAGTTTTTGTAAATTTTTATGGACACAGATAAGGCAGCATCGTATTAAGGGTTTAAATATTAAAAAAATTAGACCACAAATGCATTTTATTTCCTGAAACTGCGGCTTTTCTCCATATTGACGCTTTGCGCCATTTTCAAAATAATCATAGGCAGCGCTGTCTTTTTATAGGCTAAACTTGACCTGGCAGTCATGAGTAACAGTTGCAAACTCACATCAGTTATGAAAATAGCATATTGTAGTGTGCCTACTACTACAAAATTACAATTACAATTCGCTAGTATATAAGACATGTTAACTCGATTCTACGATGGGGTACCTTTTCATAGATGCCTGTTGATATTTTCGATAGCTTCGTGCTTTCGATGCCTATGTGATGTGAACATGCTTACCTTGACAGACTCTCTCACTTCGATCTGAACACGCCTGCTTCGATGGATAGTCCACATTGAACAATTGACTTGCTACGCGTGGCTGCGACGTTATCCACCTCCTCGCGCTGTTGCTACTCAGTCTCGATCACGTGATCACACACAACGTCGGCCTGTATACACTCGACAGCTAATGGCAACACAGGAGCTACCACGACTGTGAACTTAATACAGCTCTCACAATCAGCACTCAAAATGACTGTGATCTTAATACAGCTCTCCCGGCTTCTCACAAAAACAGCAATAAATCAACTAGTGGTATCCGTTCATCGAATTCTATCACAGCTATAATTCTGATGGGGGAGTACTGCAGTGTGTCTACCACTACAAAATTACAATTACAATTCACTAGTATATAAGACATGTTAACTCGATTCTATGGTGAGGTACCTTTTCATAGATGACTGTTGACATTTTCGATAGATTCTCTCCCCACAATATTATAGGTAAAAAAAGCATCATTTCATATGAGGAAAGAGCCTTCAAAAAATAGCCTTAGTTTGCTACCGGCTATAGAAAAGTATCGAAAATTGATTATTTTAATTGAATTGATGTTATTGCTATGTTAGTGTTTTTCATTTGTTTTGCGAAATTTTAATACAAATCCGACAATCAACAACCAATTTATAAGTAGCTGCTGTTTCACTAAAAAATAATAATAATAAAATGAAAACAGCAATAAAAGAAATAAAACAGCAATGAAGTGCCTCTGGGAATTACATGGAAATCATAACAGATTTTCAACATTTCTTTCAAGCAACATAGCACTTTCGAAATCATTGTTTCGAATAACTTGTATTATTGAAAATGATTAAAAAAAGCACATTTACCTTATATGCCAATTAAATAGGGTTCTTCGGATAAATAGTGTAGGACGATGTAACGAAAACAGAATTTATAAAAACATCGCCCAAACGCTTTCATCTCTTAAAACCCAAATATCCTAAGCAATTTTTTCTTAAAAAAACTTACCTTTTCTGCAAGATGTTTTCTTATTGATATTTATGCACACTTAAGCTTTTTCATCTTTGGGGAATCGAGGTTAGTTGTTCTAATTTTCAGTTTTAATTTTTTAGCTCAATAAAAAATTTGTCTGCTTATGCTTTGATTTTTCTACACAAGACGAATCTCCTGCTTATCATCTATAATGTTTTTTTCTTCTTAAAAATTTGTTGTTGAAATGTTTTATTTTTGGTTTTCTAGGGAAAGTCTTCTTAGTATCGAATATGGAGGGAAAATAACATGCTTTGATTGACCTAATGGAGCACGTTGGGCCGCATAATAAAGATGTATTCAACAATATTGAAAGGTAAATGTTATCAAAATAAATATTAATTCAGTATATGCATTAGTTTTTTTTAAAATAAATTTTTCAATCTAAGTGCTGCATGTTAAGAGATTATTAAAATATGTCTTACTTATTTTTACAAAAATATAAGAAGTTATAATTTTTGCTGCACACATTTATTTATTGAATTTTAAATACAAATTGCCGCCACTTATACTATTTGATTTTGCACGATTAAATTTGGCGAAACAGTTTAAAATAATTTCGTGCAGATTAAAGTCATCTAAGAACATATCAAACAGTAGCAGTAAAATGAAAAGTCAGAAATTTCCTAAATGAGGTTCAGGAAAAATAAAATTATATCAACTTAATACACTGTATTACTATATCTACATTTGGTGGACATATACAATATTTTTATTACCATTGCATCACGTAATTGTAATGTAATATACTGTGGAGCATTAAGGTACTAAAAATATATTGACACAATCGCAATATCTTATGCAAGTTAAAATTTTCATTCTCAGCTTATAATTAATTAAAAAGAATATAATACACTGGAGGACAAAATTAAGGGATGGAAGACATTTTTCCAAATGTCTCAAAAAATATTGAATACAAATAAATGAAATTTGGTATGAATATAGCCTATTCCATGATAATAAAGTATGCAAAACAAAAATGAAAGTGCCATTCACTGGCAAGACATATTGCCAATAAATCCAATGTAGTCTGAACTTAAGGATAAAAGATGACAATAAAAGTGAGGCTGGTACAGTGTGTGTTGCTTCTAGTATGGTGTATGGTCACCCCTGACAGACAGACAACATGCACAACGAGTATGCATGCTGTTAATAAGGGAGTTAAAGAGGACTTGTGGAAAACTCTCCCATTCTTCCACCAGAGCAATTTTTAACGCCAGAATGGTTCTGGGGGGAGATTGGCGCATCGCAATAGCTCTCCCAAGAGCATCCCAAGCATGTTCAATAGGATTCAAGTCAGGGGATTTGGCTGGCCAATCCATTCGTTGAATATCCTCGCTTTCCAGATATTCATCAACCAGGAGAGCCCTATGTGGTCGTGCATTGTCGTCCATAAAAATGAACTCAGGGCCAACAGCGCCCCTAAAAAGACGCGCATAGGGCTCTAGGACCTCCTGCCTGTACCTCTGGGCATTCACGGAACCATTGTCAAACACATGGAGCGGTGTGCGGGTATCTTGCATGTGCGAAAATGCTTTCCATCTCTTAATTTTGTCCACCAGTGTATTTAATGAAAAAAAAAAGCTTTTAAATTCCAAATATACAGCAAATTTAAATAATAATATATATATAATAATAATAATATATAATATATAATAATATGTAATATAATATATAATAATAATATATATATATAATAATAATAAATAAATATATATATATAATAATAATAAATAAATATATATATATATATATATATATATATATATATATATATATATATATATATATATATATATATATATATATATATATATATATATATATATATATATATATATATATATATATATATATATATATATATATATATATATATATATATATATATATATATATATACATTAAAACTTCGTAAAAGAATTTCGTTCTACATGATAGTTTATAAGAAAAGGAAGAAGAAGCCAATATGTCAGTTCTGGTGGTGAAAGAATGTTTAAAATTCATCGCAAGTCCTAAATCTACGAAAGAAAAAAAAAAAACCAGTTTTTTTTTATTATTTTGAAAAGAAATCTAGTTACCATAGCAACGAGCACTTCAGAACTTGATTGAAAAGAAAATGTCAAAAGCTGATGTCTTTTGAAGAGAATCGTGAAATTTCCAATTTCATGGAAAGAGACAGTTTGAAAAGTATTGGAAGTCTAAAAATACCCAATTGGATGTTTTTATCTGTCAATATGTGTTTATGCATTCAATAAAGAGAATGTCATGATTCATTTATATGTCCTTGCAAGTCATTTCGTGAAACTCATTTTATTAGATTTAAGCAGTGGTTTGTTAACCTATTTTGACCCGTTCCTTCCTCGTAGTTATTGTCGAAAGCTCATTCCTTTCCTTCGAAAATTCAAAACAAAAATATATCATATTTATTCCGAATTTGATTTTTTTTCGTAAGACGTTTTAAAAATTAAAAGGATAAGAAATTATTATATATTAATGTCTCCATTTTTATTTTTGTTATTAACAAATCAATCATGAAAGCAGACTAAATTATTACTTCAATTTATTTAGAAAACAAGTATCAATCAACAAACCAGTGTGTTATACTTAATAATGTAAGAACTTCATTTGCCTTAAAAACTTATGCAAGTGTAAAAATTTGGCATGTTCCAAGCGCTCAAAAATAGGTGTCCATTCTCAAGACTCGTTACACAGGACTGAGGTAAATGAAGGAAATAAATTTTTTTGGCATCAATCACGTGTAATGAGTCTTGAAAATGGACGCCTATCTTTAGCACTCGACTTGTTCATCTCCATATGTTTTTTGAAGCAAAGTAAGTTTTCAGTTCTTTTATTATCAAATGTATCTTTCCCCTTCAGTTTCTAGGGATCACAAGACGAAGGTCACTTTCAACTTCCTATTTCTTTCTTTAGAAATCTCGTTGACAGGTAACATAATTGAGAAGCCTGAATCATGAAAAGAAGTCGACAAAAATGTATATTAGTACCCTGATAGCTTTTTCTGGCACTAATGTGTAAGACTAGCACATTAAAGACAAAAACTCTGATAAATTTAACTTATTTGTTTTCTTCGGAAATTATACCCTAAATTTATTTTCCGTAGATGCAATGGGATCTACATAGAAAACCAAATGTAATCACGCTCACCTCATTCTTCCTTTAATTACTTAAAATTAATGATGCTACTGTAGTAGTTACTTTTCTTTCACAGTTCGTAGTTTGTCATCTCTTTCCTGTAGTTCGTTTCTAAAATACCGATGCCATCATATCAGAGCAATGCTGCCGTAAGCAGCAGAATCAATGTGGAGCAGTGAAGCGGTGAGTCAGTAAAAGCGGAAAACAATGTGGAATCGCGAGGCAGTGAGTTCGTGTAGGCGAAGCTCGTCGCTGCAGGTGGCTACTATATAAATGAAGCATGAAAACTGTGTATGAGTGAAGTTGCTCTTTAGGCAAAGTTGTAATACCATTCCTCTGTTACCCAAACTAAATTTTTAAAACTTTTTCTCGAAGTTTATAAAAAAATAACATTAAAAATATGACAAGATAAATAATTGAAAAAAAATTGTGTCCTTAAAACAGGCAGTGAATTAATTTTTAATCATGAAGATAAGATACAATAGGCTATATTACAACAACGAGCTACTTTTTTAAAAGCTTCTGAAAAAATTTTATGCTCCCGAAGCACATAGCAAAGTAAATTTTCTGGTTGGGCAAATTGTTTTAAATGTAAAAAAAAATACTTCTTTAGTATATACTTCTTTTTTAAAAATTTCATTTTGATATAGGACACTATAAATTGTTATTTTATGACATATATTAATTATTATAGTTGTTATTATGACAGATATTATAGAAATATTTTAATCTAAATAATACCTTTTTAATCATTTTTCTTGTTATCTTATGTTTTTTTGTTTATTAATTAATAAATTACTTAAATATATTAACAATTAAAAATGCTAGTCTAAATTGCAGCAAAAAATTTCCAACGAATATAAAATTAAAGAAAAATTATTAATCTTTGATTAAAAATCAATAAAAATTAAATTTAAGCTACTCATAGTTTTTTTTTTAATCAGTTTCCTCTAAAATAAAATGATTTATGTGTATTTTTCATCAGAATACACTTTAAATAATTTTTTTATGAAGTTTTTATATAACATAAATATTTTTACTAATTAATAATTTCGAAATTCTTTCAAACAATTTCACTAAAAATCTCTAAAAGGTTTTGATAAGAAATTTTACGATCAAGAAACTATCGAAATAATTAATTTTTAAAAAGCGAGACACGTGAAGAGGAAGAAAAAATATTTATATTTAATTTGCTTGCTTCAATATCTTGTGACTCAAACGAAAAAATATTGGATAGCTCTGGTTATTAGAAAATTACAAAATGACAAGTTTCAAAGAAAAATAAAGTTTTTTTTAATGACTTTTCTACTTTGTTTTATGAAATGTTTGGAAAAGATGTAGGAGTGCGTGTCACAAATTCAGTGTTCGTAATGTTTCTCTTTCTTTTAAAAATGACATTTTAATAACTGGTCGAAGAAAAATTGGGAAACTTTCCATTACATTAAATTGTAACTGATAAATTTTTCGTTTGATGGACATAAGATGCTTTAGCAATACTTAATTTTCTTCTTACACATTAGCATTCATATGTGGTTAGAAATATAAATTTTTAAGGAGAGATATAATATTGTTTAGACAGTTTATTCGCAGAAAAAAAATGCAAAACTCTAAACCAGCTAACAATTACGATAATTTTATATATTAATGACAATAAACAAAGTTAATAGCATTATTCATATTAAATAAATGCTCTTGTTAAACATAGTTCCTCAATTACACCGGTTAAAGTCAACATTCAGCCAGCACCATTTAATGGAGAATGTTTAATGACTGTTTTTTGTGTAGTGTTATAATTTCTTATTTACACTGATAGAATTTTCATTCTAAAATTATGGCAAAATAACCAGCAGCAATCTGTCCATCCGATTAACCGTAAAGTTTACGGTAAAGAGCATTTTTCTCCTTTACGGTTTTGAAACCGTTTACAACTAGTATGGTTATAAAATCATGAATACAAAACTATATGGTTTTTTAACCATTTACAGCTACCACGATTTCAATACCGTAAAAAAACGAAATTTAACTGGACATAGGACATTCTAGGCATTGGACACTAGAAATTCTTCATGCGTGTTAAAGGCAATTGAGCTGTCAGCGTTGGGACTCGAACCCCGGTTCTGCTGTTGGTCATGAGATTGACAGATTAGCTCTCTCGGCTATAACATGTACGCAGTTGAAAGGAATTAAGTTGCTTCATTAGGTGAGATAAGTTGGTGCAATTACTCTAAAATTATTGTTATTTAACCGTTTTGGGCAAAAATAGTTAATAAACGATTTTTCTTACTGTTAATAGTTGCATTACCATCTTATTTATGTTTATTTGACTGTTTTGTTTAAATATAGTAAATTAACAATTAAATAGATTGTTATTTAGCCATTTTTTCCGACAAGTTTCTAACAGTGTACATCGAATCGACATTCTGGTGACAAAACCGTAAGTGAAAAATATAAATGAAAATAAATTTTTAATGCAACGCCCATCTCATAAGTGCAAGCTGATGATTAGTACAGAGAATAACATTTGTGGGTACAAGTGGGAAATGGTGGCATTTAAATAAAGCATTGGAAAAAAGCATGTTGAATGATTCCAATTTGCCTGCGTTAGTTAAAAATAATGATAGTAAGCACATATTTTGGAATTTAAAAATATCGACAAGAGCTGGTATTGGTTTTTAACTGTGACAGAAATGCCTGAATTAGAGATTTAGAAATAATTCGAATACACAGAATTCGAATACATTGGAGGATCGGGGGTTCAAATTCCAGCTGAGACATTTGAATTATATTGCTAGATTTCCGATCTAAAAAAATTGATAACTATTTATTATGCTTTTCTATATATATATACATATATAAGTTCGAAATGAAGATAAAACAAAGGAAAATTACAGACATATGAAAAAAAGGGGGGGGAGAAAAATAATGATAAAATAATAACAAGCAACTGGGAAAAAAAATAAAAATAAAGGGATAAAATTTTTTAAAAGCTCCGGAAAATAAAAGATATAATCATATTTTCATCAGCCCACACAATTATATCCGCAAAAAAGAGTGCTTTCTGATATTGTAACAATATAGCCAAAGCAAAATATATTAATATAATAGTGTGAGGAGCACTCAAAAAATTTGTTTTTCTTAATTTTATTCGTGTTTTTTTGTATTTATTTATTTTGTTGTGTATATATATAATAACAAAATTTAAAAATCAATTTTAGAAATTGATAGATGTTTTACTACTTTTTTTTCTTAATTAAAATAAAGAAATTATTGAAGAAAATTTATTTGTAATTTTGCAATTTAATTTTTAAATCTCTTTAAATGAATTTATCTTATTTTGTAATGAATACTTTAAGTTTTTATAAAATTTATTTTTGTAAATATAAATAAAATTATATTATAATTCTTGCTGAAAAAAAACGGAAAAAAAGGTATAAAATGAAAGGAATTATTCATTACTCTAAAAGAAGATTATGTCGTTGTAAGTACCAATTTTGTTGATAATTCGTAATTTTTTTATTATTAAAAAGATAATGAGTAAAATGCAAACAAAAATTTGTTTACATTTATATAATTAAATTCTGTAAGAAATTGAAATATTTCTAACAAAATAAGAAAATAATTTAGTTAATAAGGAAAATTTAAGTTAGATATTTCTTAAATAACTTCTACATTTTAATAAAAGTAAAAGTAATAAAATATCTATTATTTGTTTTGTTTTTAAAAGTTAAAATTTCATAATTTTTTTTTAAAAATCTTAAAATAATAATTTATATACTGAATAAAACATTCTAAATTGTTTATATTCTTTAAGAAAAGAAATCTAGGAATTTGACTTAAATGGCTTTGTTGGGAATTGAAACCGATTTCCTAGTTAGATATCGGATAGCTTAACCGTTGCGCTACGAATCTAAGGGCGACAAAACGTTTTGTTACTTTATAATTAAAAGAATTAAAACATTGGGGGGAGGGGGGCAAAATTTCCCGCAGGGGTAGCAGTTACCAAATCAAAGTTTCTCAAGCATGTTTTTTTTTATTGTTTTTTATTGTCAAGCATGTTTAAGCTTAATTTCGTTTCAATACAGATTTCACAGAACATGTTGAAGACTAAGACGAAGAAAAGTAGACTAACATGAAGAAACAGAAGATGATAAAGTAGATTAACATGAAGAAACAGAAGATGATAAAGTTGACTAACGCAAAGTAGATGTGAAAGTAGTCTAAGAAGTAGATGAGAAATGGGAATTTGGCTAGAGAAAGTAGAAGCAGAAGGAGAAGAGGTGGATGACTAAGAAGTAGAAGACGATATACAGGAAGTAGACTAAGTAGGCAAAGAGGAAGAGAAGAGTAAGGACATGAAAATGAATACAATTAAAAAGAATAAGATGTAGAGGATTAAAATGAGCAAGAAGGAGATGAAGATGAAAAGAAGAAAAAAATGAGGAAGCCAATAAGAAAGAAAAAAGTTTTTCACAATTCCAGGCAAAATGTTTTGATGCAATTCTCAACTTTATTATTTACAATTTCAGAAAGTAAAGGGTACCATGCCATGCAATAAAACATTCTAAACGCGAGAAACTGAAAGATATTATTGTATGGCCAAGTAAACGTATATTTATAAAATTCTTCCTACATTTTTTTAGAAAAACAGTTTGGAATCGAGAATTTCGTTAGAAAAATTTTAAAGTAAGAAAATGTACTTTTTTTGTTGTATCTTACAAGCAATGAAAAAGAGAAAAAAGGTTTGAGAAACAAAGCTTATTGCTTTTTGTTCCAATAGAAATGAAAAAAAAAAGCTGGAAAAGTTCTAGATGAAGAAACATTTTGAAGTATCGATTTATAAATATTTTTCCCGTTTTCCCAAGCAAACAAAGTTAAAATTTATTTCCAAGTCATACAGCTTTGAAACACCTCTATTTCTCGATTTTCTCGAAAATTTTTTTCTTTAAATTT
The DNA here is from genome assembly GCF_982258835.1 of Parasteatoda tepidariorum. NCBI lineage: Eukaryota > Metazoa > Arthropoda > Arachnida > Araneae > Theridiidae > Parasteatoda > Parasteatoda tepidariorum. The sequence continues at coordinate 9,246,037 of NC_141760.1, read as the reverse complement.
TTTTTAAGGTTTCTTGATAGCTTTTCGAACTAGTTTTTATATCTAATTTCCTTAGACCTTATGTTCGATTGGACTAAGAAATAAATGGAAAAATAAATTACTTTATCAGCAGTAAAACGTTATTAGCAATTTTTCTTCTGTATTTATGCATTAAAAAGGTTATATCGGTTTATTTGGCATTATTAGATAAATGTAAATTTATTAGATAAATTTATAAAAGTTTATTAGATAAATGTTTTGCTTTAAAATTTTTTGGCGTATTTTTGAAATAGTGAATAAACGCGACTTAAAGCTGTTTGAATTGAATTAATAAAGTGTTTTAATCAACAGTAAAACGTTATAAAGAGTTTTTCTTCTGTATGATTAAAAAGTTTATAGATTTTTATTAGATAAATTTTCTGCTTGAAGATGTCTTAGCGTATTTATGAAATAGTGAATAAACGTGACTTAAAGCTGTTTAATTTGAATTAAAAAAGTGGCTTAATCAACAGTAAAACGTTATAAACAGTTTTTTTCCCTGCATTTATGGTTAAAATGTTTATAAATTTTCATTAAATAAATTTTCTGCTGAAAGATTTCTTGATGTATTTTGGGAATAGTGAATCAAAAGTGATCTAAAGATGTAATATCATCTAAAAAAATACCATTCAGATATATAGTAGCACAACATTGTTCAAAATACAGGGAATAGATAGGTTATATTAATGCTTTAAAAATACAGTGCGCAGAACGAAAAAAGTGAACGCCATGAATAACTTTTTATATAATGATCAGATTTTCGCGTACTAGGTCTCATATTTATGGCTTTTGAGGCTAATCTTAATCGATTAGTACAAGTGATAACAGAGATTATGAAATATGCTATCTGAAAAAACATGCTTTTTCAACGGATTTGTATTTTTAATCCTAAAATATGGGTGTTGCCGCTATCTAGAAACTGTTGTTCTAATATTTTTGGCTGAAAAGTGCTCCAATGTTTGCAGACGTTAATTTTACATTTAGTGCATTTCACTTTATCTCGAGAACTTGTTAAGTGAATCGAAAACTTTTCTCACACAATTAATAAATTCACTTATCCGAAGATATTTCAATGGAAATTTTTTGTGGCATTTATTTATTTTTTAATTATTTAATTTTATTTTATAATAGTCTAAAAAAAATTGAATTTTAAGGTATACAAAGTTGTTATTGGTTATCGGTCCAATACTTTCTGAGTCACTCAATTTTAAAACGCTAGAAATGTTTGAAATATTCGATTTCTCGAGAATTATTTTAACGATTTCGATAAAATTTTATGTTTCAACATATAAAATTGCATACTAAAATATGAAGTAAAAATCTATATACCTTGAAATTCAAAACTTTTCTACAATCATTAAATGAATTAATCAAAAATAACAAATCAGGTTTTCATGCACCAGCTTTAATTTTTCTTCATATTATTTTAGATCAACTAAAATTTTCTCTATAATTTGCATCAACTCAAATAATTTTATTTATAAGAATTTGCATTAAACTCAAGTCTTTTTTATAATAACTAACTGCTTTACCCGGCGCTGATCGGGGAAAAAATTACATTCTACTCATGATAATAACTAATAACTTATGAATAAGCAGCTTGAAATATGTTCAGCTGTGATGTTGGTGGCATTTCATAGTTCTTTTTAATGAAAGTGATAACTATATTAACAACTAAGAGCTTTATTATGAAGAGCTTGATTTTGATTGAATTGGTTTAAAAAATATTTTTAGCAGTATAAGTTTCATAGCATAGCTGCATGTTTTGAGCAAGGAATCGGAACATAACATTTTCAGTATTTTCGCAAATTACTGTTCAATTCAAACTTTCTTTAGAATGATTTGCATCATCTTCAAATTTTCGTTATTATTATTCGCATGCAGACAATACTGAGTGTCCAGAAAATGTCTGAAAATCAACTAAAAGATACATGGATAGAATTGGTGCGTTCTGTTTACGAAACCGCAGTTTGCTGGAGACAAAGTTTCGAAATTAACATTCAAAGATCACCGACAGATGTCGCGTCTATCCCTGAAAGACTGTAAATCAATGTTTTTGAAGCATTTACCACATGTAAAAACGACGTGAGGTGGTCTGAGGACAAAATTAAACCTTTTAGCTAGAATGGTCTGATACTCAGTCGAAAACATTGATTTATATTCCAATCAGCAGCGCTATCTTTAGTCGAACTTCGAAACTAAACCTGGAGATTAAGACAGAATAAAATTTTTTTTTCTTCTGGAGCATATGCAACAAACTGTACTTTTCTATATTTTCTTATTTTTCTTCTATTGATTTTTAAAGTCAATGGTTATTTTTGGAGCACTCGATAATCATTCATTAATGAGTACCTAACTATAGAAACAAAGCTAGTTTATATTTAGAAAATGAAAAAAATTGTAACATTAGAAGTTCATAAGAAAGAAGCGTAATGTAAATTATCTAATTCAACTGCACATGTGTAATATTATAAATTTTATACCGATTAATGTTTTTTGACACATTTCACTTTAATTGATTTATTTTATAAACACTGAGTTATCTGTAAAAATAAGCCTAATAACTGTTCTTGGAATTCTGATTAAAATTAAAATAAAAAATATACACATTAGGGACAAAATTAATATTTATAAGAGAAAAAAATAAAGACGCATCTGAATCCGACAAATCGCAGTACAAAAAAGCGAATATAATAAACATCAAACTAGGTTTAATTGGAAGTCGAAACCTGAAAATGTGTCCTAATTATCATGTTTCGAGTCCCCACTATTTGTTCCCTCAATCAAATCTACCCTGTTGTTTATCACATCCACCTTCTTGTACTGTCATATGTTGAAAGAGTCTTTGTTTTTCTTTCTCTCTAAAATATTAATTTGCGGCACACAATGTGTATTTTCTTACTTTCATTTTTGATAAGGATTCTAAAAATACATATTAATGGTGGTCTTTACACTAAGTTCCGTATATTTTAAATCATGAACTTAGCGTGTTTATTTCCCAATAATATTTCTTCTAGAATTTGATAAGGTATATCGACAATTTTTTGAGTAGTGATTGTAGAATTTCAGATTCTGACATTCGAGAAATAAGTATTTTTTTACGAAACATTTTTGATTAAAATTTTTCAAACATATTTCTACAAACTGACAACTCAGATTTGATAAAATAGGGAATCAATATTTCCACATCAAGAAAAGGTTCTTATTTAAAGATTTTCGTTGTCATCAGAAACTACGAAAAGGAAAAAAATAAAATTTTGAAGTCCAATAAAATAAGTAAAGATCAAACATATTTTCCCTAAATCAATATTTAGGAATATTTTAAGTCCTCCTTAAAATTAAAAGTTTGGAATTCGTAAATAAGCGATCGAAAAAAGTTTTCAATTAAAGAATCTAAACTCATTTACAGGAAGGTGATTTGATAAAAACGTGTGATTTGATAAAAGCGTGATAACAATAAAAGTACTACATTTTCAGATGAACATTAAATACATGTTGTCATTGCTAATAGTATAATATTTACACTGCAAAAAAAAGACTAATTTTATTATTTTTATTTGAACCGTCTCTAAAAAGATGCAGTAGGACATTTACGAACTAAAAACGTAATGCTTAATAATAATAAATTTACTATGCAATGAATTAATAAATTTACTATGCTGTGAATTGATAACTATACATAAAGAACATATACATACAATAAAAATCTGGATGTTGTAAAATCTAAATGTGTTTAATTAATTTAACATGTGTGGTTCTTGTTAAACCTTAATTCCAGTTTTGAATGGAAAAAATTATGAAATACTTTATCGCATTTTTTAACTGTCTCCAATAGGAGACCGTGGGACATTTGTAAAATAAAAAGAAATGCAACATTCATAAAAATATTTGAATAGATTTATCATTTATTTAATTAAGAATTTTACTATGCATATTTAACTCGAGCTGCTATTGATCAATTATTTTTACATTAAAAAAGTGGAAGATATAATATTAAAATTTTTAACCATCTATGTAAAAGATCGTTGGGGTTACTGGTGAATTATAAAGGTGAATTATAAAGAAACCTGGTTTTTAAAAATATTTAGATAAATTAATAATGCAATGAACTAATAACTATGAACTCAATATCTAAAAATATTTTAATAAGGCCTTCCTTTTACTTAGTTTAATTTTTTAAAACAAGGAAATAAAATATTTTCTGGGAATAAAAAAAGTAAAGTATCTTATCTTTCAGCCATAATTATTAAAAGAACTAAAACTCTTGCGCAATTTTTTGAAACTTTTTTTTTAAATTCTCAGAAAGGCTGCATTGTTCAAAAGTTCTTTTGTTAAAAAAAGGTCTCGTTTCCTTGGTAACTTTTCAGGAAAAATCTTATAGAAAATGAAGATTCAGAAGTGTGGTCCTCAAAAACAAATTGAAAGAGTTTCTGGGCTGAATCATTGAAAGATATTTTCATTCTTCAATTTCTAAGTTAGCCTAGTGCAAATGGCAATTTTGATAAATTGATTCGCACATTCAAATTGATGTTAGCAAACATAATTTATTATATTTAAATTTCTTATTCTTTCGGAAATGAGAAATAAAGAAAACTGCACAATTTATCTTACTTGTTTAAAAACATTAATTTTATTTTTTAGACTTATTTTGCAAAGTCAAAATTTTTTCTATTGATTTTCAGAATTAAGCAAAAGAGAGATTTAGTTCCAAATTTATTTTTGCAGCACAAACAGGAATGTTTTTTTGAGTATGTGGAATCAGTTTGATTTTAAATTGATATTAATTAAGTCGTCTCATATACTGCTGAGTTCTGTTTTTGTTTTAAATATAAACTCCATTGAATATGTAATTGCGTAAACACTAGTTCCATAAATAAACAAAAAAAGATGCATATATCTTTTAAAGCTGGGTGTAACAGTGCACAAAATAAAAAAAAAGTAATAAATAGCCTGAACAACTTTTTTGGACCACTGATCACACATCAAGATTTAAACCATTTCAATTTTTTGAGCCTCAAATAACCTAATTGATTAGTACAGACGATAAGTTGTAAAATCAGACATAAAACGTACTTTCTCTGAATGACATTCCTTTTCTCCAATGAATTTGGGTTTTTGACCCTAAAATTTGGGGGAGGGAGGGAATCAGGAAAATAGAGTACCAATTGTTTAGGCACAAGGGAGCAAAAGTTATAAGTTCAAAAGTTACAATTTTAAATTTAATGCTCAAAATAACAGATTTTTTTTTGAAACTTTAATATTTTACTTTGACTTAAGTTTTTTGAAAAGCAATTGGGCAATTCTCAGAGCGCGGTAGTGGGAACATAAAACAAAACAAAACTTTAAACTCCGGCAACAATTAAGCTATTATCGCTTGCTCTAACTAATTAGCATATTTAAGATTAGGCTCTCAAACCATTAAGATCGTATCTTAGTATGTGAAATCTGATCACTACATCAAAAAATTATTCTATGAGTTCACTTTTTTGCACACTGTGCATCTAAAATGCAGGATTGTACTTAAATTTTGAAATTTTATATTTAAATTAACAGAATAATTTTAAATTTCATTTTGGCTTTAACCTTTAGTTTTAGAAAAAAGCATTTTAGTGTTCTTTATGCATACCAAAAAAAAAAAGCGTTTTAAACAGTGCTAATATTTTAACAAAAAAATAGATTAAAGTAAGTACTTAAACCGTATTTATTCATCTTTGAAATATTTTTTAAAATACCCAAGCATTTTCTTATGTCTTCATGAAATATAAAAAGCTCTTTTATTAACGTAAAGTATAAAATTCTTTTATTAAACGTGGATTATTGGATTTTCCAAATTATGTAACGTGCGCAACTTCGATACTTTTTGCTAGAAAGTGGTTGCTAAAGGTAATCTGATGTGATGAAATTTGATGAAAAAAGTCATTATAGTGCTATTTATAGAAAAGTATATTGCATAAATCGTGCACATAGCATAACTGGATGGAATTGGTTACGCATTAATTTGTGATGACTTGTGACTTACTACTTAATTAGAAATTTTATTTTATAACCGTTCTTTAAAAAGCCGACTCAATGTTTGTGTTTATGACTGCTATTGTTTAGCTCCATAACTTTGTAATTTTGAACCTAATCCAGAAGAAAAGGAAACTTCTTTATCAAGTATTGAGAGCAATTTGCCTTCCTGCAGGACTTTTTGATAGAACTAACAAGCATTTGAGCTACATGGAGAGGAAAACTACGAAAACTTTCCACGGTTAGTCTGATGGAAAGGGGACTCTAACCCATGATCCGTTTACCACTGAGGATATTTTACGTAAGCACTATGGACAGTGCGAGCTGGGTGTGGAATTCGTATCAACCAGTCATTGCTGGAATTTGAACTCGGTTCACCTCATTGGAAGGCGAATGCTCTATCCCCTGAGCCACCACTTCTCTTTAATTATGTATGATCTGAAAACAAAAAGATTTTCTTAATCTTTTGAAAAAAAAACGTTAGCCCCGCCACTGTTTTGGAATACGTCACATTTTGTTTTGCAGCGAAAAAACAACATGACTTAAAAACTTGTGTAAAAATTGTATAAGACGTTCGATGGAATAAAAATTTTTTAATACTATTATTAGTTCGAGAACTATTAACTATGAAAATCAACTATTAACTATGTTAACTATGAAAATTAACTATATTACAGAAAAACAGCATTTTGTCCGATCTGTTGTCCACTGAAATGCCGCTACAGAGTTGAAATTTGATGGGCTTAAAGGGCCATTTTCAATGAACTTGATGCAAGTTAGTAAATATAGTTGATTATTTCTCATTTGTTACTGTTAGCATATTAATAAAATGTTATGACATAAATATACGAACTAGAGTGCTCCGAACTCTATTCACTGACGCTCCTCAGCCCCCAAGATTGCTATGTTATCTTATATGGTTTGCATTGTAAACCAAGCTCGCTTCGTTTACTACTAAGTTAAATCCATTTGAAATGCGTTCTAGCTTGTAATCTTACGAATTGAAATCAATCATTAAAATTTTTAAAACTAATTCCTTTTTAAAAATCAAAATTTTTAACCAACAGGTTAAAAAGTTAAATTCAAATAAATGAAATGCAGAAAAACAACATTTATGATTCTAAGAAACAATGCAATGTCTCCTACACATACGTTCAACGTTACGTCTCGCATAACTACCATAAGCGCTTTCTTCTGCTCTTCGAACAAGCTTTTTTTTATGATACTTAATTCTAACAGCACGACTAAAAGTTATATTGCAATGACTAACAATAATAACGAATAAAAGTATTATCATTGAACCTGCATAATTATACACATTATAGTATAGAACACTCTGATTTTAATTATTCACTTTTAACCTTTCAGTTCTTCCCAAATTATAGCTCAGTCTTTCATGTTTCAATTTTTGTAGACCACGCGCGAAAAAATTCTCATCCTGAAATTTGAAAACATGTACTTTTGTGCTTTCATGCTTATGACAGCTCACACACTTGGTATTTCTAAACTTTGTTATCAACCAGAATATATATATATATATATATATATATATATATATATATATATATATATATATATATATATATATATATATATATATATATATATATATATATATATATATATATATATATATATATATATATATATATATATATTCGTGGTTCTTGACTTTCATCGGTGAATCAATGAGTCAATGTCCGAAATATATATTAGATATAGTTAAGTGCCAATGCCCAGTATACATTTGCCCGGTATGTCCTACATAAATGTATTTTAAGGTTCAATTCCACTGCCCGGTATGCCCTACATTAATGTTTTTTTAAGGTCAATTGCCACTGCTTAGTATGCATTTAACTGGTACTCCGGGCACTGATGTGTGTACTAATCTATCCTCAGCAGATGTTAAAATATCGAATAAATGTAATAATATCAACGAATAAATTAATATCAAATCGGATATAGCAAATATTTCGCACATTCACCAAAGTGACTATGTGATTGTTGACATTCATCAGTGAAAGTCGACATTCCCTTGATTTCGGTCTTACTGATTGGCGTGTCATATTTTGTATACTTTTTTTTAAAGATAAATCTAAAAGTCCTTTTCGCAGTTTGGAAAGTAAAGAGTGATGGATTGTTTTCGCAACTAATGATATAAAAAGAATCTTTTAAAAAGACGTTAAACAATGCTAATGTTCTTTAAAAATAAAATGAGCAGGTGAAAAATTACACACCATTCTTTAGGATTATATAAGAAAGGGACTCGCATAAAAGAAATGTCAAAAAAGAAAAGAAAAGAAAGTTTTCCTTTGTCCATAAAGAGCATTTATATCCAAATAGATTTGTACCTGCTGAGTGGAATAAAAAACTGAGCCGGGTCATTCTTTTCTAAACATCTTGATAATCAGTGGGAAATATTTTGGAATTATTATTTTCAACTTAGCAGAAAAAGATGACATTTTTCTTTTCGTAAGAAATCGTAACGAGTTTTTTTTAATGTCAAGTCTTATGGAAAACAAACATTTATTTATAGAATTCACTTTTCGTTTTTATTTCTCGTGAAAGTGAAAAAAAATAGTTATGGGCCAAGAATTTTGTTACAAAAACTTTGAAGGAGAATTTTGTTTTTCATTTTTATTGTATTCTCATAACTACATGATAAAAAACAGATAAGATAAAAAATACTTTCAGTTTTTTATATCTAGAAAAAGAAAACAAATGTAGGGAAACAAGTTTAAGATAGAAAAGCATTTTTATATTGATTTATAAGATTTTTCTGTACATTTTGACGAGTAAACAACCGGAAATCTTTTTTTTTTTTTTAGATTTTTTTTTAGTTATCAGAAGTCGAAGGTTTATGAACCATTTTTTCTTCAGCAATTAACATGTAAGCGATAAAGTGTTTTTATATTGTAGGAAGAAAGCTGTAATAATTTAATCCTTCATCAATAAGTATAATTTTATTCAACTAAAAAATGATTAAGATTAAGATGAAGGTTTATTCGTGGTTAATATGTGAACAAATTAATGGTATGAAAAAATTGAAATTTGTATGGAAATGAAAAGTGTTTCAGTGCTTAATCAGTAAGAAAAGAATCATTCTATTTATAAGATTTCATCTCTTGTAACTATCGAATTGTTAGTGCTATCATCTTAAAATTTGAGCTGTCGGTGCAAAAAGTAATTTTAACATTCCATTTCTAAAAATCATTCAAAAATTTTAAGCAGTTCGTTCGAGAGAGAGAGACATATGATAGATTCTCACAGCATTAGGCATTGTTACAAATTAAACTGCTGATTCCTTTTCAAGTATTTTAACGATTGTATTTGGAATATTTGCTAGCTTATAGCTCTGTTTAATCAAAAATGGAGATTGTTACATGTTATCAACTATTTATTTTTGATTCCCTACGCCAGGTAATTTGCAGCAAAATGAACGTTGGGTGACGTCTGCGAAATAATTTCTATAATATCTATAAAATTACGTTTTTGAAATGCGTTTCCATAAATTTGAACAGTTAAAAATGGTCTGCTAGCAGGCTCGACTTACATGCATGATGTCGCTTGCAGGTATCTAATTAAATATTATCCGAAAATAGATTCAGCGTGATAATAAACCTGTCCTATTAACTATAAAGTTAACACACCAATCACAACCACGTGATTCGGCACAGTCATGTGATTTCAGTGGTAGTCTTCTCATCGAGTTGCAAAAACCCCGATTCGAATAAAGGAAAGCAATTTGCTAAAGGGCTCATTTATCCGGAAAATTGTTCAAATGTGGTCCAGACTACAATGTGCTGGCTGCAATAAATATCACTAATGAATGTTTTTTTTCTGTTGCAAGAGTTTTTTTTACGGATCTCCGATATTTTCACGTCTCTAATTTCCAATCTGCAATCTATTTCTCTTTTTCAGATACAGTTTTTGAAATGGCATTTTTAGTCTAATTTTTGTTGAACTGTTACGTTGTATGTAAGTTACGTTATGCATGAAATTTGATCATATAAATGTTGCCACGCACTTTTGGGGGAGTTAGAGATGCACTGTGCGCTATGAGCGTTTCTATATTATAAACTGTTTTTTCGTATGTTTCTGAACAAGTTGAAATTTAGGAATAATTGTTTTTTTTATTAGGAATTATACAAGACTAAATGTTTAACTGAGATACTTCATTAATTTCATTTTAAATATAGGTCCACAATTATACTACTATTAAATTAGGACTTCTTTAATTGTTTGCATTAACCTCACGTGCTTAATAATAACCAAATTATAGTGTAATGTCATTTAGATGAACTCTATTTGATTTGAAACTGATAGATACTTTTTTGTACCAAATATTTGTATAATATTTCCAAATAAGTATAGTTTTTCACATGGTATCACAGAGGTGGATCCAGAAATTTTTCCTGAGGGGGGGGGGGTCATAGACTCAGATCCCCCCGCCTACAATTAATTTTTCTACCAAAAAAATTTTTTTTAAATATTTTTTTTGAAAAAAACAAACAAACAAAACTGGGGTTTTTAATGATAGTCTTCTCGTTTATTTTTTTCATAATGATCAATAGAACAATACATAAATAATTCCAGTATTCAACATCCTTAAATAATAAATGTAATGCGTTTCTTAGAAACTTTGACAAATCTGTCAATGGTTTTTTCAACATCCAAATTAATTTCTCGATGAATGTTTAATAATGTGAGTCCATTTAATCGTTCTTGATTTTGAGTTGCGCCAAGTTTTGAGAAGCCATCTTCACCTTTATACAATCTTTGGTTAAACCTGTTAAAGCGCGCTTCAACATTATAATGTTTACAATTAAACTATGACGAATTTCGTTTTAATCTTTTTGATTATGATTCTTAATACAGTGAAGAACATAATTAGATGGAAAAAAAAATCTATTTTTCAGACCTACCTAAGTGTATATGCCCCCTTAAATAATTTGTAAAATATTTTATTTCATTGGTAAACTATTAAAAAAATTATTATTTTTATTTATTTATTTCAATTTGGAGGGGGGGGGGTCATGACCCCTATGACCCCTCCGCTGGATTCGCCTCTGTGGTATCGATGTTATGAGGTAAAACAGTCATTTTTAATGATGGACAAAACACTTTGACTTCATATTTAATTTTTATTGTTTAAAAAAGAATTCACCTAGATTAAGGTGTTGGGAACTAGTCATAGTGACGTGAATTATATAGGCAATTAGTATCAGGAAAGGGCCACACAATTATATAAAAGAATTTTGTCGGGGAATTGATGGCGCCATATCTTTTCCAGGCTCTTTTTCAATCATAACTTTTTTCAGGAATTACTGCCCATTAACTATAAAAACAATCTTTTAATCGTAATATTGTGAACGTGTGTGTTTTTATAATAAAAGTAAAAAATGATCTGTGGTCTGTAATTAATAAGACATAACTATTTTAAACCATGATTTGACATATTACAAGTATAAGGCATATTATACAACATGTATACTTAGTTTTATAAAAACTAGTGGTTCTTCCTCGTAGTACCTCCCTTGTTCGCTTACGCTTCCCAATCTCCAAAGATTACTATGTAAGCTTTCATGGCTTGAATTGCAGACTCTGTTCGCTCTGCTCTCTACTAAAATAAATATATTTGAAATATGTTCTTGCTTAAAATCTTAAGCGTTTAAATCAATTCTTAAAATCTTTACTAATTCCTCTTTAAAAATTAAGAATTTTAGTCAATAAGTTATAGGAATAATACAAATATAAATTGAAATGAATGGCATGCAATAGGAAAACTTGTTGAAACAAAATAATAATTATGCTTTTAAAAAACAATGCGTATGACGTCACCTAGACGTTATTTTAATGTTACCTCTCTCATAACTGTCATCAACGAGTACTCTTTTTTAATTACACATAAAAAGAGTAAGAACTCGTAATCAGTAAAAGAGTAAAAAAAACATACTCATTTTTCTATGAGTAACAACAACAATAAAAAATTATTATTGATCCTGAAATAAGTGCAATTATAATGTAATATAGAATATTTTGATGATATGAACTATTCGCTTTTAACCTTTCATTTCTTCCTAAATTAAAGCTCAGTTTGTTCTAAATATTTGTTTTTCATGCAAGAAAAGGAGTTTCATCAAAAAATCTGCAAGCATGTATGCTTACGCTTATTCTTACGACAGCTCATAATCTTGATATTAAAATTTCGCGCTGCAAGCGCTAAAAATTAGCTCTTTTTTGCTACGTTGTATATATATATATATATATAATAAAGCACAGCGTGTGTTTGACAACATAATCAAATATTTTAAAATTAGTCAGCAATTTTTTAAAAATTGTTTTTGTAAACTAAAACCTTTTTGTGAATTAGCGAGTGAGCTTAGCGATTCAGCGCGTAGAGTGCCCTCAGGTATTTAAAATAATATAAACAAGATAAATACATTATCAGTTTTAGGGTTTAATATTGATCATATTTAGATAAAACGTGCACAAAAATGTTAATATACTTGCTTCAGGGATAGCATTTTTATGAAATTGAAGCATTTTATAAAAATAAAACAATTTTATCAACCAAGAGAAGATAAAGAGTCACAAGTTAAAAAATAAGTCAAGCGTGATCTTGAAAAAAAGAAAAAAAGTTTCAAAAGCATTTCCTTCGGGCAAATTGATAACTGCTCTTTTGATTTAAAAGAAAAAAAGAATGATTATCATTTATGTTGAATACAAAGATAAAAGAAATACGAACTCAAATTTTATTTTTTACGCTTTGTTTGATTTACATATGTCGTCATAGTTTTAAACGATTTGAGATGATTTGTTTAAATTTGTTAGATCAAACTGTTACGTTTGATCAAAGTTCTATCTAAGTATCTCTTTTAATATATATTGTTAAACAAGATCAAAATAAAATGCAAAAGATCGAAATAATATTTTGCAATTTTTTAAAACTCCACAGTTAATGTCACGAAGTGTTTTATTGATCAAGTGTATTATTTCAGTAAGCATTTAAAGTTAGCATTGAGTTTTTTTTGTGAATGAGGAACACCCCCTCCCCCCTACATTGTCTTGAAAAGGGGAATGTTTTTCTTTTTGAATTTTAGAACTGCAGTTGAGAAGAATATATTTATTTATTTTTACATTATTATGCACGATGTGAACTAAATTTTAGTTAATATAAATGAAATTATTTGAATTAAATGAGCGAGATAATGCAAGACTTTTGTTTCTAGATTATCTAAAATGGCATATGCAGTACTCTAGTCACGCAGTTGGTTATGGCATCGTTCATACCACTGATGCAGAGCTGCGGGTCGTGAGTTCGATCCTGGCAGCAGATTATACAACCAGTGTGTATACGCGGCAAAGTGCACGTTAACACTGTACTTTCACTTTGGTTGCAATGGGAAAGTTTGGAGCTAAGGATATCAGTTCAGGCGCTGTCCACGTCGTTTGACCGGGTGCAAATTTAAGTGGCTTTCATGTCACGGTCGATAAAAGATAGAGCTTTGAAAACGAGGCTAGGCTAGGTTTGGTGAAGTGAAAATGATATACACAATAACTCTAACAATTTTTAACTAATTTGCTTTGAAATTTCGTTGAAATATAATTATTTTTATCACTACTACGTAGGATACTAACCTATCTTTAAATTTAATCGAGTTTCTAATCATACCGTTAAAGAATAGTAGGGGAGAGTGGGGTCAATTGTAACAGGGTACGATTGTAACAGAGCAAAAATTTCGAGTGTCGGGTTCTAGATTTGGTTCCTAGGTGGCGCACAAGGTGCATTTAACAAATCTACAAGTACATCCCTGATGGCAACCATTTTTATGTACTTTTGAAAGAGTTACATCGTAAAAGATATTTTCACGCCACGCAAGTACTTTTTTTGGTATTAGAATACTATATTGTAACAAAGAAATTTTGTTTAAACAAATAAAAATTAGTAACCGAATATGTAAGTGGACACCTTAATTAACATTTCAATAAAAAAAAGATTAGCTTTGCTAATTAATTAGCATTGTTTTTAACAAATGAAGTTGAAATGGCGTCTTGGGGACAATTGTAACAATAAGTAAAGGGACGATTGTAACAGTTGAAAATAAATAATCCTATGTTTACAAACCATTACTTAACTCTTTAAGAACCACCAATAGTTTCCTATAGCATTTATATTATGTTGCATGGGCATTATTTTATTTGTCACCTTTCGCAGCATAAATTAAAATTTTTATCCCCTTAAAGTTAAAAGTTTAACCCTTTAGGTCTCTGTTCATTATTATTTTTACTCCTAAAATATCACTACTATTTTGATCAATAAAAAAATATATCACAACTATGATAATATGTATAATTAACTATGTTTTAGTTGAATTTATGAACTGTTACAATTGACCCCGTAAGTGGGGACAATTGTAACAAGTGCACGACTGTCAAAAATTGTTAATAACTAATATAATAATATTTAAAATCAGGTATTTATTTTTCTTCTAGTAGAGGATAGTCTATACTTTAGACGTCTGTCAATAAATACTAATAATATATTGGATTTTTTGTTAGTTAAAAATAGTTAAGTAAAAAATGTTACAATTGACCCCACTCTCCCTTACTAAAAGTATGGGTTTCCTTAAGTTAGGAACACATTTGAACCATTAATATTCTATCACAGGAAAAAAATGTAGTGTATATTAATTTAAAACTACTACGCAAAAAAGTGGTAGTACGTATTTATATATTGTACAATGTGCAGAAAAAAAAAACTGACAACCCTTTAATGCTTTTGATCTAATGATCGAACTTTCACGTTCTAGGACTCAATCTTAATGGCTCAAGGGGGTGACTTCAAACATTCTGACTAATTAGTTCAGACGATATTTTCAGTTACTAAACAAGACACTATTTAGTAACTATTTTCAAGAAATGTCCGCTACATTGTTTAAGTTCTGTGCATTGAATTTTAGTAATAATTTGAAATCTGTCTGGTAGTCATTAAAGCACACGAATCACCATAAGTTTGAAGTTGTGAGTTTGAATTATTCCAACAAAGTAAGCAGCAGAAATATTAAAATTATTTTCATCGCTGACGTGAGATATGATAGAAAATTCATCTAAATGTTCCATTACGCGCCTCACTCCTTCCTCACGCTCCTCTCAAGTGGTCACTTTAGTATCATATAACGTATATACTCAGGGGCACCAGGATGGAAGGTCACTGTGACTTTTCAAAGATTTTCAGCATTCGGCAAATTTCGCACGTCCATTCGGCACATTTTTGAAAATTTATTTTCGCTTTTTTCTGTTAAGAAAGCACAAATGAAATTAGAAATCAAAAATTACACTTTTATTTGATTTTTTTGATAAAAAAGTATGGTATAAGATTTTCATTTCTCAATTCTTATATATTCTCCAACAAATATATTCCCCCCTCCTGCCCATTGAAAAACCTATTTGTCAATTGCTCGTCTTGTAACTCTTATTTCCGAAAACAAAAGAGCTAGTTTCATCAGGAATTGAAAAACAAGAAGTCAATTAGAAAAATCACCTCACCATTCTTTTATAAAAAAGAAAAATTCAAAAAAAAGAAATGAATCAGGGAATCGGTCAATGAAGTTTGGTTAGCAAAATAGGCAAATGTAGCATGGAATTGAAAAACAATGCTTAAATCATTTACGAGTACTGGTGAAAAAAAAGTGGGTGTATCATTTACTGCAATTAAAATAAACTGTAAAAAATCTCGAGGTATAAAAAAATGGGACACTAAATAAGACTTCGGACAAAAGGAGTAGTAAAAAGGGGTGGAAGCAAGCTTTAACTGTGAAGTGATCCAAAAGGTACCGTGTCAGCTGTTTTGAGGGTTAGCGAGTTCTCTAACAATTAAAAAAGAAAACGTGAATAACTGTACACCGTTAAAAATTATGCGCTTATTTTATTGGTGGGAGACTCCTTCAAATTCCTTCGATGCTTCAAGAACAAAAAAAAAAATTATTAAATTGAAACCGCGAAAAGCCGTGGTGGGGATAATGCTCTTGCCGATACGAATTCCGCATTCGGCTGGTATATAGTGCTGACGTAAATTATCCTCAGCGGTAGACGTATCATGGGTGAATGTTCCCTTGCCGTCAGGCTAACCGTGGGTGGTTTTCGTGATTTTTCTCTCTATGTAACGCGAGTGTGGGTCAGATCCATCAAAAAGTTCTCCACGAAGGCAAATTGCTTCTTGTACTTGATTCATGTGTCCCCTTGTCTCTGAATTAGGTTCAAAATTATTATTAGGTTCAATACTGGTATACGTAAATTCAGAATTGGGTCGGCTGATCTCCAACGGTAATAAATAAAATAAAATTCAAGCAGCGATAATAAAGTAAAATCAAAAAATTTTTTAAAATAATTATTTTTATTTCATATGTTTATGTGCTAGTTTTGCTTGATTATTAACTGGAAAAATTTTTGGCATTCATTGGCGTTTACTATATCTGTATCTACTTTATGGTTGTTCATTTTTTAAACTCTACTAGTAAAGGAATTTTATACATATTCAACAAAATTTTATATTTAATTTTTTATTCGTTCTTTTTTTTATTTTTTAACCATTGAAATAATATCATAATTTTAAATTACGATTCTCAGAATATTTTATTTCTATTCGGAAATCTTTGAGATTTATAGATTGCTTAATTATTTATTATTTGATTCGTGGGATAGTGAAAAATTATGTCTTTATTTTAGTCGTGAATTAATTTCTTTTAATATTTTTTTTAATTAAATGTTCCATTATTTATTTTATTAATTAACTAGAATAAAGGTGAAGCATTCCCACAACACCACGTTCTGGACCAAGGAGGTTGAGGCTCCCCAATTTTTTAACCAACGATCCAATTGTGGCCAGGTGGTCGATGTTGCGAACAGGCCGCCCTTATTTCCCAGATAAGCTGATTTGAAGTTGGGAGAGCTTCATGCCGTCATTGGAGATTGAACTCAGGGTCTTCACAATGACAATTCAGAGCCTTAAACACTGAGCCATCGTGACTTAATGACTAGCATAATTAATTACGAATAAATTTATGAAATCAGTATTAAATTGGTGGAAAAAATTAACTTATAATGAAAATATTTGCAAAAAGTAATTTCGTTTTTTTTAACCGAAATAACAGTTCTGTCAAATTTAATGAATTTCATAATTATTTATGGTTCGGTCAGAATGGGAATTTTCCATGTTTCTCTCTCTCTTTCTCAAAAAAAAGAAAACAACAAGGAAAAAAAAGAAAAAAAAAAAAAAAAAAAAACGCTGTAAAAATAGAGTAATAGGTTCGCGGCGGTCTGTGTATACTATTCCTCTAAAAAGATCACTAATAATTTGCTTGAAAGTATGCGGCACTATAGCACCGTTTATGTTTAAAATTTCTACAGCCATTTACGAAAGGATCAAAAATAAATCTAAATAATTACTTCATAACTAAATTTTAATTTCTATAAAAATACAAAATTACTCCTAATAAATACTTAATGTGGGTCGAGGAGTTATCGACAATGTCAACCTTCATCTATGAAAAGGTACCCCCCCCATAGAATCGAGTTAACATGTCTTATATACTACTGAATTGGAAATGTATTTTTCTAGTGGTAGACACATTGCAGTACTCCCCCGCCAGAATTATAGCTGTGATAGAATTTGATGAACGGATACCACAAGTTGATTCATTGTTGGTTTTGTGAGAAGCCGGGAGAGCTGTATTAAGATCACCGTACTTTTGAATACTGATCGTAAGAGCTGTATTAAGTTCACGGTCGCTCCAGTGTTACTTTTAGCAGTCGAGTAAATACGTTGGACGTTGCGTGTGATCGAGACTGAGTAGCAACAGCGTGAGGAGGTGGATAATGTCGCAGTCACAAGTCAAATGTTCAATGTGGACCATCCATCGAGGTAGGTGTGTTCAAATTGTAATGGGCGCTTCTGTCAAGGTAGATGTGCTCACATCACGTCCGGGTCCCCAATGTGGGGCGAGGAGTTATCGACCATGTCAGCTGCATCTATGAAAAGGTACCCCATCATAGAATAGAGTTAACACGTCTTATATACTAGTGAATTGGAATTGTCTTTCTATAGTGTAGACACACTACAGTATAACTAACTATTCAACACTGCTTAAATTATCAATTATGGCGGTCTAGCAAAATGAACCTAAATAAATATTTAACTTACAACAAATTATTTACTACTGCTTAAATTATTACTTAAGACAACCTGACAAAATAAATATTTAACTGATTTAGCAAATATTTAAAGTAAAATTAATTATTTAATACTACTTAAATGATTACTTAAGACAACTTACCTAACAAAGTGAATTTAAACAAATATTTAACGTATTACTAATTATTTAACACTATTTAAATTATTACTTAATAAAACCTAACAAAATGAATTTAAACAAATTCTTACCGTACTTAAATTATTACTACTTATTTAACACTTCCATCGCTACTTATTTATCACTATTATTAATACTTAATCAACACTACTTAGATTATTAACTGATTATTTAACACAATTTAAATGATTGCTTAAGACAACTTAGCAAAGTGAATCTAAACAAATACTTAACATGAAGTAATAACTAATAATATAACTAATTTTCAACGCTATTTTATTTATTATCCAAGACAATCTAAAATTAATTATTATAGATGACTAAAGTGTTACCAATTTAGATAGAGAAATACCCGCGTCTTTAATGCCGCATGAGAGAAATAAATAAATAAATTTTAAAAAAAAGTTTTCTTTTTGGTAAATATTACCGTGTTTGCATTAACTTAAATTACAATTTATGCATTGTTTCGTTTTGAATAGTATATCTTCTATTGTTTCATAGAAGGCTGCAAAAATATTTTCCATCCTGATCAAAATTAAAAGTATTTTTCTCTCATGTTTTCAAAAGAGAATTTGGAGTGTCGGACCAACCAATAAAAAACCGTTCAGAATTGATCATGAATTGACTCGGTAACCATAGTAACCGCTCGTTCAAGATCTGATTGAAAGCATATCGTCATATACCCTCTTTATCAAACAGAATATAAAGGCTTTGAAGAAAAAAGTTTTAGGATGGTTATTGAAAATGGGAAACTCGGGATCTGTGGGAGACGTTCAATATTTATTGTTGGTTTTGCAGGATATCGTTTAAATGTCGTTATCGTTCCACACCGCCATTGTCACCTAATGGCATCTCTCTTCATTTCTAATGTTTTCCGAGATAAAAAGAAATGGCGACGATTCAGCAAAGTTTTCAATTCATGGTTCATAAAGGTTTTGTGATTTTCTATTAGTTTGATTATCAACTGTGCGGGAGATATATTTGCATCTCCGATTAAAATATTTTGAATACTTTATTTTTGATGCAGTGAAATCAGTCAAGATGACCATGCTTGTTAATCGACCTTCGTTTTCAAGAACTGAATTTATTCCATGTAGCTAAAGTGAGCCAAACTTTTCTAACCTGATTATCTGTTTACGAGTTGACAATGACCCTATAGGAAACCATTAAAGGCTTCTAATACATGAGAAATATTCAGTGAAAATAACAATAATGACATATTATCTTAGAAGTTTAAAAAACAGTCATTTTAAGTTAATAGTAAGTAACTCAACTTAAGCCTTTATGTTAGATGAACCATAAATTGCTTGAATTAATTCTTTTTATCCACTGTGGAAAGAAACAAAAAATTTTTTGTTGCTGATATGTACAGAATAAAATTGTATATAATAATTAATCATTAAGTAAATAAATAACTTTGATTACATCCAAGCATATTACAATCATACATAAACTTGGTACTAGGTTAATATTTGCTTTCCCTCTTTACAGTATTAGCAGTTAAAAAGAATTTCTGGTAACACTTCAATGTCCTGGCATTCATAAGCCAGGAAAATGACAGCCAGGATAATGACAAATTCGCCATTTTATAGCATATAACTTTACTTTAATTTAATATTTTGGCCGAAGACGTTTATATTTGCAGAAAACAACAGTATTTCTTAAAGTAACTCAGATAAGTCTATGTAGTTTTTGTTTTTAATGATTTCAAGAAGCCAGCAGGAAAATGACAGCATAGAAACCAACTCACCTTGAAAAATTTTTTGAAATATATACTGAGCCAGAAAATTGGTTCTTTATTCGTACAACAAGACATGTTCAGATAAGAGGGTATCTAATTAATCTATTAACATAAGATATTGATTCCTGGGGCTATCTATTTTGGCTATAAATCACTAAATATAAGTAGCCAGGAAAATGACAGATTTTCATGGGACAAACAAATTATTGACAGAAAAAATTATTTTAAACGAAGTTTTAGTAAACAATACCCTCTGCGTATATTCTAGAAATGCTTACATAGGATAAGATAAAAAAAATTAGATTTTGAAAAATGTATGGAAGTTTTGAAGCTAGTTATTATTGGAAATATTGTTTGGGACATGCCGGGAAAATGACATTTTGATATTCATTAAAATTTTTTAAGTATGCAAAACAGTCAATGCTAGTGCAAAGTCATTGTAAAATGCTAACAGCAATGATATTTATTAATTTTTTTAAAAAAAAGTTATTTTAGTACTATAGTATTAGATCTTGGAGCAAGGGACAGTGAATTGTCATGCTTCGTGAGAATCACCCATATATATATATATATATATATATATATATATATATATATATATATATATATATATATATATATATATATATATATATATATATATATATATATATATATATATATATATATATATATATATATATATATATATATATATATATATATATATATATATATATATATATATATATATATATATATATCATGTGGTAAAGTGGTGATGTTGTACACTATTAAAATTACTGCACTTTCTTTTTATTATCACACACATTCTCTATTTTTTTAAATCCAGGTAATCCGTAAAATTGTGATATCTGTAGGTTTTACAAACAAAAGTTTAATAACATATATAATTAAAAGAAAAACACTGCGAAGCTTCAACTCGAGTTGACTAGCCAAATCAGACATTTGTTGAATAAATGGTTGTATAACCACCCGTAATAAGACTAATAATAAAATTAATAATGATTTCCTTCATTGTCTCAGTTCCTTTGCTTCCTACGTTTTTCAAGGGAAAGAAATAATAATTTTCAAGAAACGACGCGAAGAAAAGTTTCAATTAGTTACATTTATGTTTGTAGCGATAATTGTAGAAGTAATTTAAAAAAATATCCCTTTTAAAACTGAAAACGAAAGAAAAGTTTTAACTAGTTATAAAAGTTTCAGTTAGATATATTTGTTCAGAAAGGAAATATCGTAAACATCAACTGATTTTAAGGACTTAGCAATTTATCTTCATACGTTCACGAAGATTTAAGTATCTTTTCGAAATAATTAGAATCATGAATTCTTTCTTTTTTCTTTTAATTTTTGATAGCTAATTTTATTTTCAAATTACCTTTCCTCAAAGAGAGCTTCTACGAGGGGAGGGGGGGCAGTTTACTAAACAACTTATTTTTTTATTGACTATTATTAGGTATTGCCTTTGATCTTTTTTGAAAAGTAGGTCTGCACATTAAAAATGATTAATTACCCTATTAAGAACTTCATGGAATAAATAATTTTTTATTGGTTAATACTTTTGCGCGCTTGAGAGACTTTAGAAAAAACGTAAATATTAACATTTAATTAAGTTGAAAACAAAACTTCCGTATCTTAGTGACCATATTTCATAATTTAAGTGATTAATTATTGTTTCCAATTTAGTTATCAAAAGTTTGTCAAAGAAAGATTAATGGGTTTGAGTGTTTATCAGATGAGCAGTTAAAATTTCCATGTTTAAATTGAGTAATACTTTGAGTTGAAAACACTTTTCTCAGCATAAGTGCTCAAAAAATAAAATACGAGAATTGAGGAAAAACAATTCAATTTAATTGTAATAACTAAACATCTTTACAGTGAAAAATATGAAGTTTAAGCAATCATTCTATCGAACTTAATCATCATTCTAACATCTTCAAATTGGTCTTTTCTTGTTCTTTCCTTTTCGAGGAAACAAGTTTTGTTTTGTTTAATAGTTTTCAACAACGAATATTTATCAATTTGTTACATTTGACATTAATGCGTATATTATCAAAATCACGTTGGCAACAATATCATCATACATATCAAGTGAGTGAGCAGTCAAAGGCATGATCGCTTACAACACACAAGTTTACAAATTCATGAAAGAAAATTCTTATCTGAGAAAAACTAAAACGAATTGAGTTATGAGCTGGGCAGAAATAAAATTTTAAAAATATATCTTTCTATAATTATATGAAATTTATAATTCTTTAAATTATTTCTTTCGAGTGTGATTAATCTCTAAGTAGTATAGAAATGCGTATAAATTGGACCATAATAAATAATTAAATATTTCACCGGATATATGAGTCGCTCAGAAGCCAATGCGGTTAAGTCCAAAACACAACAATTGAGAAAATTAATGTTTTTTGATACATTAGTTTTTAAAATTCTTGGTTTATTAATTTAATTAGAAAAGTGTATAAAGTCTTTTTTCGAGGTGTAAACTCTGCAAAAAAACAAGATATGTTCAGGATGTGTAAATAAAATCGTAAGTATTTATTGAAATAATGACAGCATCTTAAAAATTTTAGGACTTATACCTTTTGGCAGCTGAAAAAGATAAGAAATTTATGTCTACTAGTATAAACGAACTTTTATTTTTCTCAATCATCACTAGATACAGTGACTAATAGAAAATAAACTGTTGGATTATTTCAAAAATTGTTTTTTACTTCAAAACTAGAGTGGCACTTTTCTTTGTTTCAGGAAATGAAAATAAAAAAAAATAAAATTAAAAAATACCACATTTTAAATAAAATACTACGAAAAATACGATACCCCCTTTTTTTGGAGAAAAAATACTACCGTAGTATAAAAAATACTACGTCTGGCAACCCTGAGTTACTATGAATTTCTTGTTTTTCAGTGTTACCAACAAATATCGAAAGAAGAAGAAGAATTTAATTTTTATTTCAAAGTTTATGTAAAAAAATATTGATAAAAGGTGGGCTTATTCACAATGGCTTCTGAAATTATTATACAATATATTCAGAAGCTAATAAAAAAAGGGCTGTCTAACCTAGAAAAAAGTAACCAACGAGTAAATCCTTTAATAACTAAGAAGATTATTATTTATTTCATTAAAATTTCCAAAAATCAGAAAATATCAAAAAATTGACTTAACCGCATTGGCTTTTGAGCGGCTCATATGTTGCTCATCACTAATCTTTTTAAAGAAGAATTAGAATAAAATGGAGAAGTATGCAATAATTGTGCTAAGCCGATATCGAATTCCGAAGCAAACCAAACAAAATTGTTTTACCAGTTTTGGAGGTTGATGAGAGCAGTGAGCAGGGATCGGTGCCCCCTAATATAATATAAAACACTACAGCGTAATTTTTAAAAAAAAGTTGATGATGCTCTTTATTCGCTTTGGCAACAAGGGATTGAAAACGGAAATAGTTGAATAATGAGAAATGTATTTTAGTTTTAATGCACTTCATTATTAACGAGGTAGAGAGATGAGTTTTATTAACAAAGATTGGTATGCTCTGCTGGTTTTTTTTACACATTTTTGTTTGACTTTAATACAACTTTACAAGTTTATGTTGGCATAAAGGACCTAAGACTGTTATGATTTTAAGCACTGAAACGTATAACACTATACATGGATAAAATTGTTTGAGTCATTTGGTTCAAATATAATTTGCATAAGGAATTGAAATGCATAAGCATCAAATTATACAATAAGAAAAAAGTATGGTTAATTTACCCGAATATTGTGAAATTTACCGTGTATTATGACTATATGGGAACACCAAAAGCTCGTAAATTTTTACCATAACGCTTTGGTAATGCATATTACGAGTTTATGTTGGCTTAAAGGACTTAAGACAGTTACGAGTTTGAGCACTGACATGTATAACTCTATACATAGAAAGTTGCAAAGATAATTCCAAGCAAAATATGACTTTTAATAAATATTTATTAAATTTTATAATTTAATTTATTAATAGTTGAAAAACTTTTAAATTGCAAGGTGCATAATTTCTTACATCATTTTAAAGAACGTAATTTTACATGACAAAATTAAAAATTTGAGCGAAATCGGTTGAATAGTTCTTGAGAAATTGAATTTTGAAAACGTCGTACTATTCGGTCAATTTCCCACAAATTTTTAATTTTGCTTTTTTAAACTGTATTCCTTAAAATGATGTAAACAATTATGCTCCTTACAATTTAAAAGTTCTTTTTAACTATTATTAAATAATAAAAAATAATAAATAGTTACTAAATGTTATACTTTGCACGGAATTATCTTTGGATAAATGAATTTTATAATTGTGTGCACAAATTTTTAATTCTCTTTAAAATTTCTCGAAATATGGTGAAAGACTTAAAGAGAAAAATTAACATTAAGGGGGCCAAACTTTGGAACACTCTTCTGACCAAACTATTGTGACCATATTTCCCAGATTGCGGCTTCTAAATTTACTTTTGGTTATCAGAAAACCAAATCCGCTGAAAAAAAGATGCGTTTATTCAGAGAAAGTACGTTTTTGTGCCTGATTCCTTTTTTTAAAAGATCATCTACACCAATTAATTAGCACATTTGTAATTATGCCTTCGAACCATTAGGATTGAGTCCTAGAACGTGAAGATTTGATCACTAGATCAAAAGTTATTTAGGGTGGTCCCTTTATATTTTCCATTCAGTACATTCTAGAAAATTAAGCTCTAAAACCGATGTTATAACTTCTGAAAATCTTTAAGCTGAAATTGTAAATATGCGATTCAAGAAGTTTTATCAATGGGAGTTATTGAAATTAATTAAAAAATTGTCTCAGAAATGGTAGGATATTTTTTCGGGTTTAAACCTATTGATCTTTTTAGCTCTTCACGAACGACAAAAGTTTTAACGATTTTTTGAGCGCGATCTGCTGGCCCTGCTTTTAAGAATGCACCCAATTTTCAAGAGTTTTAAAATTTACATCGAAATTAGATTAATAAGACTTCCCATTTTGAGATTTAAAAAAAAGCAGAGATAGAAACGTACCGGAATAAAATTCCGAAGGCAGAAAAAGAAGAAGAAAGAAATGTTCTTTTAGCCATTTAGGCTCTGTAAAAGGAATTTTCGAAAAATATTGATTTCTCGCTGGAGCTCAGTTGGAGCGAGGAAACAATTCCCTTATAGATTGTTTGCGGAAATTATGGCCGCATTAACCTTACATGAAATGAAAATTATGACGCGGAGTTAGAAAATTTATACCGGTTCCTTAAGAGAAAACGTTGGTGAGTACATAAATGTTCAGCTTTTAGCTCACAGTTGATGTCTTATTGGTATAATTTTATTATAAAATGCGACAGGAATGGCTTTAAGGGATTTATATGGTGATTTGAGATTGCAATGCTTGCGGAGTTAAAGGGTTGTAAACTTGTTGTATGAATAGTTTCCTAAAATTGAGATAAATTGAGATTCATGATTATTTTATGAAACATATTTCACGGATCTCGAGCAATTTAATAGAAAATCTTTGTCATATATTTAGCTGAATATTTGTTCTTGCTACGGGAGAATAAGAAGACCATTAATTAATAAATAATAATCAACAGTACGATATTGTATACAATAATAAAATACACATTCAAATGACGATAGTTATAATACTTATAACTTATAATGAAGTAAAAAAAAAGAGAAAAAAAAGCATAAATAAAAGTACAGATATGGACTTTATTTTAGGTTCTATAAGGAAAGTTCTTGGTTATTATAAAAACCAAAACTTCAGTATGTCCATTTCTGTACTCTTATTTGTGTTTCATTCACGTTGTTTTGCGTTATTGACATACACCGACACATAATAAAAAATATTTAAACTATTCCAAGTATTTATTATTAATATTTCTTGCTTTCTCGGTGGCCTCACGTTATTAGAAGAAATACGCATTGACGTTAAAACAAATACTGAGAAATTCATCCTGTCAGAATGAAGATTAACCGTATTCCATATCAATTGAGATGATGTTGATATACCCATATCATTTAAAATGATGCTAATAAATTCATATCATTTGATTATGATATGAATTTCAATTGATTACAAATTCATATTCATATCATATATCCATATCATTTGGAATGATTCTGCTTATGATAATCACAATTTACGCAATCAAGCTATTTTTTAGGTACTTTCCCCTTTCTGGAACTGTAAATTATCACAGTACCTGCATTAAATGCCCATATTTTATTTTATAACTGTCGTTGAACAGCCAGCCCAATCTTGGGTTTAGCTACTGCCAATGTTCAACTGCAAAATCTTGTAATTTTGAACCTGAGCCAGGACACAAGAGAGCTCCTGGACCAAGTATTGGGAGAAATTCGCATTCGTAAAGAACTTTTTTTAATGGTACTAACCAGCATGAGTATTACATGGAGAGCAAACTACGAAAACCTCCCACGGTTAGCCTAACGGCAAGGTCACTTCATCCCATTATCCGTCTACCACTGAGGATGTCTTAAGTCAGCACAGTGGTCAGTGCGAGCCGGGTGCGCAATTCGAATCAACCAGCCATAGCTGGGATTCGAACCCGGTTGACCTCATTGGAAGCCGAGTGCTCTGTCCCCTGAGCTACTAAGGCTCAAATGTCTATATTTTATTTTATAACACAACCGTCGTTGAACAGCCGACATAATTTTTATAGGTTTACGACTACTAATGTTCAACTCCGTATCCTTGTAATTTTGAACCCAATCCGGAAGACAAGGGAACTCCTGGATCGAGTATTGACAGAAATTTGCCTTCTTGGAGGACTTTTTGATGGAGCTAACTCGCATTTGCGTTACACGGAGAGGAAGACCATGAGAACCTCCCACGGTTAGCCTGATGGCAAGGGGACTCTAACCCATGATCCATCTACCACTGAGGATATTTCACGTCAGCACTGTGGTAGGTGCAAGCCGGATGCGGAATTCGTATCGATTGCGATTCGAACCCGGTTAGCCTCATTGGAAGGCGAGCGCTCTATCCCCTAAGCCATCGCAATTTAGTAATGATTGCTGCAGCACCTATTGCCTCAGTACCATTAGTATTAATTACAAAAATTAAATAAGTATAGTTAACGCCAATAATAGTTTGGTGATTCTTCCCGGATCCCTGAAGCAGAAAAATTAAAATTTTGCATTCAATGGAATTTAATAGTACCATGTAATAAATGTACTACTATAAATAAAATAAATATGTGGTTTCCGATAATTTTATAAATACTACTTCAGTCACCTTCAATTAATTTGTCTAAAACCTACTGAACAAATTAAATTAAATTTTGGAAATTTGTACCATCCAATTTTACACGATTTGGCTTTCAGTTATTCTTTTAGGTTAGGATCATGATAAGCTTGTGAACAAAGGTATTTTATAGTGACAATCGAAATATAAAATTAAATATATAAACAAAATTTGCAAAGTATAATAAAATATAAAATGCATAATAAAATATTGAGTGCCCGCGATTGTCCCTGTAGTTCTCCAGTTCTATTAGATTAGCTCAAACAGCTCAATCTAAATTGAGGATTGCTCACATAAAAAGTTTGCCTTTTTACGGAATTGATAAGACAAATACCAATTGTCAATCCTCGACAATCACGTCTCCCTTTTATATTATTGAGTGTTTTGGTGCAGCACCTCCTAGTAGAGAGAAGGCCTTCGCACGGGTAACCATAAACGATGAATCCGATTCTTTAGTACCCCGAACGCTGTGTAAGTCCTCCAAGTTCCCATAACAAATCAATACCTCTGAGGGTACTGGATCGGGGATTGATCGTGCTCTGGTTCTTGTCAAATTTAGGATCTGCGGATGGATGGGGTGTGAATGTGACTTCTCGGAATGTGACGTATGAATGTTGTCTCCGGATCATCCTCGGAGCTGCTTTCCAGCCAATCACCAATAGCCCATAGTGTAGCTCTAGTGCGACGTGAATAAAAGTCCCCCCCCCCCCCGGTGTTGTCTTCTTTGTAATATCTCCCTCTCCGTGTAATCTAGTAGACCGAACGTTGTGGCGTCTTTCTTATTTAACTCCCACTGCGCAGTTAACGTTAATTCCTTAAAGCTACCAATGTGATCCATGTGAAGGCTTTCTCTCTTCTAGGAGGTGCTAATTGTTGCCTCTGTGGGGGCAAGGGTTGGATGAGGGAGAGAGATTGCTTACGATTTGTTGATGATGATTTTTTGGGTGTGCCTAACCAAGTGGATAAGCAACAACATAATATATAATAAAATCAAAATATCGTTCGAGATAAAGTGATATGCACCAAATTTTGTTCACATTTTCTATAACTGAACTAATGTGGATGGATTGATAAAAAATTAATGAATTCATAAGCCACATTAATTATTTACTGACTCTCTAATAAATATTTAGGATTAAAATTTATAATTAATTAATTTTTTTCATAACCTTATTGAAACTTTAAAAATGGTCATGCATTTGTAGCTCTGTTTTATTTATTATTTTGTATTCACACGACTAAGATATACATGGAAAAAAGTGGCGCGATTGCAAAAAATCTCATTATCAACTGATAAATAAATTTTTTAAAAAGTTTTTAGACTTTTCGTATAGTAAAAAAATTGGAAGTGGCATGCATTATTTTTTTCTTCTGAAAGTGGCATTTCCACCAAAAAAGGTGATCGTCTGTCCATCCCTATTTAAGCGTTTGAGAAGAAGCAAACATTTATTGAATGTTCGAATTCACTATTATTTATAGGATAACCATATCGACAAAGTAAAAATACTTAGAAGCTATCTCACTATATCCTAAAAGAATAAAACAGGTTCTAATTTTTAGAGACTAACTTTTCACAGATAAAGACTTTTTACCTAATGAATTTATACGTTGAAACATAAAAAGTATTTCAGTTTTCTTCTTTTACTTCAACGAAATACATTCAATGCCAGAGCTTGTTTTTGTTTGCATCTGAAACATTTTTTAACCTGTCAAGTATCAGAACATTTTGAATACTGTTACTTAATAGTATGCAACATTTAAATTCTATTCGTTTCAGTAAAAACATAAGTAAGCAAAAAAGATTTTTCGGGCTGAGCTTATTTTTTCTTTGGAAAATAAAAAAAATATGAAAAATAAGCTACGAAAAAAAGTCAAGGATCCAATTATTTTTTTTAAAAATGTATGAAATCTTTCAATTTATTTTTTCTGGAAAGCATATGAAAAAATAATGTCGTTAGTTTTTAGTTCAATTATATTTTAACAATAATTAAACGCATGTTTAGTAAAAATCTTATTTGGATGCTATAATTAGTGTTTCAAAATTTCAAATTTTTGCTTAAAATTAAATTTGGATATTTTTTGTGCTCTTTATTTCAGTTTAATTTGGAGGGAAGGGGTTAGAGTGGAAATTTTGAATAACTTTTTTATTCCCTGTGAGATGACATAGTTGGAAACATGTACAGTTCGTAAAAAAAGGACCAATCAGAATGATTTTCGATCTAATGATCGGATCTTCACGTTGTAGGACACCACTTTATTAGTTCGAAGGGGTGATCACAAATATGCTAATTAATTAGTAAAGACGATATTTTAAGTTACGAAATCAGACACAAAAGTATGCTTTCTCCAAATAAATGTACCTTTCATTTGGATTTGGATTTTTAACCCCCAAAATAGAGGGGATGAGCACAATATGGGAAATATGGTCGAAATAGTTTGATCAGGAGAGCGGTCCAAAGTTTGGGCCACTTAATGAGATTTTTCTTCTTTTCGTATTTCCCCATTTCTCAAGAACATTTCCCACACAGTTTTAAAATTCATTTAGACAAAGATAATTCCATTCAAAATATAACCTTTATTAAAAATTTATTTGTTTTTGTTATTTTACTTAATAATGGTCAAAAAATTGTTAATGGTTAGGTATAATTATGATTAAAAAATACTCAATGAGTTAAAATGAGTATTAAATAGGTTTTTCTGTGTAATAATTGGCTACACAAACCCTTTTCCCTGTCATAAGCATTTTAATTTGTTGAAAAAAATTAATCAAACTATATTGAAACACTTTAAATATGTATATTTGCCTGATAGAGATTGCAAGATATCGTTTTAAATTAGAAAATAAACTTAAAAAAAATATACACGTAGGATATAATTTTTAACATCAGAAAAAAAAAGCTAATTCAGCATAATCCCGCGTTTAAAATTAAGATTTTTTTTTTCACCGCATGAAAGAGAAACAAATATTACTCGGTTTTGTAAATAATAGTGAAAAAAACTAAATTGTTTTTATATTTCCGTGAAAAATGCTTCTTTTAGTATTAAAATAAAAAAAAATATTAAGTTTCAAGCAACAGAAGTGAAAATTACTGTTAAATGAACATAATTTATAATAGTATCTTTAAATATATATATATATATATATATATATATATATATATATATATATATATATATATATATATATATATATATATATATATATATATATATATATATATATATATATATATATATATATATATATATATATATATATATATATATTATATATATATATATATATATATATATATATATATATATATATATATATATATATATATATATATATATATATATATATATATATATATTTATATATATATATATATATATATATATATATATATATATATATATATATATATATAAATGAATGTCTTTTGACTGTCTGTTCTTTATAGACTTCAAACCATCCAACCGAGAGTGATTGAATGTGGCATACTGATATTATAAGGCATGGGGAAGGTCACTGTGGACATAGGAGTACTGTTGGTTGGTTTTACTACATTGTTGGTTTTACTAATGAGACTTGCCAATATCAGCAAGTCTGCTATGGAAAAAAAAGCAAATTTTTAAGGTAGATGGTGCATTTCTTATTTTTCAGTGGAGTCATTTATAGCCAAGAGTACGATTTCAATCACATACACGTCACAGTCCATTTTAATGTGAGGACCCATTCATACTCAATTCATTCATACTCAAAGCGATCAATCTGCAATTCAGTACCACTCCAGAGGTATTGATTTGTTGCGGGAACTAGGTGGGCTTTGTGACCCCGTCAGATTTAGCGTACACCAGTCGTTATTTAATACACGGGGATTCTTCGGCCAGCGGGATTCGATCTCACGAACATGTGCTTAACGTCCTAGTAACCAGTTTATTCTGTCCCACGAACCGTTCGAGTGAATTCAGTGAAAAACGAATGTCTTAACTGTAAAGTTAAACTAATCATAAATATTAAATTTTATTAGTAAAGTTTTAACGTTATATAAAACTGCTTGAAAGGATCACAAAAAGTGCCATATGAAGCAAAAATATGAAAATTGTTTTGGTATAATGAATGACATAACATAAAAATCGTTTAGGTACTTTGTAACTTAAAATCTTTTTAGTACTATAAAAAGTACCTTTTTCAGTTTCAAAGCATGGATTGTAAGCAATTTTACTCTGTGTTTCGACACTAAAAAATGCCTTATTTCGACAAACATAAGCCTATTTTCTGTGACAATATTTTTTGCTTTTTTTCTCGTTGTTTAAACTTTATTTGTATGTAACACAAATGCAATACTTTATATATATGATTTTAATTATGCGCTTAAATTTTTTATTTTGAGAAATGTTTTTCTTAAATTTTGTGGACCTCAAATAACCTTTTATTTATCGTATAATCTTGAAAAATCCTATTCTCTTTTGAATAACAATGAGAGTAAACTGATAGAAATTATTCCCGCTCAGGAAAACAAACAGATAGTACACTACGTATGTTAAAACGGACCACCTTGAATAACTTTTGATCTAATGATCGGATATTCACGTTCTTGGACTCAATTATAATAGTTCAAGAGGGTGACATCAACTATGTTAATTAGTTAGTATAGACCAGAGTTGGCCGTTGATTACAGTAATCGATTACAACTGTAATTGATTACAGATAATTACAGCTATGTAATCAATTACTTGTAATCACGATTACAAGTAATCAATTACTTGTAATCGTGATTACAACTTTCAAAAAATTTTGATTACAGCTGTAATCATGATTACAATTTTGATTACAGTAATCAATTACTTGTAATCACGATTACAAGTAATCAATTACTTGTAATCGTGATTACAACTTTCAAAAAATTTTGATTACAGCTGTAATCATGATTACAATTTTGATTACAGTAATCAATTACTTGTAATCATGATTACAAGTAATTGTGATTACAAGTAATCACAACAAAAACAATTACAAGTAATTATGATTACAAGTAATCAAAATATATGATTACATGTAATTTGATTACATGTAATTGTGATTACTTGTAATCAAACCATACGATTACAAGTTATTACGATTGTATACTACAGTCAAATTTTTTATGTAAGTAGCCATGTGTTTACATATTTTTATGTACATAGAATGTACGCACGCATAAACGTACAATTTGCGATTCCTATACATACAATGTATGCACAAACGTTGTTTGTACGTACAATATTCATAATTATATTGTAATATACTTAATGCAATGCGCATATGCTTAGTACATATAATTATGCATTTATGATACATGTACGCATGTATGTTAGTTTGTACAAAAAGGCAATGTTTTGTATATTTGTATACATAGACAATGCATGTATGAACGTATATGAAAATAATGTTTATGCGTTTGCATGCTTTTATGTACTTATGTGCATATATTGTATAAATTTACGATAATTGAACGTATATACAATTTGCGTTTGTATATAAAATTGTACGTATTTCCGTACAATATGTAAGAATGTTATTTAAAGGTACAATATATGGACATAGTTGCGCAAATAAAATGCGTACATGTATACATGCATATTTATATGTACATCGATATATGTGCAAGCAAAGTATGTACTTATGTACAACTTACGTATGTACTTGTAAAACTACATACTTTGTTAATACTTATGCGCATGTAATGCATTGATGTACAAAGAAATAGTTATATGCACAATGTATGCGTGTGCATACAACGTATACATGTACATAATTACAAGTAATGTACAAATACGTGCGTACATTTGAATATATGTAATTACAATATACACATACATTGTGCATACATTAAAAAAATTTATATGAGTAAAGTTATTAAAATTTGTTTTAAAATTTATTCTAAGGCATATGAAACTCGACCTCATATTTTTTAGAAAGCAAACGATAATTTTATTTGGAATTTCTAAATATTAATTCCACACATAAAATTTACCGTTTTTCTTACCATTTAAAACATTTCTATGAATCATGCATTATGTTATAAAAAAAAATAAATCTGCATTGTCAAACATTTTATGAAAATACCTGAAAATAATTTTTTATTCAGAGAATTTCAAAATGATATAGAACAATTAAAGCTGAAAACTAAATTTAAATATCGTTTGATTTTGTCATTTAACTTGCTTGAGTCATTAAAAGTTAACTTACATGCATTTTATTTATTGCATTGTACACATATTTAGACATAAATGTAATGTACATATGTATACGTGTAATGTATGTACGCATGTACAATGTATGTACATACATTCATGTATTGTACGTGCATATATAGTACATATGGATATACATACATGGAACATACGTGTATTGTATATATGTGGATACATTCATTGGACATATATACATTGCACCATATGCATAGATAGGGATAGCATGCATGTACACATGTAAAATTTGTACGAAAGAATTATGCCCAATATATTTATGCACATATGTACTGTATATGTACACACATATGTACTTTATATGAACATTATATGTTCAGTTCATCATATGTACATTATATGAATATACATCCGTACGCTATATGTATATACATCTGTACAATATATGCATCTCAAATGTGTGTATGTACGTACGTTATGCATGTCGAATGCATGTATGAATATATGTGAAATATAAATACGCCCAATGTACGTACAATCGTATGCAAATGTATTATGCATATTTGGATACTTACATTGAGCATGAACATATTATGTACATGTACATAAATACACTGGACAGGCATATCATGTACATGTATACATACATATATTGTACATCCTACAGATATACCTATATTGTACATGCATACATATATTGTACTGTTCATAAATAAATTGCACATACATGCATGGGACATACATTGTACAGACAATGTATGTAAGTTCGTACAAACACAAGTACTTGTATATACATGCGTACATGAACATAGATATACATTTTACATACACAAATATTTGCATAAAATGCATATATTCATTGTGTATAAATGTACATGTCTACATTGTTTGCACATACATACGTAATTATTATCTATATACATACGTACATATATTTTATACCTACAATATAAGTGTATGTACATGTGTGTGAAACTAAAATGTCTGAACATATGCACTAGATAAAATCATATGTACATACATTTTAGTTACATTCATTTGTACGTATACAAATACATACAAAATGCTGTACATGTTAATGCGTGCAAAATGTATCATTATAAAATACATTCTACTATCTACTGTAAAATATAATCATTTATAAGAATACAATAGTCTTGTAATCGTGTAATTAGATTACATGTAATCATAATTACATGTAATCAAATTACATGTAATCAAATTACATGTAATCATATATTTTGATTACTTGTAATCATAATTACTTGTAATCGTTTTTGTTGTGATTACTTGTAATCGCAATTACTTGGAATCATGATTACAAGTAATTGATTACTGTAATCAAAATTGTAATCATGATTACAGCTGTAATCAAAATTTTTTGAAAATTGTAATCATGATTACAAGTAATTGATTACTGTAATCGACTATGTAATCATGATTACAGCTGTAATCAAACTTTGTAATCACGATTACAAGTAATTGATTACTGTAATCAATATTGTAATCATGATTACAGCTGTAATCAAAATTTTTGAAAATTGTAATCATGATTACAAGTAATTGATTACTGTAATCAAAAAATGTAATCGATTACATTTTTGGCCAACTCTGGTATAGACGATAATGTTACGAAATCAGACGCTAAAGCATACTTTCTCTGAATAAACATGAAATTTTTTCGGTGGATTCAAATTTTTGACCTTCAAAACATCGGGGAAATATGATCCCCATAGTTTAGGCAGGAGAGCGATCCAATGTTTGGCTTCTTGAATATTAATTTTACTTTTTGCGAATTTCGCCAAATCTCCAGAACTTATAAAGCGAAATGAAAAATTTTTGCTTACAATTATGAAATTCGTTTATCTAAAGACAATTCCATTAAAAAATATATTAGTAAATATAATATTTATTTATTATTATTTTTATTAATAAACAAAAAAATGTAGGGTAAACAATTTCTTACATCATTATAAAATATGGAATTTCACATGCCAAAACATAAAATTTGAACGAAATCGGTAGAATAATTTTTGATAAATCAAATTTTAAATATATACGACTTTTTCAGAATTCGATTTCTCAGGAATTATTCTTCCGATTTCACTCTAAATTTGTATTTTGCCCTATAAAATTGAACACATTAAAATGATCTAAGAAATTGCATACTTTACAATTCAAAATTTTTTCGAACAATTATTAAACACTAAGAAACATTAAATATTTACTTGGTTTTATTCTTTCTGGAATTATTTTTGAACAAGCGAATTTTATCTTCGTCTGCAAGAACTTTTCATTTCGCTCCAAAAATTCTCGGGATATGTTGAAACACGCAAAAAGTAAAATTAACATTAGAGGTTTCAATTTGGGTCGCTGTCCTGACCAAACTATGAGGACCACATTTCCCAAATTGCGGCTACCCCCCATATTTGATGGGTCTGAAATCAGAATCTATTGAAAAGAAGAAAAAAAAGGCGTGTTTATTCATAGACAAATACATTTTTATATCTGCTTTCGTAACTTTAAATAACGCCTGCAATAGTTAATTAACAGATTTGAGGTTACCCACCTAAACCATTGAGAATGAGTCCTAAAATGTAAAGATCCGATAAACTTTTCGATCAAAGAGAGATCAAAAGTTATTCAGGGTGATCCTTTTTTTGGGTGAAAACTATAGATTTACTGCTAAATAATAAGCTAACTAAATCGTGGAAGAATCATAAAAACTTTAAGCAACACAGCTAAATACAAAAAAATTCTAATTTTTTCAATATTTCCCATTTTTAATATTTTATAAGTTTCGCACCAATGTATGTGAAGTGTTACCCAATGGTTCCCCTTCCCCCAAAAATACAGTGTTTGAATCTGAATAATTTTTTTAATTATACAAACAAAGAAAAACAGTAGGTGACCTAGAATAAATTAATCCGAAATTCTTGTTTCGGGTTAAGATAGAAAAGAAAATTTTCTCCACGTATAGTTCAAGCTCAGTTTTTCCCCTTTGGGCGAAAGATGGGAGGCTTATGTGTTTTTTTCTTTCCATGAAGCAAAAATAAGGTTTATTTCCACTTTGAAAATCCTCTCTGATTTGAGCATATTCCAATGTTTCACTCATAATTTGTCCTCTTTGTAAGGCTCGAAAGTACGAGGCTATAGAAACCACTTATGCTTGCAACTCTGATTTGAATCAGCTTTAACTCAGTTTATAAAATTAATATTTCAAGAAATAATTTTAAGGGTTATATCTATAAAATATTTTCGAATAAGAAATTTGAAATGAAACTGATTGCATTTTCAAATCAGCTCGTCAGCATTTAATCTTACTGGGTGAAAAGGTAGAAAAGTGTAAATAAGGATAAGCGTTAGTAAATAATCTCTGTGAATAAAAGTCTTAAAGATAAATACGTAGAAATGGTATGCAGCAGAGCAGAGAGTGAAAATGGTGAGTGTAAAGCGAGATTAAATCGAAA